>NC_137271.1:47121856-47721856 GCF_053477335.1 Acartia tonsa
CGGCTGAAGAGCGGCTGCGGGTCCTGATTTTCGTACATAGGATTTACTAATGTTTAAGCATTGAAATCCTTTAAAACAAAATCGATTTAACTCATTTAAGGATGTAAGAAATAAGGATAAAATCTTTTTTTAGGGGAGGGGGGTTTAAAACGCATAACCAGGACTTTTAAAAGCTTTCCAAAAAATTATGATCTGATGGGTGCAACCGTATATGAAATCTTACTGATCGTGAAAAATACATACAAACAATTAACAACTTTAAAAATGAAAAATAACCTTCTTTAAGATTTTATCAAATCTTAGTCTGGATAAAATTGTTTTTAGTACTCAGGAAAAATATTTTTGTAAGAAATTTGAAATTCAAACATTGTAAAAAAGCAAACCTTTTCTAAAATGTTTTAGCGCTGTCTTTAAACAGTATTAGTTATTCATTGCATTGTATTATTGCGCTAATATTAAATTGAAAAATTATAACATAAATCGGATATTAATTCTTTTTTATTTTAATATTTGTGGGTAAATTTTCTTTACTACGATGCTATACATGATTTTTCAGTATGGCTTAGGTCCGATTCTAATCCAGCGGATATTAATTGGGTTTGAAGCTGCTTTACTAGAAAATGTATAAAATGCAATGGTATAATGACGTAAAACATGAAAAAATAAAATATAATCTATAAATTTTATATTTATTGTCGATATAATTATAGTCGATTAAAATTTTTGTTGATTTGAGTCGTCAAAAAAATTTATTAGATATTAGCGGCTGCGCTCTTAGCAACTAGGGGCACTGTATTCAAAAGAGCTAAAGTAGGAAAATGGCCTAAAACAATCCAGGGACCTATAAAATTATTTCATAAAATGAAAAACTCAATAGGTTCAGTAATAAGCGAAGTCTTATGCTACAGACAAAAGATCTCTTACTACTTTAAATAATGGGATGTGCTGTTTTAATATTACAGACCGCTTTGTCAAATTTAGCCAAATGTTTTAATTACAGTTATTTTTTATTGCACCTTTATATTGTTTTTTCTGTGAAGCTACTTTATAATTCACTTTGTCTATCTGTTTGTCAGCCCCAAACACTGCACTCTTTGGAAAATCTGATATGCTACGGACTCTGTAACGACCAAGCTAATATTGCTTGATTCACTTCTACAAGGGACAAAATGAATTGAAAATGATTGCTAAAATCGAGATATATCTTATTGTCTTAAAATAGTATATATTTTTTTTTTTGAAAAATAGGTTGAAAAACATACTTACTTTAAGCTAGATATTAGATAGATTGCTCATTTTTTGGTGAAGATACCCATTTCCAAAGAACATCTAGTATACAACTTTATTTGTCTGTCAGTCAATACTCTATAGTCATGCAACTAAATACGTAAATATTTTTTATTAAGTTTTAGTGATTTTTTAATTTACTCGTTTATTTTCTTTTCTTTCTCTATTTAGTATGTGCTGTAGGCACTTTAAAGGAAACCAGTAAAAAGTATCTATGAATGCACAAAGAATTGATGTATAATTACTTGGATGTTGCACTAGATTTTCATGAACTCTAATTAAGTGATACTCACAGCTGGCAAATAACAATACAGGGATTATTTTCCCCTATCCTCTCCTCCTACAAATGAGATCCTTATTAGCAACCTAAATTGGAGAAAAATTTTCCCCTGTCAATCTATCCACGAATTCTATATCCATTGCACACAGTTCAGATTGTAAAGCTTGTTCCATTTAAGCTATATATTGCCATTGGTAACTCAAAACGTTTAAAAAATTCATATTTTCAATTGTCTAAATAATAGTTATTTGTTCATTAACAAGGATGAAACCTCCATAAAAGCAAAACTCTAAAAAAAATTAGATATTATTATAGAGTTGCTTTGCTTATAAAATTGAACCTTGTTGTCCTAGGAATCATTATTTTTAAAATCCAAGTTGTACGTAATATAAAATACTAAATAGAATAAAAATAACCAACAGGATGACATAATTGTTTATGTTTATAATTGTAGGACGTTCCTACTACAAAATCAGGGAAACAATGGACATTGGATTACAATAGTTCTGATGTCTTATATTAACGTTTTTTTATTCGTTGGCCTAACAACCTTGGAAACTTTTATTAATATTTAAATGGTTTGTTATTTTAGTTGAGTGTCCAAACGTTTAAACCACTAATTGTAATCTACATAGAGGGCAATTTTGTATATAATCATTTGGGATTTACATCAATTTATCGGTCAATGCACTATCCCTTTAGATCCCTGCTAAAGAATAACTGTATACATAAGATTTATGTTCCTTGATACGGAAATACAAATTTCAATTTGGATAGTGAGGAAAATGGTCACACAATTTTGGTACTGTACATCAATTACAAGTACAAATTTCATTTTGTTATGTGGTAAAATTGTAATACTTTTTTATGCACATAGACCAATGAAGTAAATAATCTATGATTTTAGTAGTGATCAAATGGTCACATAATTTTGGGTCTGTACATCAAATACAGATTTCAATATGGATAGTAAGGAAAATGGTCACACACTTTAGTGTCTGTATAAGTTCTATATCAACAAAGATGAATCAACCATAAAAGTAAAGCTCTTAAATCAGATGGAAGGACAATAGAACAATAACTCTTTGTTGCAAAATTTAAAATAAACTTTGAAGGATATACATTTATGATTTATTTATAGCAATGCCTTGCTTATAAAATTGAAACTTGTTGTACTAGGAATAATGACTCCAAAATTCAGATTGTATATGTTATAACTTATAGGAATCAGCATGCCAAATTAAAAATCATATCTAAATTAACAAAAAGAACTAGCCTTTAGGGATCCTAATTTTAGAAAGCTTCGCTGTTATCTAAATATAATGATTATTATAACGATGGTTTCCAGTATTGCTCCCAAACCAATTATTATATGGAGGATTAAAACTGGTTCTCAGCCAAAGTGAAAAATTATGTATAGCATTGAATTATAACCAGTTTTCTACAAATATAAAAACTGGTTTTAATCTTATAATTGTACATTTTTATATCCCCGGAAAGCTGTTTATAATACGATGGCGATAAATAACTATTACCATAATAAATTTTAACATTTTACCAAAAATATTTTGTAACACAAAAATAATTTATATTCATGTATGCACATGCCTTGATACTGTACAAAAACATTACCATTTATACCACCATTCAAATTTACTGTTAAGATTTCTAAGCCCATATATTCTGCAAAGATATTCATATTACAAGAAATCTTCAAAATTACTTCAAAATCTACAACAAAAGAATTGTTAATTTTAAGATTTATATGCTTTATACTGTGCTAAAAACATTCACCATTTACCATCATCCAAATTTACTGTTAAGATTTCTAAGCCCATATATTTTGCAGAGATATTCATATTACAAGAAAACTTGCAGAATTACTTATTTTGTCAATGGACGATTTACAATCTCCCTCCCAACCATAATTTATTAAATAGAGGACGTGCAGTTTTCTCTTTATTTAAGAATTGTCCTGTCTATTAAAAACCTTGCATGATGATTCCTATAACGATTTGGGAAACGTAGTGACTTATAATTGGTATACAAAAAAGTCCGTATGTTTATTTTCAACAACTTTTTTGTGATATGAATATCCTGTTCAATTTATTCACTGATTCTTAGGACAACGAGGAACAATGTCATATACGAGGCATCTCTATAATAAAATCCTAAAATTAAAAGTATGTCCTTTTACTGTATACCTTATTTACGCAATTTTGCAACAAATTTATGTACAACATTGTTTGGACTCATTAAGTTCCGACACTACAAGATTTATTGTTCGTTTGTTTCACCTTCCTTCTTTCTTTTTAATTATAGAGCTTCGCTTTAATGGATGTTGTCATCCTCGTTTTTAAAAAAATATTTATAAACTAACAAGTCTCCTCATATGTATTATTCCTCACATCTCATTTCTGTCCAATAATCGAATTATTATTACTTGGATGTTGCACAAGATTTTCATGTACTCTTACAAAGTGATACTCGCAGCAAGCTAGAATAACAACACCCTACAACCACCCATCCTCCTCCCTCCTACTGGATGAACGGACTGACCAATAAATGAGTACTATTGCAGCAACCCAAATTGATGACAAATTTACCACTGTCAATATATCCACGTATTATACATCCATTTGTCCAATATATATTTTACAAGTTACAGGAATACAAGAAACAAGAGTTATAATGTTATTTAGCTTTAATTTTAATTTTTATCTTATTTTAGTTATTAATAGCTATTTAACTCATCGTATTATAGACAGCTATCCACGGATATTAAAATGAAAAATTTTAGGATTAAAATAAGTTTTTTTTAATATATAATTTTCACACAGGTCCCCGAATTGTTATAAGCACCTTATCATTTGGTTAGCTTAAAAACTTTGGGTACTTTTATTGAAGTTTGAATGGGTAGTTCCAGGCTAGAAGTGTCCTAACTATTCTACCAATAATTGTAAACTACAGACAGAGTAATTAATTTGGTTAATCATCATTAGGATTTTATATAATTTTTGCCATTGTCTTATCCCTTTAAATCCATGGTATGTCATTATTCAATTTAGTGTAGGCAAATTGTGTCCTCTTTTCAGGGATTTAAGGGATAAGACAATGAATGATAGATTGATGTACATCCCCAATGACGAAAAACATCATTCTGTGAATCTGTATATCATAATTTTTAGTCAACATAATTTAAAACCTCTAGTTTGGAAAACCTGAGCTGGATCTGTAAATCATTTCAATGGTGCGCCAAATCGGGGTGCGCCGAATTTCAGCCAATCACAGCGCGACATTTCGTAAAATGCTGTGCTCTCATTGGTGGAAAGTTGGCTCACCCTGATTTGGCGCACCATTGAAATGATTTAAAGATCCAGCTCAACTTAAAAATTATATTGAAGTACCCAAAGTTCTTGATTCAACGAATGAAATAACGTGATTATAAAACTTTGGGTACCAGATAAATTTATAGTCCAATTTATCTTCTCTTCCTGGAACTTTTTACAGCCCATTCATAACTTTATATTCCTCTGAGCAATAGATTTATTATTACTTGGATGTTGCACCAGACTATCATGTACTTTAATAAAGTGAAACTTATTGCTGGCTATTTTAATAATCCCCCAATCAACCCCTTTTACCCCATACCCTCCCCTCCTACTGCATGAACGAACTGACCGATAAACGAGTTTCATGTTTGCAACCTAAATTGACAATATTTTTGCCCCTGTCATAATATCCATGTATATTTTATATCCATTCTCTGGGAAAGGCTTTGAGAGGAACAATTTACAACAAAAGTACAAAACCATTTTTTTTATTTTCTGTAAATTTTGATTATTTGTTTTTTTTTATTTTTTTTAGTATTGCTTTAAAACCAAGTAATATCCGTTGGATTAGGACCAGTTTTCTCCTCGAGGGAAACAAAACTCTTTAAAATCTTTAATGTATAATTTAGATATACCTGGAAAGCTGTCTATATTAATATGTGATAAAAAACTAACAAGTCCCCAAAGTTTTATATTATCGTTTTCTTATTCGTTGGCTTAACAACTTTGGAGACCAATGTTAAATTTTGATTGATTCATTAGGTGTCCGATCATTGAACTACCAATTGTATTTTACAGAAGGGGTAATTTTCTTTATCATCAATGGGGATATACATCAATTTATCAGCCATTATCTTATCCCATAATATCTTTGAGTATTATTTGAGTAGGACCATATTGAGAAAGTTTTCTAAACTAATGTTTTTATTCTAAGAATAAAAAGATTATGAGATTGCAGGGAGGGAAAAGACTATTGTGTTTAGATTAATTTACGCCTTTTCTCAATCATCTATAGAGTACAATTAGTGGTTGAAACGTTTTGACACTCAACTTAATTAACCAACCAAAATTCAATTAATTCCCCAAAGTTATTAAGAGAACGAAAAAGACCTTGGGGACTTGTGTAATAAACTGCTCCTTCTATAAAACTTTGGGGCCTAGTTTATTAAACAAGAACGATAAAATAGTCTTCCCAAAAATTTACATGTTTGTACAGGTTTGTACATTCTATAGATCCAGCGCCTACTTAAGGTGTTGGGTCGACTGCCCCCTATTTTTAATTTTGGTTTAAAAAGGAAAAGGAAAAAATTGGGTTGGCGGTACTTTTTGCGCTTTCTCTTTAAAGGGTAGTGGTACCCTACCCCAAATTAGTTATAAGCCTTTCCAGGACCTGTGAGAAGCTACACTGTTAAAAATAATTTTTTTATTTAGTATCAATTGATACTCTGGAGAGTATTGGACCCGTAAGTACGCTACAACTATATAATTAATATATAACACTATGTAATACTATATAACACAATAATTATTACTATACAGAACCCATACATTTTTTTAGTATCGATTGATACACTCTAGGGTACTATAGAATACGCTGTAGAAAAGTTTATTAAAATAGTAATATTTTATACGTTGTAGGGTATCGGAAAATACGCTGTAGAAATGTTTTTTAATTTAGTACTATTTCATACGCTGTAGCGTATCAGACAATACGCAAGAGAATGGTTTTTTAAAATAGTAACTATTCATACCTTCTAGGGTACGAATCTGTACTGTAGAGAATAATTGAAACAGACACCATTCGTGCACACCTCTCATGGAAGTGTTTCAATGCTTGGTCGTTTTAGACAAAGATGAAAAGTTACTATTTATGCTCAGATTTATAATTTTGATTTTTGTAATTATGACTGACCATAGTTTTTATTTTTAAGGATAATGTTTAGTCCTAAACATCTTTAAAGTAATTTTTTTACTAAATTTACATTTAAATTAATGTTTTATGGCTCTGCTTGGTATGTTTGTTGATATAACAAAATGTATATGTACATATAATAATCATATATTATAAACTGATCTTTCATACAAAGTAAAACAGTTTCATACTCTGCAGAGTATCAATAATTATGATAGAGGGTAACAACAATTGCGAAGGAGCATAATGAAAAATTACTTCTACCGTACTGAATTTTATTCCCAAGAGCGTATTGGATAATACTCTACAGACAAATACATTATTTAGTACTACATGTTACTTCACAGAACATTACCTAATACTCAATACAGCATTGAAAACTTCCTTGTATCGTAATGAGGTTTTTTTCCTAGTACGTACGGATTGATACTATACATTAATGTAAAGAATATATAGTATTACCTTATGCAAAAAAAAAAAATTATTTTTAACAGTGTACATTGTAAAGGGGAACCATGTCGGTTCAGCGGTTTGTTAGATCCTTTGGTACAAACAAACACACAGACTTCCGGTTATAAGAATTCAAAATTAGCATTGATAACAAATTATGTGAAGAATAAAATCTTTGTATTAATTATGGTGTATAATTAAATCTCCCAAAATTTTATCCCCTCCTTCATAATTCATATTAAATGAGTGTTTTATGAAAACGACAAAAAAACCTGGTACATAATTTTTTTTGTTAAAACTATTAAACGGAATTTTGACTCTCCTTTAATTGAATCAACTTTGTCTGGAAGTCCTAACTGTGCATTATAATGAGTTGTGCCTGTTTATGGTCCAATGCGTTCCCCCTACTCTCACTATTAGGGTCACTTACCAGACATAGCAGCAGCAGATAGAATATTTAACACCTCCAGCAGCACAAGTCCATTTGTAATTTTCGTTTTAAAATTTCATTTTTTATATAGAGAGTCTGAAAAATACCTCTTTTTAAAAATCCTTTATCGACAGTTAAATTATTAGAAGCTGTTTGGCCTAAGCTTCTGTAAGACACAATTCCAAAATCTTTTTTTTGTAGGATTGTATGAATACTTTTTGATAACAATTACCACCACCTCTTTCCCTCATATTTTTCAGGGAGTAAGGGGGACATTGGGCTGTTTATTACACTAGTCCCCAAACTCTTATAACAACGTTTTCTTAATCAACTGCTTAAAAATTTTGGGGACTTTTATTGAATTTATTTGGTTGGATTATTTAGTTGAGTGTCCAAACGTAATTGTAATCTACAGAAGGGGTAATTTTGTGTATCATCTTAATGGATAAGATAATCATTAATGACAAAAATAAAACCCTTTTGCAGATAAAGCAATTGGTGGAAAAGTTGGTACATTGTTATTACTGAACCAACCAATCAAGATAATAATTCCCAAATTTATTTTAAAATACCAGCATCTTGGAGATCTGAAACATGTATTCCAAGTGAAAGAGTAAGCTTATAACCATTTCAGGACTAAAATTTAAAAAAAAAATAATATAAAATTGAGAATCTGGTGAGTAGTTATTAAGATCTAAAGCTTTTTACAAAAAAAAACATACTTTTTTATATAATAGAATATAAATTGTGAAGCATCCGACTAATATTTCAAATTGTACCCCCTGGCAATTGACAATTTGTTCTGCTGAGATTTACAAGGGAAACTCTTGAAACCAAGGCTCAGCAGTTGCGCATTATACGCCTAAAGACTTAAGGGAAATCAACCTTACAATAGAAAAACTCAGCTGGAAGTCTAAACACGACTCTGTACGGCAATCCCTCTTTTCAAAAAAATTAAAATCATCTAATTGGGTTTAAATTTGAGGCTTGAAGTTGAGGCTTGATCGTGGCTGCCGAGCCCTGTTTAAAACAATAAATACGAGACAAGGATATGACAACAGAAGATTATCTGTTCTGACTTTTGACTGAAACTTATGATTCCAGTAACTACTGAACTGATTCAGTTCCAATTATAAAGAGGCTATAATTAGGTTATGAGATGCTATTTCATTTTGTAGATTTAAGCCCTAGCATGGTTTAAGGTAATTTAGGCAATTGACCTTCAGATTATCTTGTAACAATTATAGAGTTTTTCTAAATTGTACCTTACTTTACAGGAATCACCAATCATTATGCAAAGTTTAAAAGCAATAAGACGACTGAAACAAAACAAAAAACATGCCTTCGTACGTTGCTTTTAAAAGGGGCACTATTCTCGAATAGGAAGAAGTTTTTTTGCACAAAAAATCATAAAATGAAATATTATAAGTAAAATGTTATAAGTTGATAGCAATTAACAAGACAGTTTTAAATAGAAAGGACAATTCTAAAATTATTTAACCATTATCGCTGTCTGTTTTTTGCATATGTTGCTTTAAAAAGGCATCTATTTATTGATTTAGAGAAGATTCTTTTTGAAAAAAAAATGAAAAATTAAATGTATAAAGTAAAATGTTATATTATGGAAGTGTGGAATGTAAGTTAAGTTGATAGCTTATCAAAAGATAAAATTGTTTAAATATAGGATACTGTTCAATGAAATTCTTACACTTTTAGGACTGTGTACCTTGTTGTCCTTTGAATCATTATTCCATAAAATCAGAAGAATAGTCTTGATAAAAAAATCATAAAAACTTTTACAACATATATCATATTTTTTGCCAAGTTTGAAATCAATAGGACAATTCTAACATGCTTAGTTTAACCATTATGGCTATATGTTATGTACATACGTTAATTTTTAATTTTTTATATAAAGGTTCTTTGCAAAAAAAAATGAAAAATGAAATGTAAAAAGTAAAATAAAATATTATGGAAGTGTGGAATGTAAGTTAAGTTGATAGCTTAACAAGACAGGTCTGACAGCAATTGAATGCTCCAAAAGATGGTAAAATTTCAAAACAGCAAATTTTTGTTAAATTAAAATATTTAATAGCTGCTACGCCCCTAGAAGCCTCTAGGGGAACTTAAAGTGAATCCCTCCCTTCATGTTCAATTTTAATTTTAAAAAGAAAAAGTAAATACATTTGTTTTGGGAAGGAGGGGGGGGTTGGTAATTTTTATTCAGAGGGTGGAGATACCCTTCAACAAAATAGTTAAAAACCTTTCCTAGACCTTAACAGAAGCTTAACAGTAAGGGAGAACCATAAATGTTCAAAGGTTAGCGAGAACCTTTGCTACAGATAAGAAAGCTTAAAACTTTATATAATACTATTTCAGTCAACATATTAAAGCAAAATGATAGGATCAAAATATTTACACATATTTTTTATATAGATTTAATTTTTAATTTTTAAAAGCGAAGCTTTTCTATAATTAGGGTCGGTCCGTCCGTACGTCCGTCCGTCCGAGATAGATAGCTTTTATTCGTTAATTTAGGCATGTTAGAATTGTCCTATCGATTTCAAACTTTGCATGATGATTCCTGTAGTAGTTGGGCACGATTTAGAAAGCGTAGCAACTCTATAATCATTACCAGAATGTCCGTACGTCCATTTTAAAAATGTTGATTTTTCTACTTTTTTAACAACAAATTTTCAAGTGTTCTAATTATCCGTTTGATCTGATTTTTGGTATATTGATTCCTGGGACAACAACGAACAATATTATAAGCGAAGCAACTCTATAATCAAGTCCAAAAATGTAAGTATGTCCATAAACATTATCCTGCTTCAAGCAGTTTTTTCAACAAATTTACTTACAATTTTACTTCGACTCTAATACTTTTAAATTCTGATTATTCAGTTCAGATACCATACAAGTGTTAATGTCCGTTTGTCCTACCGTTTCAGTGCTTCGCTTTTATGGACGTTGTCATCCTTGTTTTTTAATACATGAAAATTTTATAAAAAGGCTGGGCAATCAAATGGTTGGTTGTCTGCTTGATGTCACTTAACCTAATATCCATTAGAGAATCACATCCAATAACAAGTTGATGATGCTCTGGCTTCTCCATATGATCACTCTAAATCAAAGGAGGATTCTACCCCATAAAAGTAATTTACCAGGTAAAGAAAAAAGAGGGCAAGAGTTAAAAAGCTGCAATTATTCTATGTATTTTCATCGTTGTTTCATAAAGGGAACATACTTTTCTCAAACATTTTTTAATTACATAAGAAGTTTTTGAGATATTAGATAACACATATACACAATAAGATAAAATATATATTTTTGTTGTATTATGTTGACATCATTTAGGATAGGTAACATAGGGAGAGAGAAAAGAAGGGCAATAGAAGTAAAACCAAGTAAGGGATGGGACATTGGGCTCTTTATTACACTATTCTCCAAGGTTTTATAATAAAGTTTTCGTATACTGGCTCAACAACATTGAGATCTATTCATTAATTTTGATTGGTTCGTTCATTAAGTTCACGTCCAAACGTTTCAACAATTATTTGTAATCTACGTGGTAATCTAAGTGGTAACTATTTGAATCATCATCATTTTATCGGCAATTGTCTTATCCCTTTAGATCCCTGGGTAAGAACATATGGGAGAGAACTAAATGATAATAAATATAGAAAGACTAGATCCCCAATTAGTTTTTGTACTATTAGGAACTCAGTGTTATTTACATATTAGGTCTGTATTGATTAGTTGAATTTCTAGGATATAGCTTTGTAAATAAATGTACAAATATAGATGTATAATCCTACTACCTGGCCCAAATGATCGAAACCCTTTAGGTTTGGTAGCCCCCTCTATTCTTTTACTTTATTTGCTTTGCTTTGGGAAATCATATTATTCAAAACATTTTCTGCTAAAATTTTCTTATTAAATTGGAAGGATTATTGCATCTGAATGACCATTTAGTGTAATAAATCTATTAAAATAATAGATATTTGCGAGGGGGGGGGGGGGCGGAGGGGTGTATATTAAATTTTGTGAGGGACAGACAGCCCTCTAGACACCAATTTAAAATGAAGAAGGTTATATTGGTGCAGGGAGGGAGGGGACATTGGGCTGTTTTTTACACTAG
The DNA here is from genome assembly GCF_053477335.1 of Acartia tonsa. Lineage (NCBI taxonomy): Eukaryota > Metazoa > Arthropoda > Copepoda > Calanoida > Acartiidae > Acartia > Acartia tonsa. Next base: position 47,133,689 of record NC_137271.1, read on the forward strand.
CCCCCGAATTCTTATTTGTTTGCTTAACAACCTTGGGGACTTTTGTTTGGTTGGTTCATTTAGTTGAGTGTCCAGTCCAAACGTTTTAACTACTAATTGTAATCAACAGCAAGGGTAATTTTGTGTATGATCATTTGTGATGACAATCAATTTATCGGCCATTGTCTTATCCCTTTAGATCCCTGCCATAGATGGGTGATGAGATATGGGACAATTTGGAGAGGGAGGGGGGACTCTGAAATTTTATTGTGATACAAAAATTTTCAAATAATCGTTCCTCAGACAACTTGTGGACATATTTAACTAAACAAGAATCAACGTCCAGAAAAGCAGAGCTCTGAAACGGTAGGCCAAACGAACATTAACACTTTCAGAGTGTCAGAACTGAATTAGTCTAAACATAAGTATTAAGTAAATTTGATGCAAAACTACTTATATACAGAATACTGTTTAAGGACATACTTAATATTTTTAGAGATGCTTTGCTTATAACATTGAACCTTGTTGCAATATGAATCAGCATTCAGAAAACAGATTAATAGGATAGTTATATCATATAAAAACGTAGCTGTCAAAAAAGTAAAACAAATCGGCATGTTATAAATGTACGTACAAACTTTCAATTATAAAGTTGCTACGCTTTCTAAATCGTGCCTAACTACTACATGAATCACCATATACCAAGATTAAAATCAATTGGACAATTCTTTTATAATTTTTCTGGTTTGAATTGTAACACCTTTCGTCCTGACAAGAAAATTGGATTAGTTTCAACTCCTTGACAGGAATATCAACTATTACATTATGGCTTCCAAACCGATTAATATCCGCTGGATTAGATCCGGTTCTCAGCCATACTGAACAAGCTTGTTACAGACAATTCTCCACGAATATTAAAATGAAAATCTTAAAATTAATACATGTTGTTGCACGAGCCTTCGGCCTCTAGATGCCAACAAACCTAATAATGATATTTTTTAAATTTACTAGCCGTGGAAAGCTGTCTATAATACGATGTAATAAATAACTATTTCAATTTTATATATAAAGATAAAATATGGAGTATTTCCAGTATGGCTTTGAAACCGATTAATATCCGCTGGATTAGAACCGGTTCTCAGTCACACTAAAAAAATCATGTATAGCATCTTATTAAGGACAATAGACTGGCCCAAAAAACATGAATTTTTAAATCTTTACCATATCAATTTGCGCATTCCTTGAAGTTGTTACCGGCTCAAATGTAGACCTTTTAGTGAAAACTAGACCTCTCTACAATGAAAATTGATCTCGAAATTTCAATCTTAAGCTTTTTATCAAAAACTTCATATTTTCATGATTTTAACAAGAAATAATTAAAGAACTGCCAACCAAAAATAATGTAACAAGAGTTCAAATATGAAGCAATTATAAAAGTAGGCAGAACCGCCATTCCTGCCGAAAAACGTCTAAAAACATTGTTTTTTTAAAATTGATAATTTGTGCAAGAAATTGAACTAAAACAGTAGCTATTAGTCTTATGAGATTAGAAATGATGAAAAACTCTAAAAAATATACGTTTTAAAGACATAACATAGAAAAAAGTTTTTAAAATAAATTTCATGGATCAACAGACATTGTCGCCAATAAAGAGACAATTTATTTTTAAAAAAATTAAATGAAGGTAAAAAAACATGTAATAATAAAATAATAAAAAAATTAATATTGCAAAAAATAATTTGATTGTTTTTTATTAAACCAGGAATAAAGAGTAAGGCTTATCTTTAATTATTTTTCTTCAATGATTTTGCAGTATGAATTAGCTTTCCCATATTATTGTAATTGTACATAAATAAATTTTTATACTTTCTTTCTTCATATGTTTATTCCTGGTGATTTTAATATTTTATTTCAATGTTTGTAAACAAACAGACAGAAAATTTGATGTTTTGCTTTATATGTTATATCTGGTGTAAGGCTATCATAATTTGGGGAAGAAAAGGTAAAAATAAATATGCATTTGACGAGATAGCGATAGATTTTTTCTTAAAATCAATTATAGGGCTAAAATCTACAAACAATACATAACCTATTTTTACATTGTGCACATTGAAAAGCCTTTGGCCCTAACAAAACTCTATAATTTTTCATTTTAATACCCGCGGAAAGCTGTCTATAACACGATGCGATAAATAACTATTTCAGTTTCAGTATGTCTTCGAATCTGGACAATTTCCGCCGGATAAGAACCAGTTTTCATGTAAAGTGTCATTGTCATTGAAGCGTTACAATTTTTCAAGCTATAATTTAAATCTAAAGAAGGGGTCCATTTGTCCATAGTGTTAATTTAGTTCAGCTATCCCTATTTATCTCAAAAGCCAATCGTATTACTTATAGAGATACTACGCAGCTAAGAAGGTAAAATAAGGAAAATTTAGTAACAATGGATATAGGTACGGGATATATTGACAGGGGAAACTTTGTCGTCTATTTAGGTTGCTAATATGGTCCTTATCTAATGGTTATTTCGTTCATCCAGTAGGAGGGGAGGGGATGGGATAAAGAGGGTGAGTGAAGGGATGTCGTTGTTTAAGACAGCTGATAGTATTACTCCATAGACTACATGCAAATCTGATTAAGCATCCAATTAATAATATATCGATTGTAGCTAATCAATCCTGTCTATACCAGATGATTAAGCTCTCTTTATGTTCCTACTTTTAGATGTTCAACTACATTATACTTTTGGTTTGTCCGTATATCCATCCGCCGTCCATAACGCTGTATGGGAAATGAGATTTTCTTGGCTTCTTTTTAAGATATACAACTAAAATTCTTTGTGAAGATTCCCTGTACCGTTAATTATACAGTTATAATTATTAATATTAATAAGTAAATTTTAATTCACATGCTATGTTGGTATGTTGGTCAAAGGCCTAATATTTTTTATAGGTTTCGTGATTTTAAAGACTTTTTTTATTTATAATAACAGAAAATCTGCTACATAATTAATGTTGTCCATTTTTCCATCAATATTTTTTTTGCTTCACTACTTATGAATGTTGTCGTCCTTGTTTCCTTACGACTAACATATATATTTTGTTATTACATCAAATGCTTTGTTAAATTCAAGCTTACATTAAATCAGGTCATTAACCAAAACCCAATTTTCCGGGCAGTATTGGCTTTGAAACCGGTTAATAACCGCTACATTAGAACCGGCTCTCTGCCATACTTAAAAGCATCGTATTACAGACAATTTTCCACGAATATTAAGTAAAATATTAAAATTAGTTTAAGTTTTGTTACTTTATACTCTTTTAATTTTACATTTTAATATAAGAGTAAAGGAGATAATACGATTTGATAAATTACTATTCTTACAGAAATTTTAGTGTTTCACATCGCTTAACTATTCTATTATTTAAAGTAGTAAGGTTTTTTTACGGCTTAAGATCACATAAATTGCTGGTGTGAGGGTTTGTACTTTTAGGAAAGCTTTTTTAGATGGTTTTCTATATTACTAACCTACCCCAATCCCATCCCTAGAAGCTAGGGACGAAGCCACATAATTTTAAAAACATGTTATCTATAATACAAAGTAGAACGTTGTATGAAGCTTAAGATCCCAGTAACAACTTAACTGATTGGACTATACTTGAATATACCTACTGGTCCTGTGATGGTTTTAAGCTATTTTTTTGGGGAGTCAGACACCCCCAACCAACACCCCTAAAAATGGAATTTTTTTTAGGTTATATATACCTTTCTCTAAAAATTGAACTTTGTCATATTTTTCTATTCAAGATGACAAATTACCAACCTCAAAGTTCATTTTGCAAAAATAGAGAGAGAGTGAAAGTAAGATAAAGAGATAGAGGAAAAAGAAAGGGAATGAGATTAAGAGAGATAAAAGGAGAGAGAGAGAGACAAATTACCAACCACAGAGTTCATTTTGCAAAAACAGATAGAGAAATAAAAAAAGAGAGACAGTGAAAAGGAGAGATAGAAAGATAGAGAAAGAGAAAGGGGTAGAGATGGAAAGAGAGGAAATGAGAGTAAGATAGAAAGGAAAGAAACAAATTTTTAAAAAAGGTTTAACAAATAAAAAGGGAGAGAAATTTTTTTCTTCATATGATCACCTTCCATTTTTATAGCAGTGCAGTGCTTTAAGGGCGAAGAATCTTTCATCTTTAGAAATGTAAGAAATTTTTAAAGATATAAAAGTTAAAAACTGATTGTTCATGGTGTTTTACACCCCCATTATCAAAATAAAAAGGAAGGGGGGGGGGGGAGGTTAGATATACCACACTTTTCTGGGATCTTGCTGTGTCAAGTATCAACTGTTGGGAATATCAAAGGATGACTCCATGCAAAATTTGAGCCGGATCCGGCCAAAACCGGCCGTGAATTTTATAAAAAACCGTTTTTTTCCGGTTTTTAGTGGGTATCTGTAAATCGATTGAGCTGGAGCAAAACCGGTTAAAGGTACAAAAAATTTTACTTCACATGAAATTTAGCCAATGCAATTGCCTACAAAAATGTACTTCATCATCAACTTGATTGGACAACTCTTTCACCTCCTAAATGTTCATTAAAACCTCGGAAACGGCAAAAATCGCCAAAAATCACGCCTTCGGCGGCGAATAACGGCTAAACGGTTTGCCGGAGGCGAATGAAACATAAATACAGAAATGTCCGCCTCAAAAAGTTGTTCAACATCAAAGAGATGCTTGAAGTCTCTAAAACGACTCCTTCCCCTCCTTAAAGAAAAGTTATTAATTAATTAAAATTTCAAATTGTGATTTTTTGATGGATTTCTTTGATGAAATGACAGGCCTATCAATTTTAGGCCATTTTTTGCGGTTTTTGGGCCGTCACGCCCAAACTGTTTGAGATAATCTCACAGGACCTTTTGCCCAACCTAAGTCTGGTTATTTGTGAGGTCTAGGAAAAAAATCAGACTTACACAAAAGATTATAATTATAATCTTTACACAGAAAAATGGCACGAGGTGAGAGTTTGAGGGGGCAAAATGAGCCGACGAGCGATTTTTGACGGTGCGCAGCGACGTCGTGCTTCATCCAATCCGGGATTTTTTTTTCTTAGACCTCACAAATAACCAGACTTAGGTCGGGCAAAAGGTCCCGTGAGATTATCTCAAACAGTTTGGGCGTGATGGCCCGAAAACCGCAAAAAATGGCCTAAAAATTGACCGGCCTGTCATTTCATCAAAGAAATCCATCAAAAAATCACAATTTGAAATTTTAATTAATTAATAACTTTTTTCTCATAAGAGATAATGACACAAGACTTTCACTTGGTAAAAATTCAGCATTGTGGGCCGCCTAGACTTTATATTTGGTGACCCTGGGGTGACGGGTTCAGTGCCCCCCACACCCACGAAGTGGGCATACTTTTGAAAATCACGTTTTTTCAGGTTTTCCCCTTAAAGGAGGGGAAGGAGTCGTTTTAGAGACTTCAAGCATCTCTTTGATGTTGAACAACTTTTTGAGGCGGACATTTCTTTATTTTTGTTTCATTCGCCTCCGGCTGACCGTTTAGCCGTTATTCGCCGCCAAAGGCGTGATTTTTGGCGATTTTTGCCGTTTCCGAGGTTTTAATGGACATTTAGGAGGTGAAAGAGTTGTCCAATCAAGTTGATGATGAAGTACATTTTTGTAGGCAATTGCATTGGCTAAATTTCATGTAAAGTAAAATTTTTTGTACCTTTAACCGGTTTTGCTCCAGCTGAATCGATTTACAGATACCCCCTAAAAACCGGGAAAAACCGGTTTTTTATAAAATTCACGGCCGGTTTTGGCCGGATCCGGCTCAAATTTTGCATGGAGTCATCCTTTGATATTCCCAACAGTTGATACTTGACACAGCAAGATCCCAGAAAAGTGTGGTATATCTAGGGGAGGTCTAGAACCCATTCTTCAATAGTTACATTTAAATCATAACCCCATAAAAGTATTTCATTTTCACACCCTCTTGTAAAAAGGTAATCCATTATTCAAGATAATCCCCCCCCTTTGCACGCACCTCGTAAAAAGGATTCATATTTTTTCTACTACTTACTATTTTATTGGTGGTCTATTCATCCACTGAATTGGTTCAAATTTACAACCCCCCCCCCCCCCCCCCTATGCACGCTGTCGTAAAAAGGATTCATATTTTTTTCTGCTACTTAATATTCTATTGGTGGTCTATTCATCCACTGAATTGGTTCAAATTTACCATCATCAATAAAAAATATGAATACAATGTGACCAAAAAATCAGGGATCTAAAGGGATAAGACAATGGCCGATAAATTAATGTCCATCCCCAACTACTTCTTCAGTTGATTACAATTAGTGGTTGAAACGTTTGGACACTTAACTCAATGAAACAACCAATTAAAATTCAACAAAAGTCCCCAAAGTCTTATAATCCTTGGGTGACTAGTGTAATAAACAGCGCAATGTCCCCTCCCTCCCTGAAAAGTTAAATAGAATAAGATTCATGAATTCATGTCCGCTAAGATCTTGTAAACGATTGTTACATAAGTTTTAGGGAGGTGTTACATTGGTTGAGGTAATAGGCCAATGGAAATGATATTTTATTACTTGGATGATGCACCTAGAAAGGGTTGCTCGCAGCTGGCTTAAATTATTATACTCCCCATTTACCCCCTTTATCCCATGCCCTTCCCTTCTACTGACCAATAAATGAGGTCCATATCAGCAAGCTAAATTTACGACAAAGTTTTTCCTGTCAATATATCCTATATCCATTGCTATTGGGCAACGGGCTGCAACCTAAAAGAAAAACTTCTCCCTCAAATAATATATTTAGATTTATTGATTAAAAATTATGTATTATGGAAAGAACACCCCAAAGAATAATATTTTTGATGTATTTTATCCACTTATCTTTTACATCATACATATTTCCAGAGAGGGGGGGGGGGCATTGGGCTGTTTATTACACTAGTCCCCAAAGGCTATTAATGAAGTTTTCTTATTAGTGGCTTAACATTTTTGAGGACTTTATTGAATTTTGATTGGTTTGTCTATTTAGTTAAAAGTCCAAACTTTTCAACTTCAAATTTGAATCCACAGAAGGGGTAATTTTGTGTATCATTATTTGGGATATACATAAATTTATCTGCCATTGTCTTATCCCTTTATATCCATCAATGTGTCTATTTCTAAGTAGAACGATGTCTGTCTGTTTGTTTATGGGTTTGTGTGTTTGTTTGTCTGTTTGTAGCGAAGGATCTCGCTAACCGCTGAACCGATCGGGTTCTCCTTTACAGGGTAGCTTCTCATAGTTCCCGGGAAGGTTTATAACTATTTTCTTGGGGGGTGGGACACCCCTAACCTCCCAAAAAATGAAAAATACCCCCCCCCCCCAAAAAAAAAAAAAAAAATTCTTTTTAAAACTAAAATTAAAATAGTGGGGTCGACTACCCCCCCCCCCCAAAAAAATCCCCCCCCCAAAAAAAAATTTCTTTTTTATTTCAAATCTAAAATACGAAAAATTGGTTTGATCAAACCTCTTGGGGCAAAGCCCCTAGAGGCTATGGGCGAAGCCGCTAGTTATTATATAAAGTGGTAAGGTTTTTTTTGTCTATAGCTTGGGATTTTGATAACTACTGAAATAGATGAGTTCTCCATTTTAGGGAAGCTTCACACTGATCCCAAGATGGTTTTAGCCTATTTTGTTTTAATATGTAAGATTTAGGATGGTTTTTGCTTATATTTTTAATCTTCAAATATATTTTTTCCTTTAACCAAGTACCCTAAAGGATAAGACAATGAATTGATATACATCGCCAATAATGAATAAAAAGTATTAGTTAAAAAGTTTAGTCGCCAATAATTTGACTCTAATCAAATTTCAATAAAAGTACCCAGATAAAAGTTTTAAAGACTAGACCTCTCTCCACGCACCTTGAAACATTCTCCGCTTATGAATGCGGTGTAAAGCGTCCAATCGCCCATCAGACAACCAACTCTCTGAGATGCACGACCTTTGCTGAGAAGTCCCAACTGTGCATGGAAACGAGTTGCGCCTGTTTTGGGCCAAGGCATTCCCCCCAATCTAACTATTTACCTCGCCCATCTGACATAGCAGCAGTGGGAACCATTTTTAACGTCTTTAGCTATGACGCAGTGTCGGACCGAGATTCGAACCTATCACCTTCCCGACGACGAGCGGATGCGCTACGTGTTGAGCCACGGTCGCGGGTATAAAAGTTTTAAAACCAACTTATACGATAAAAAGTTGGGTACAATTGTGATATTTCAATCACTACAATGTATCTTTTCAAAAATTCTTTTATTTCACCCGTCTGTTTATTAATTAGTTTTTGAATGTGGAAAATGAGATAAATGCATTTGATTGGTTATCATTATAATTATAATTATAAATGAAATTAAGTTGTTTAATTTCATTTTGAAGATATTTGTAATGTGAAGTTTTAATTTTTCTTTGGTGTTGTTTCTCTAACTAATTTTTCCTTTTCAAGCTCCCAATTAATCTTCTAGTATAAAAAGAAGATTGTTTTTATTTACATATTTATTCATATGAATAAATAAGAAAAGAATGATAAACATAAAAAGATTAACTATCCTAATCTTAACAAATCACCCCTCTTTTCTCTTCCTTCCTCTTTTCTCAAGAAAACTAGAATAGAATAGGTATACACTCATTAGATATAGAGGCGTTAAAAACAGGGATCTAAAAGGATAAGACAATGGGTGATAAATTGATGTACAATCCCTGATGATGGTACACAAAATTACCCCTTTAGTAGATTACAATTAATGGATTAAACGTTTAAACACTCAACTTAATGAACAAAAAAATCAAAAGTAAACAAAGTTGTTTATCCAACAAATAAGAAAACTTTGAGTGGTATAATCAGGGATAAGGGATGGGAAACGTAAGAAATAATTATTCCAGGCCTATTTTCCAACTAGGCTTAAAAAACTAGTTTCGGGATGACGCAGTAGTTAGATTTGAAAACTATGAACAATGATGAAATTATATGAATGCAAAGAAAAAAAGTATAGAATAGAATTCAGGTAGTTGATTCCACCTAGCATAAAATATAATAAAAACTTTTCAAAGAACCAATATGTTAGTGGGTTTAAGTAGAATCCCGTTAAGATGGTCATTACTTCGCCACCCCCCCCCCCCCCATTTAAAAAAAAGTTTTTTTTTGGGATGGTTAAATTTGATTTATTTTCAAACATTTTAAGGGGGGATCTACTTCACCCCAAAATTTGTATATAGAAATAAACACCGCTTTAGCCCCCCAGCTTTAATAAATAAATTAAGTAGAATTGAATAAGTACATGGGTAACATTCTATCAACTAATTGTTCCATAGCATACATATAAATTAAGAATTAAAAAAAAAATAATTTTACGTTAAAAATTAACAGAAAAGTTTAATTAAGTGTGCAATAATTTTTACCAAAATTAATGAAATTTTTTTTTAACCCTTACAGATCGGGGGGGGGGGGGGTCATATTGACCCCCCCCCCCCTCTAGTTTTTTCAATGTCATTTTTTTTGTAGGTAAGATAGAGAGTTGTGACTTCATGACTTTTTAAGTTTAGTAATTATACGTCGGCAAGAGTTGATCTTATAAGGATATCTGGTCTGTGTCGTTCGTGGCGTCCGGTCAAAGTCGGTTGGGTAGCACCAAAATTAGAAAAAATTCTAAATAAATCTTAATTTCTACATTATGACTTTTGTGTATAAGGTAGAAACCTAAAATTTTTTTGGTGAATACTTAGATATCAATGACCTTCTGAGAAAAGTGGTGTTATGACCGTTTGACCGACATTATGACCGATTTTTGTCCGGCTTTTACTACAGACATATATCATGAATATCGTGGCTTCTATTACAGCTAGAGACCTATAAATTTTTTTGGTAAATCCTTGAGCAACAATAAACAGATAAAATATTAATTGGCGGCGCCAACCGCCGTTTTACCGCTGTAACCGCCGAAAATGGTGGTTTCCGTTATTTGCCGTTTTTCGGCAATGATCAGAAAAAGTAATTTTTTTGTTATGAAAAATAAAAGTTCGTCCTAAAATTTGGTCATCCTAGCTGCAAAATTGGCCGCTCTACAGCTGTTTTAAAATTTAGCGGCTGGCCGCTAAAAAGCGGCTAAGGAGCGTCCTGACTGCTATGACTAGAAAAAGTAATTTTCTCTAAAAATACACATGAACCACCAGAAAAAAATTTTACGTCTTTATCTGTAACAGGAGCCGAGATAGAGGGGGGGGTCAATATGACCCCCCCCCCCCCCCGATCTATTAAGGTGGGAATTGGGGCCCGATCTGTAAGGGTTAACAAAACACAGTACACTTTTTATTTACATATTGAACTAGTTTTGTATTTGTAATCATTTAGGTGGGTTATCAATTCCACATGAAATATAACTTTTAAATTGTCTAAAGACATGAGTTTTTCACATTGTTCTGAAGTATGAAATGTTGAATCCTACGCAGTCTTCAAAAAACGATCTCTCTGTTTATGTTTTGCTATATGGACATTTATTAATGTGTAGATTTAATAATAAGTTGATGTGATTGAACATCATATATATTGTAGTCATTCTGATAGCAGAAAATTTCCATTGTTTTCATTCTAATAGCAGAAATTTATGTTTGCTTGAATTAATTTAGCCAATTAGGAACTGGGGGAAGCGTTGGTTATTAATTAATTGGTTAATGCTAAAAGCAAGTTTCAGGCTATTGGATATTAGCCTACAGCCAATAATGAACTGGCGAAAATGAGTTGATTTTATAGGCAAAAAAGAAAAGTTGCCCCATCACTTTAAAAAGGAGGCTGAGACCTAATTTTCGGTCAGGTTTCCCATCCCTTATCCCTGGGTATAATACACAGTCTATTGTCCCCTTCCTTCCTTGGTAAAACAATCAATGGGTGTGAATAAGTGGGGAGCTTCTAATTCTATCATATCTAGTGTTGTCATACTAGTTAGCCTGTGATTTGTATGCATGTGATCATACAATTATGTAGCCTCTTTGCATATATTTTTAATCAAGAACTCTGAGTATTATTATGAAATAAAAATAATGAGCCTCTAATTCTTGTATATCTAGTGTCATAGCCCAAAGAATAGAACTATATGAGCCTCTAATTCTAGTATATATTGTGTAGAGTAGTACAACTAGTTAGCCCATGGATTAAATTGTAAAAATGTTCTAGATATAGGCTCTTTGCATATATTTTTAATCAAGAACTCTTTGTATTATTATGAAATGAAAATAATGAGCCTCTAGTTCTAACATATCTAGTGTTGTAGTACAAGTAGTTAGCCCGTGGATTGGATGCATGTTATCATACAATAGTGTAGGCTCTTTGCATATATTTTTAATCAAGAACTCTTTGCATCATTTAGAAATAAAAATAATGAGCCTCTAACTCTAGTGTATCTAGTGTGGTAGTACAACTAGTTAGCCCGTGGATTAGAACTAAATGAGCATCTAATTGTAGTATATATATAGTGTCTAGTATATCTAGTGTTGTAGTAGCCTGTGGATTGTATGCATGTGATCATATAATTTGCTGTTTGCATATATCTTTTATTAAGATCTCTTTGCATCATTATGAAATAGAACTAAATATGCCTCTAATTCTAGTATATCTAGTGTCATAGTACATCTGTTTACATGTGATCATACAATTGTGTAGGCTCTTTTCATATATTTTTAATAAAGAACTCTTTGCATCATTAACAAATAAAAATAAATGGACCTCTAATTCTAGTATATCTAGTGTCATAGTACAACTAGTTTTCACGTGGATTAGCATATCTAGTGTTGTGTTATATAAAAATCCTTTTCTTCGTGTATGTTTATTTGGTCTACGTGTAGACTCTTTGCATATATTTATTAAAAAAGAACTCTTTGCATCATTATAAATAAAAGTAAATGAGCCTCTAATACTAGTATACCTAGTGTCATAGTACAACTATTTAACCCGTGGATTGTATACATGGGATCATATAATTGTATAGTAATAATAATAATAATAATAATAAGAACTTTTATTCAATAACTCTTTCAACCCTGTTATGAGACAATCACATAGACATTTTAATTATTACATCATAACATGGTGATTATATTAATATATCAATATATTCATATTTATCTAATAATTATACAGTTTTAATTATTACGGGTGAACATTGCTGATTAATTTGGATTAACTAGGTGATTTCTCTTTGGCGGCCCAGGTGAGGCAGAGCCGCTGCTGGCTGGACTGTGGTTGGTGTTGGTACCACTTTCGCCTGCCGGTACCGCCAATTGGCGGATCAAATAAGTTATCCGCTGTGTGGTTCCACTGCCTTAAATCTGCTGCAAGCTCGCCTTCTCCGCTGCTTCTGCTACGCCTCCGCATCCGTGACTCTCCATAACAACCTTTACAACAATGTTAATACGTGGCCGAACAACGAATTGATCGGCTAGCGGTTAGCCAGATAGAGATAATCAAGGCTTTAGTGGGCGTCTCAGCTATAATTGTGATCAATGGACATGCTGTGTGACTATAAGATAAGAATAAAAAGGAAAACAAAGTAAAAGAAAAGAAACAAAAACAAAAGAATGGAATTAATTGAAAATCTAAGAGTTTATAAAGAATTTTAATTTTAAAGGTTTCAACTTAAGAATTTATAATTTAAGATTCAAGCAAACAATTCTGAGATCAAGGGTAAATCCAACAGTTTTCGAGGAGCTTTCCTCTGCCGGGTTAAATAAGTTAAGTTTTATTAAGTAGATAATTAAGTAACTTTAGAAAGAAATGAAAAATGGTCTAAAAAATGGTCAAAGTGTCAAAAGAAAGGATTAAAAAGAAGAGTAAAAAATTGAATTTTAAATTTGCTTGTTTTAAATCTATTGTTGTGAGTTTTAGATTTTAAAATTTTCCCTAGTAAGGAACCTATTTTGACGTAACATCTAATTCCAGGGATGTAGGTACATGGATCGGACTCTAGGGACACAATGTAATCCCGACAGGAGGCTATGATTGTAGGGGATCTCGCACGTAGTCCAATCTGATAACAAAATACAAATTAAGATTTATCATTTAAAATTTACAATTCAAAAATTTCGTTATGTATCCCTGACTCCCTGTAAATGATTTTTGCCTAGGACAAGACTCGAGGGCTAAGACAAAAAAGGTAAAAAACTTTCAAGGATGAAAAACTGATGCCCTGTCAACTATGTGTCAAGAGTTGATGAAAAGCTGTCATGTTTTAAAATTTTGAAATTGCTAAGAATATCAGTTCCCGCACCACAATGAAAAAAAACAAATAGACTCTTTGCATATATTTTTAATCAAGAACTCTTTGCATCATTAAGAAATACAAGTAATGAGCCTCTAATTCTAGTGTATCTAGTGCCATAGTACAACTAGTTAGCCCGTGGATTGGATTAGTTTGATTAGTTGAGATTATAAACCTTTGTCCACACTTGTTCTTTCCCACACACACACACACACACACACACACACACACACACACACACACACACACACACACACACATACATACACACACACACACGCCCAAACACACACACATAAACACACACACACACACACACACATACATATATATACAAAAATGTTTGCAAAAACTAAAAATACACACAGACACACATAATATTTCACCCTCTTTTATATTAGAAGAATTTTACTGACAGTTTAAGATAGTTCCTGGTAATTCTTTAAATATCTAACTATAAATCTATGTATGTATTTTCAATCTAAATATCTACTAGAGAGTGGGCCTCTTGCATCTAGAGGCTCTATATTCAAAGGGGCTAAAGAATAGCATAAAACCCATCCCAAGACTTAGATATAAAAATGAAATAGCCTAAAGCCATCAAGGGACCTATGTTAAGTTTTACCTAAAATAGAGAACCAAAATTAGTACAGTAGTTACTGAGATCTAAAGCTTCAGACCTTACTAATTTACATTATAGGTTTACAATTTTTCTTACAAGGCCATCTAATAAAAATCTGGTACAACATCCAAGTAAAAATATATCCATTTCTTTTGTTTCTATTTCTGGGAAGGTATTTACTAGATGATAGAAAAGTTCGCAGAACAGAAATGAGATGACAGGATAAATAGGATGAAAAAATTATTTAATTGAGGGCGTTTTCCCTAAAAGTGTCTAGTTGAGCAAATCAGCCCCTCCCACCTTTTTTAATGAGTTAAAAAGGATGGGGGTTTGTTGGTTTATTTATTACTTTAGGCCAAGTTAGGTTATATTTAAAGTTGGGTAGCCTAGAAGGGTTTAGTCACAGGAAATTTTAAATGTAAGTATGTTATTATATAAACCATTCTGTTTTTTCTTCAAGATTTTTAGGAATGATTATCATCGAATATTTGTTCAGATTTCAAAAGAAAAATTTATTATTTAAAGGGCTTTCTGTTTATTTTTCATTTAGCCATGTTACGATTGTTGTTGATCTACTTTATTTCATGTTTTCAACATCTAAAAAAATAAGAAAACGATTAGACATATAGACACAAAGAAAAACTTTGTAACAAAAAAATGAAAAAGAATTGCTTTAGTTTCCTAAACTTTAAAGGATGTTCTGGGAAATACTCATCCCTGCTAAAATGGAGGAACTGAACTGACATAAAAATAAGAAATAAATCAAATAATTAGATGCGCAGACTTCATAAACCATACCTAATAGATACAGGATTCACTATGCAAAGTTTGAAATCAATAGGACAATTAAAATATGTCTAAATTAATGAAATAAAAAAATAAAAAAGAATTGCTTTAAACCCTAAAGGATGTTCTGGGAAATACTCAAACTCAAAAATGTAGGAAATAATTTAATATATAAATAATGAATATATTATTACTTGGATGTTACACTAATTTTTCATGTTCTCTAATAAAGTTAAAATCGTAGTGGGCCAAAATAACGATACCACACATACAACCCCTTCGGCCATCCACTATTCTCCTAATGGATGAACGAACTAACCAATAAATGAGTTCCATCTTAGTAACCTAAACTGATGACAATAAAAATTATAGAGTTGCTACAATGTGGACAATTAAAAAGGTCTGAAGAAAATTGTACATAAATTTGTATTAAAGTTTGTAAATGCAGGATACAGTAAAAGGACATACTTTCATTTTTATGATTTAATTATAGAGATGCCTTTCTTAAAATATAGTACAAGTATGTTTTCAATGTACGTACAGGTTTTCTGGTAAAGATTCCTAAATCGTACCTTACTGCAATAGGAATTATCATACAAAATTTGAAATCGATAGGACAATTCTTGAATGTCTAAATTGATCAAAAGACCTAATCGTAACTAACATACTGACTGACCGACCATAATTGAAGAAAAATTTATTTTAAAAAAACATGAAACTTCTGCATAATTAAAATTCGATATAACAGCAGCTCCTAATTTTAATATGAAGGGATTTCAATGGATATAGCATATACGTGGATATTATGACAGAGGAAAATTATCTTCAATTAGGGTTGCTAACATGGACACCAATTAATGGTAGTTCGTTCATACAGTAGGAGAGGGTAAAGTGGGTGGATGAGGGAATCGTTATTTTAGCCAGCTATAAGACTAACTTTATTAGAGTACATGGAAATCTGGTGTAAGATCCAAGTAATATAAGATCCATTGTTGGATTTCTTTACAAGTTTTAGCTAATGAGGATCAGATTTCCAATATTTGTTGTCGGGGAAATATTTACTAAAAGTTGGAGATTTGATGACAATATCTGCGTATTGTCTATAATATAGAATAAAGTAGAATGATGTCTGTCTGTCCGTCTGTATCTCAGTGAACGCTGTAGAGATTGTGCTACGTGGGGTTTACTTATAAGTAAAGCTTGTCTTTGTCATGGAGGTCTGCTTATTACACTTGTCCTTAAAGTTTTATAATAAAATTTTTTTTTTATTTGATGGCTTAACAACTTTGGCTTTGAAATTTGATTTGTTGGCTCATTAAGTTGAGTGTCTAAACGTTTCAACCACAAATCTTAATCCACAGGATCTAATTTTGTGTATCATCATTAGAGATGTACAATAATTTATCCCTTTTTATCTCTGTATCTTTGGAACTTTTTAGAAATATCTCCTTGCTTGTTATTTTGTAGTTAGGTTTTGTGTCAACTATCTCTTTTTCAGGAACGGAGGGGATATTGGACTGTAAATTATACTGGTATTCAAAGAATTATGAATAATTTTTTTAATTCGTTTACATAATACCTTTTATATTATTCTTGAAAGGGCTGGTTTAAACCAGCTGTGCCTACAAATTTCTAAAAAAAACAATTCAGGATTAATTTTGTGTAACATTATTGTACATCAATGTATAATCGAATCTCCTATCCCTGTTCTCGCCCTCACTTTGGGATAAAGTACCCAAGGACAGAAATAGGAATATCCAAGGAAATGAAGGGATAAGACAAAGGACGATAAATTGATGTACACCACAAATAATTATTCATCCTGTAGTTTTAAATATTGGATATATTACTACTTGGATCTTACATAAGATGTTTATGTTCTCTAATTGAGGGAAACACGCAGCGGGCTAAAACAACAATTCCACCTTCCACCACCTTTACCCAACCCCTTCACTCCTACTTGATGAACGAACTGACCCATAAACGAGTTCCATGTTAGCAAGATAAATTGACGACAGTTTTTCCCCTTTCATAATACCCACGCATATTCTACATCCCTTGTTAAAATCATTGGTGGAAAAGTGTAACAACTAATAAATATTTAGTAATATGATTCCCTAAAAACAAATGATAAAATTATACATTTAAAAATTGTGAATACTTATTCCCCTGCTGGTAAGACTGAAACTATAGTAAAGAAACTTTTTAATCTTTATTTGCTTAAATCAACACAAAATAAACAACTTTCGAGACAATTTTGCCCTAATTAAATCAAACTAATGGATATAGAATATACATGGATATTATGACAGGGGAAAAATTGTCGTCAATAAAGCTAGCTAACATGGAACTCTGTTATTGGTCAGTTCGTTCATCCATTAAGAAGAGAGGGGATTGATGTAAAGGGGGTGGAAGGAGGGTATGGTTATTTTAGCTCACCAAGAGTTTTACTTTATTAGAGAACATGTAGATATGGTGTAACATCCTAGGATAATATAATATAGAAGACTAAGATTTTTCGGGTATTTTCAACATAGATCTAAGTTCGATACATTGTTGTACATCTCCAATGATGATAAACAAATTTACATCTTCTGTAGATTGCAATTAAGGTAAAACATTTGAACACTCATTTTAATGAACCAACCAATCAACATTCAATAAAAGTCTACAAAGTGGTTAAGCCAACGAATAAGAAAACGTTATTATAAAACTTTAGGGGCAATATCATCTTCTCTGCCTGATTTTTAAGAAGTTAAGGCAACAATAATATACCTTATAATTAGACTAGTGGCTTCGTAACTAGCCTAATGACTAGTAATTATATAAAATGATACGTAAAAATTTTCAATAGATGATAGTACATCCTCAATGATGATCAACAAAATTACTCCTTCTATAGATAAGACTTATTTGTTGGAACTCTTAAACACTATTATTTTAGAACCAATGAATCAAAATTTGATGAAAGGACCAAAGTTTATGAGCTAACAAATAAGTTAACGTGATTACAAAACCTTAGGTACCATTGTACTTTACAGTCCATGGATTGAAATACATCATTTTTTCATGGTTTTTTTTCATCACTTTGACTTAAACAACGAGATTGATATTTTAAACAAATTTTATTCATAAAAAAATCACAAAACCTCTAAAGAAACCATAAAACAATTTCCATTCTTAATTCATCTTATCTACATATCCTCATATAAAAGTAACTAGATGTAAATCTGTCTGTGTCAGTAGCTTAAGATATCGTTAACCTTTTCAGTGAAGCTTCTAATATGTCAGTGAAGGTTTATGATTATTAAATATTTTTTTCTAAAAATACCTCCACCCTCCCGAGAGAAATAGTTATATATAAGCCTTCCCAGGACCTCTAAGAAGCTACACTTTAAATGAGAACCATATCGGTTCAGAGGTTAGCAAGAGCCTTCGGTACAAACATACACACACAGATCCTGGTATTTTTATATTTGGATTCTATAATCCTTTCAAATAAAGAAATTTATACACAGAAATGGAGAAAAAAAATAGTTCATCGACCATAGCTCTTTCATAATGTAATATATACTTAATAGTATTCTACAACCATTTCTCCACAACAATATATACCAGCTACCTACATAATAAATATTTGGCGAGAAACTTTATTTCTCGTCAACTGTTATATCCCCGTATCCCAGGGTGGTTGGCAAGACAGGGAAGGGGGGGGGGGCATTGGACTGTTTATTACTCTAGTTCCCAAAGTTTTATACAAACATTTTCTTATTCGTTTGAGACTTTTTAAAATAATGATTGGTTGGTTAATTAAGTTGTGAGTCTACGTAAATGTATTCTACATAAGGGGTAATTTTGTGTATCATCATTATTGGGGAAATACTTCAATTTAACAGCCATTGTCTTATCCCTTTATATCCCTTGTGGGTTGGCAAGAGCTCTTAATGTCAATCAAACTCTCAAACATAGAACTATAGAGTTAGAAGGGGTAATTTTGTGAATCATCATTGGGAACATACATCAATGTATCGGCCATTGTCTAATCCCTTTATATTCCTGTTGGTTGGCAAGCGCTCTTAATGTCAATCAAACTCTGAAACATACAACTATAGAGTTAGAAGGGGTAATTTTGTGTATCATCATTGGGGATATATATCAATTTAACGGCCATTGTCTTATCCCTTTATATCCCTGAGTGGTTGGTAAGAGCTCTTAATGTCAATCAAACTCTGAAACATACAACTATACATTTAGAAGGGGTAATTTTGTGTATCATCATTGGGGAACTACATCAATTTAACGGCTATTGTCTTATCCCTTTATATCCCTGGTGGTTGGCAAGAGCTCTTAATGTCAATCAAACTCTGAAACATACAACTATAGAGTTGCAGTGTTCAGGTAAAACAGAAAAATCCTAATAGCACTGTTGGTTTATTTTTATGTTTTATTGTAAACCTTTGTTTACCACATATTTTTGCTATTTTTCGCATAGGGTTTTTTCGACAAACTTTTAAAGAAGTGGATTTTTTGTCTGTAACTTTAAATCCCGAAAACTATTAGACAGATTGAGTTCTTCATTTAAGGAAAGCCTCACATTGGTCTTGGAATTTTTATAGGCTATTTGATAATTTTAGATTTAAGTTTTTGTATGGTTTTGGGCTGTTTTTCATCCCCTTCCCTACCATTCAAAAAGAGCACCTAGGTGTAGCCGCTAATTTAAATATAATTTAATTTTAAAATGAACATTGACGATAACAATACAGAAAGCCATGCCTTAATTGAAGAACAATTGAGCTACAATTAGAGTATATTCTGTTTTGCTGTTTTACATTATTTGCAGTAATTCTGAAACACTAGCTGTATAGTATTTGATTTTTGGGGGGGAACATTTATATGTAATACCATTCAGGGAAGGAGGGGACATTGGTCACTGGTCCCTAAAGTTTTATGATAACGTTTCTTATTCGTTGGCTTATCAACTTTGGGGACTTTTAAATGAATTGGTTGGTTCAAACGTTACAATCAATAATTTTAATCAACAGAATGGGCAATTTTGTATATCTTCAGTGGGGAAGTACATCAGTTTATCGGTCATTGTCTTATCCCTTTTGATCCCTGAATTTATTGTATGTAATACCAATACTCCACAACTATATAATTTTGTTGAAAAAAATAATAACATACAATTTTATACATTACATATAAACTTAAGTAAAGACAAAAAAGAAACGGAGCAAAAGAGTATTTAGAAAGCAGCCGTGTTGAAATTAAAATAATTTTATATTAAAGTAACAGGATGTCTATCTATGGCTGTGTGTGTCTGTCTGTACCGAATTATCTCGCTGACTGCAATGCTTCTCTTGATCCTGGGAAGGTAAATAATTAATTTTGGGAGTGTACTACCACCCCCTCAATCACCACCAAAATAATACCTCCTCTCCGAAAAAAGTACTGTGGTTTTATGCTATTTTTTTCACCCATTCTTCCAAAGTGGAGCCACTAGAAATGCAGTCGCTATACCCACCATCATAATTTTATTTTCACTCTTACATATTTATATACCTACAAATATTATTTTATTTTAATATGTAAATAATCCTTGATTGATTGTGTATAGAAAAAAATCTGCAATAAAGATTAAATACAGATCTTTGGGAAAAAAGATTAGTACAAAGTTAATATATAATGGAGTAGTAAAATACAGATTGCGTAATATTTTTTTAAAAGGAGAAATGTTTTGGTCAATTAAAAGGTTATTATCATTAAATTATGTTTTGTGTTAAATTGGTAAATAGAGTTTTATAACAACATCATCTTATTTGTTGTCTGAAATCTTTAATATTTGTTTTTTTCAAACTTTTCAGCCAAAGCTTTTAATCTACAGTTAAACAGGATAATTATTTTTGCCTCACTGTACATTAACCCTTAACGGTCGGGGGGGGGGGGGGGCCCGGGGGGCGTTGAACGCCCCACCATCCGGTTTTTTCTATCTCATTTTCTGTGTGTGAAAGATAAAGAGCCCAAACTGCGTGACTTTTTAAGTATGGGTATAACACATAACTGAGAGTTGGAATTTTTTGAATATCTCTGGTGGGCACAGGATGCCAGCAAACCTGGCAGGGTGATCCAGGTAAAGAGCAAAAATATTTTTTGACTTAAACAAAGCATTTTATCTTGCTAAAATAATAAATTATTCTCTAGTAGTACATCCTTATATGAAATACAGGTGTTCAAGTGAATTTCAGGTTCCAGGTATGATCCTGTAGGTCCTGAACCTCCAGGTCTCCAGAAATCTTTAAAAGGCTCCTGTGACCGCAATTTTTGACTTAGAGACTTCAAATTTTAAACTTAAGCTTTTGTTACATGTCTACATTAAATATTAAAATTTCATAAAGATCCGCCGCCGTTTTCCCACCAACTGCCAACTGAGGCGGCTGGCAGCTGCCAAGTACAGCTGTGGCCGCTGAAATTTATGTTTTGATATTTCTAATATAAAATTTACATAAAGATAAACATTTTTTGTGAAAAAAATGTTCTTCTATCTTTTAAAATAAGAAAATTACAGCCGTTTGAAATTTTTAAGTGAAAAAGGACCTAAAAACAAAGGTTGTTAAATAAAAGGGTGAAGGAAGCAAAAATTGACTTTGTTTCACTTAAGGTCGGAAATTCATTATCAAACAGGGGACTTGCACAAAAATTTTTAGCTCTCTAGATCTAAAAGGAACTGAGATAATAGGGGGGGCATTGAACGCCCTCCCCCCCAACCGATTAAGGTGCGGCAAGGGGCCCGACTGTAAGGGGTTAAGTAGGGAGTAGGTTATGCTAAAAATTTGTGAAGGTTGTGAGTTTTAAGTTTAAAACAGTTGTAGAACAATAAAAATTTATGTTAACTTTAAAAAAAATTGTCTATAGTTCTTTTCAATAAGAAATAAACA
The DNA here is from genome assembly GCF_053477335.1 of Acartia tonsa. Taxonomy (NCBI): domain Eukaryota; kingdom Metazoa; phylum Arthropoda; class Copepoda; order Calanoida; family Acartiidae; genus Acartia; species Acartia tonsa. The sequence continues at coordinate 47,155,332 of NC_137271.1, forward strand.
TATTTATTGAATATTATCGTTCTACTACTATTTTTAAGACTTAAAACTCATACCTTTATGGATTTTTAGCACAACCTACTCCTCCCTTTATCATTCATTGACTTATCCATCAAGATTTTCATTGAGTTGAGATTATCAGTTGTTTTGCCCCTAGCCTCTAGATGAGGGCCTGAAAATATCCAAGACATTTATAAAACTTGCCTAAAAAGTATTATAAATTCATAATAGAAGTTTGATATCCTGAAATAGCCTAAAACTAACAAAAGACATTTATAAAGATTTGCATTAAAGTATAATCAACTCTAAATAGCAGTTTTTGAAATTTTTGTCTTTAGACAAAATAATACTAATGTAAGTATATTATTGGATAATCAAACTTTTGAATCGCATAACTTTTATCTATATTACAAAGTAGCTTGATGTCTGTCCGTCTGACCGTCTGTCTGTCTGACCGTCTGTCCGTCTGTCTGTCCGTCTGTCTGTCTGTCCCTTAAGATCTCGGTAACCACTGAACCGATTGGATTCTACTCTTCAGGACAAAGTAGCTTGATGTCTGTCCGTCAGACCGTCTGTCTGTCTGACCGTCTGTCCGTCTGTCTGTCTGTCCCTTAAGATCTCGGTAACCACTGAACCGATTGGATTCTACTCTTCAGAGAATATACCTACAGGTCCTGTGGTGGTTTTAGGCTATTTTCTTGGGGGGTGGGACACCCACAACCCCCCCAAAAATAAAAAATAAAACCAAACCCCCCAAAATTTTTTTTTTTACATTTTTTGTAAAATCTCAGTAACTTCTGATCAAATTGGGCTCTACCCTTCTGGGAATATACCTGCTGGTCCTTTGGTGGTTTTAAGCTATTTTCTTGGGGGGTGGAACACCCCAACCCCCCAAAAAATAAGAAAAATCCCCACTTCCAAAATTTTTAATTTTTTAAAATTTTTGTAAACAAAAACCAGTAATTGGGGTTGGGGAACCCCACTGCAACATGGGGCGAAGCCCCCATGAATCCACCCCCCCCCCCCAACAAAAAAAAATAAAAATATTTTTTTTTCAATTTTAATTTTTGTGTATGCGAACAACCTAGGTTTAATTTTTACGAATTGAAATTTTTGTGTATACGGCAAACAACCTGGGTTTAATTTGTACAAATTAAAATTTTTGTGCATAAAGCGCACAACCTGGGTTTAATTTTACCACAGAGTAATTAAACAAAGAATATTTTTTTGGAATATTTCTATTAAGGAGGGTTGACTTCCCATAACTATATAGGGCGAAGCCCCTAGAGGCTAGGGGCGAAGCCGCTAGTACTACTATACTTTACAAGCTAAACTGCATTAGAATGAAGAGGGTGCCATGTTCACTGAAATAAATTTATAAATAAATCTATGAAGAAAAGACTATTGTTATTGCTATAGTGAATTTTTTGTATACTTTAATATACTTTGCTTAGGCTCTTACCTCTAGAAAGGTAAAGATTATTATTTCTGTGTATTAAAAGTTGTCGCAAATATAGGTATTAAATAAGCTAATAAATTGTGTACTTTTTACTCTGCTACTTTAATATACTTTACTTTGGCTGTACCCTCTAGAAAGGTAAACATTGATATTTCTATGTAGTAAAAGTTGTTGCTAATATAGGTATTAAATAAGCTTTTTATGCGCAACTTTTACACATCTACTTTAACATACTTTGCATTGGCTCTACCCTCTAGAAAGGTAAACATTAATATAAAGTTTTCCCTTATCTATCAGGAACCAGAAGCCATGGATTTTTTATATTTATTTACAAACAAGAACAATTGTGGCCCAAAAAGCTTCTGCTTATAAGTATACGTGTGTCTGTCTACCTAAAACAGTAAATCTTCTTAAAGGTACCAAACTATTAGGGGGGGGGGGGGATCCCTCCAAAGATAAACCGGCCCTGGAAAAAAAATTACAGCCTTCAAAAAAATATGGTTGGTCAAAAATTGAAAATGGAAGATGTCATCCTTCATTGCGGGTGTACATAAATGTATCTGCCATTGTCTTTTCCCTTTAGATCCCTGCTTCTTATAACATTGAACAAGACAATCAAATCCATAAATAGCGCCACACTAACAAGATAATAAATTTTTAAACAGCATTGTTTTTGTTTGAGACCTTGGCTAAACAAAACATGCAATCAAATGAATAGAAGCTAAAGTCTGATAAAAAAGTCAGGGATCTAAAGGCATAAGACAATGGCCGATAACTTGATGTACATCCCAAATAATTACAAACAATATTACTCCTTCTTAGATTAGTTTGGACACTAAACTTAATGAACCAACCAATCAAAAACAACAATGTACCCAATGTTGTTAAGCCGACGAAAAAAAAAGTTATTATAAAACTTTTGGGACTAGTGTAATAACAGCTCTATGCCCCCTCCCTCCCTGCAATGACATGAATATAAGTCTTATAGAATCATTCTGTTAAACTAAGATGTCAATATTAAATCGACTTACTTCTCCTTCATTAACTTCTAATGATCTCACGAGGGAGGGGTTCTCAAGGGTTCATTTGCTTATAATTGTACTCTAACGCCACGGCCATTATTAGGTAATGTAACCATCAGACAATCTTGCACGGCAATGAGTTGTGCCTGTTAATAGGACAAGGCATTCCATTCATAATTTGACTATGTCACACACCAAACCTAGCAGCAGTAGTCACCATCTTTAACGTCTATAGTATGAAACTTGGTAATTTCAAGAGTTTATGTAGACTATCTATAATACAAAGTAGTACGATGTCTGTCTGTCTGTTTGTCCGTCTGTTTGTCTGAAGCTTAAGATCTCAGTAACCACTAAACCGATTGGGCTCTACTCTTTAGGGAGTATACCTACTGGTCCCATGATGGTTTAAAGCTATTTTTTTGGGGGGTGGACACCCTCAACCCCCCAAAAAAATGAAAAATACCCCTCCCCCCCCCAAAAAAATTATTTTTATTTTTAAATTTAAATAACACAAAAATAGGTTGATCAAACCTCTTGGGGCAAAGCCCCTAGAGGCTAGGGGCGAAGCCGCTAGTTTAATAAAAAGGTTTAATAGCTGACATTATATCGACATCCTAATATTGAAAGGCATTCATTAACAAAATTTACATCGACTATATAGCTTTAATAAATAGATGTCATTACGTCAACTTTTCGAAAACTGTACGTCAACGGACTAATTGACGTTTAACAGGAAAAACTGTGCAATATGCCAAAATTTGGTAGAGTAAGTATACATATACAGGAAGGGAGGGAGAGGACATTGGGCTGTTTATTACACTAGTTCTCAAATCTTTATAATAACATTTTCTTAATCGTTGGCTTAAAAGCTTTTGGTTTTTTATTGAATTTTGATTGGCATTAAGTCCAAAAGTTTCAACCACTAATGATAATCTACAGATTAAAAAAAATTTTGTTTCCTTATTGGGGATGTACATCATATTATCGTCCATTGTATTGTCCCTTTAGATCCTTAAACATATACTATATGTAGATATATTCAGGTAGGATACATAGAACTGTACACCATACTATCAGTACCCAAACTTTAATAAACACTTTTGGTACTATTAAAAAATCATGATTGATTGGTACAAATCACCAGTGTCCAAACTTTTCACCAAATATGTTAATGAGGGATGTATATCAAAGTATCCGCCATTGTCTTATCCCTTACTCATCAACATTTACCAGATGTCAGTATCATGTATACATACAGAAGGTGTAATTTTGTGTATCGTCATTGGGGATGTACTTCAAATTATCAGCCATTGTCTTATCCCTTACTCTCCCTGAGATCTATTGCTCTTATGAATATTCCAAGTTTATTCAGCATCACATCAACATTTACCAGATGTCAGTCAGTCAGTAGCATTCTCAGGGATATAAAGGGATAAGACAATGGCCGATAAAATTATTTACATCTTAGCATATTATCTCAGTATGCTATCTAAGTTTTCTCGAATTTTAATTTGTTAGTTCCAAACTAATGTTGTCTAAACTTTTCAACCAATATTGTTATTAATAAAAGGGGTAATGTATTTATCATCATTGGGGATGTATATCAATTGATAGTCAATTGTCTTATCCCTTAAGATCCATGGACATAAAGTCTTATGTTGTTTTACCAAATATTCATTAAACGCTGGATTTAATATATTATCATAAATGCATATGGAAATTTTAAAGTAGATGGATAACTGTTATAAATGCATCAAATCAAACTCTTTCAAATTCTCCCAGTCATAAAATGACCTTCGATATTGAGTTGATATTTTGTAAGTAATGATCAAACCATGTTGAAAGATTGTTAGATATAAACCCTCCCCCGGAAGAAAATAAGCAATTAATAAAATTATTGACAGTTTGACTTTAGAATAGCAGTTAACATATTTACCTTAATTCCCTCGTTGGTGTGGGTTTTTCCATAGATTTTAAAGTGATTATCTAGAAAACCAACCCTTTGATTGCACGACATTTTCTGCAAGTCTGTGCATGGTAATGAGTTGTGGTGAGGCATTTCCTTACTTTCACGTACCAGACATTGCAGAAGTTATCAAATATTTAAACAAGGTATTAAAGAGGCAAAACAATTTATCTATAGATGAAAAATCCCCCCCATATGAAATATGTCCAACATGTAATAAGTTGGCATAGGAAATAAATCAGGAAAGTGTTAATTTTCAGGGATCTAAAGGGATAAGACAAGGGCCGATAAAGTAACACTCCTGTAGATTACAATTAGTGGTTAAAACGTTTGAACACTCTACTTAATGAATCAACCAACCAATCATAAGTTGTTGAGCGTTAATCAAAACGATAATTTAAAACTTTGGGGACCAATGTAATACCCAGTCAAATTTCCCCTTCTTCCTGGTTAATTTTTAGGGAGGGGGAAATAAGGACGGGAGATTAATAAACTTGTAGCCAACAAGGATTACAACATCAATAAAAGCGAAGCTCCAAAATCCGAAGGAAGAACAAACGAACAATAAATCTAGTAGAACTTGATAAGTAAAATATTAATTTGTAAGTCTAGGGCTCCGGACATTCTGGTAATGATTATAGAGATGCTACGCTTCATAAATCATACCTAACTGATTTAGGAATCATCATGGAAATCGAAAGGGCAATTCTAACATTCAAACATGTCTAAATTATATAATAGAGCAATCCGTTACGGACGGATAGACGTATGTAAGGAACGACACTATGTTTAGAAAAGCTTCGTTTTGAACAAGGATAACAACATCCATTAAAGCGAAAATTAAATAATCAAATATGTGGAGTGTCAGTACTATTCTAAGTAAATTTGTTGCAAAATTTATTTGATATAGGAGGCTTAATATGACCATGCTTGCATAAAATATTGTTAAAAGCTTTTCTACAATTAGGGTCGGTCCGTACGTCCGTCCGTACGTCCGTCACAAACGGATAGCTTTTTTTGTTAATTAAAACAGGTTAGAATTGTCCTATCGATTCCAAACTTTGCATGATGATTTCTGTAGTAGTTAGGTACAATTTAGAAAGCGTAGCAACTATATAATCATTACAAGAATGTCCGTACGTAACTTTTTGTAATATTAATCAGTAATCCAAAAATCAGATCTGATATGAGGAGGGGAGAAATAGGGGAGTAAATCAAGGGGTATGTATAATGCTACAACATTGAAGTGGGTTTATACACATATTTTTCTATATGTAATAGATATATTAGATATTATGGATAAATAAGTAGGTATAAATTTAATAGGTGTATATTTGTCAATATGTAGGTGTATAATTGACAAATTATAAATTTAATAGATGTATTTTTGTCAATATGTAGGTGTATAATTGACAGCAAAACTGTGAATATGCCAGTGCAGTAACTGTATTTTTGTCATACCCCCTAAAAACGCGGGTGTGAATTTGACAATAAAACTGTGTTTATGACAGCAAATCACTGTGTTTATGACAGTAATATCACTGTATTTTTGCTAGTGGTAAATCTGCCATGTACCCTTTTAAACATGTTGATTTTTTTACTTTTTTAACAACAAATTTTTATGTGATTTTTAATATGTTGATTCCTGGGAACTCTATAATCAAGTCCTAAAAATGTAAGTTTGCCCATAAACATAATCCTGTATCAAGCAGTTTTTTAACAAATTTACTCACAATTTTGCTTCGACTCTTATACATTTATATTCTGATTATTCAGTTCTGACTATATAAGTGTTAATGTCCGTTTGTCCTACCGTTTCAGTGATCGCTTTTATGGATGTTGTCATCCTTGTCTCGTATACAAACTGATTGACTGAGGGACAACATACAAAGTTAATTATAGAGTAGATTCGCTACTAAAAATGAATATTATTAGGTCTGTATTCTCTAAGAAACGGCAAGAAAATATTAATCGAAATTAAGTCTTGTAATAAATCATAAATTATTATCCATTGCCAACTAATATAAATATGCATAATCTTTGTATAAATGTATCAGTATGTTTGTAGGGAGGGAGAACGGGCTGTTTATTACACTAGTACCCAAAGTTGTTTACTTATGTTGGCTTAACAACTTTGGAGACTTCTGTTAAATTTTGATTGGTTGTTTCGTTAAGTTGAGTTAAGGCCCAATCTTAAATTAAATTTTTTAGCTAGAAGTAAAACGCTTTCCTATATAAGCATTACAAAAGACCCTTTTATAATTAAAATGTTGGATAAAAATTTAGAATTTAAGAATTTTTCTTAAAAACCCTATTTTTAAATGCGACGGGAAAATTTTGAGGAAAAATGGGTACAGGTTGCTTTAACTCACTATACCCTCTATCAACATATTTATAATATATCATTTTCAATATTCTAATAATTAGTAGTGTTTAGATAAAGCTTTAATGTATTTTGTTACAGAGAGGGAGGGTACACAAGTCCCCAAATCAATTCAAACCTTCGAATTCAACCCTTCGCCACTTTGAATGCCCCTAGAGGCTTCTAGGGGGCGTAGCCGCTAATATTTATAAATTTATTTTACAGGTTTTTTTATGGAACGAACACTAATTGTCAGTTTTATTCCCCTTTTATTATTAATGAAAATACCAGGGATCTAAAGGGATAAGACAATAGACGATAAATTGATATATCCAAGAATGATAAACAAAATCATCCCCTTTGTACAACTTTAAATTTGGAACCAACCAATCACAATTCAATAAGAGTATTTAAAGTTTTTGAGCCAACGAATTAGTTTGAGTACTAAAATAGTTTACACTCCAATGTTCCCTCCCTCCCTGGAAAATACCATGGACATATTGGCAACTCGTTTTATCAGGAATCAGTGATTAGGCAATGTAAGATATACAGCCAGAACTATGATAAATAAAATTATTTGTTGAAAAGTTTAGACACCGGTGGTTTAAGCATGCCTATAAATACTATTTAAAAGATATTTTTAAAAAGCGAATTATTGATTAAATAATAATATGCAGTCTACTCCCTCCTAGTATGTACACTATTTTCAAGAACAATAAAATTTTTAAAAAACGCAACAACAATAAGTTGACTAGATGACATGTTTAGTAAATGTTATAAATTCAAGTAAGAGAAAGATCTATGTATATTTTTCTTTTTTTCTTCCTGTTTCGTTTTCTGACTTTTTCCGCTGATTGCAATCAAATCATAGACTTTGTAGACTGACAAATATCCAGGATTCTAAAGGGATAAGACAATGGCCAATATATTTATGTACATTCCCCATTATGATAATATACAAAATTCCCTTTAAATCGTGGATGAATCGTTTGGACCAATGACAAACCAATTAAATTTTAATTAAAGTCCCCAAAGTTGTTAAGCCATCCAATAATAAAGTGTTATTATAAAACTTTGGGGACTAGTGTAATAAAAAGTACAATGTCCCCTTCATCCCTGGGATATGAGTTGTGAAAAAATTGTGGAGATGTTAAAAATGGAAAAAAAATTTTAAAAAGAGAAGTCTAGTTTTATCTATATAGATGGTTCAATATAGATCTTGCTAACCGAAGAACCGATATGGTTCTCCTTTACAGTGTAGCTTCTCATAGGTCCTGAGAAGTTTACAACTATTTAGGGGAAAGGTACCACCAAAATTTTTTAGATAAATAGGAAGGTTAATACATTTATTATAAAGCATAGATAAAAAGATTGGGAAAAAGATAGATAGATCTATAAATAGAGAGTTAGTTAGATAAGTGGGTAATGTATAGATAGATGGATAGATAGATAGGTTATATATGATCTGGTTGATTACAATCCAATTACAAAGTTGTGATCAGAATAATTTTATATTCTACAATCAGCATAGGAGAGAGAGAAAGAGAGAGAGAGAGAGAGAGAGAGAAAGAGAAGAGAGAGGGAGAGATGGATAGAGAGGAAAAGAGAGGAGAAATGTGAGAGGGAAAAATGGATAAGATAATTCTTAATTCTTACAATCAAAAAGGATATATTTATCATGCCAAAGAAATAGAAAAAGATAATGAGATATTTAGATTATATCTTTTGTGTGTGTGTGTGTGTGTGTGTATGTGTATAGGATGAGTAATGACGTGTTTATTCATGCTACTAAAATATATTAAAAGTGTTTTTTAGGTGTTCCTCAAAATTTAGAAATTTTCAAATACGGACGATTACATCCATTTGTCATCAATTGAAGTTGCTATTATAACCCTCATTTATTGGTCAGTTCATTCATTAAGAAAAATATCAGGGAGAAAGATTGGGGGTAGCGTTATTTTAGCCAGCTGTAAGTTTTACTTTATTAGAGTTCATGAAAACCTAGTGCAACAAGTAATAATAAATCGATTTTACATTTAAAATGGCTATTATCACCTAACCTATCTGGAAGGAAGTCTTAACTTGATTTCTTTGGGGTTTTTGATCTAGGGGTCTTAAGGGATAAGACAATGGAAGATAAATTGATTTACCCCCTTTTTCCCTCTATCAAATTATAATAAAAAAATAAGCCAATATAGAGTAAAGTTATGCTCAAAAAAGTTTGATCACTTTAATAAGAACGCTAAAAGTTTTTCAGCCAACGAATTGCAGAACGCCAATGAACAGTATTGTTATGCTAAAATTTGTTATTTTTTTCTTTGTTTGTTTATGGAAACATTTAATATGCTTATGACAGGGGAGGATTTTATAATATTAGGGACAATTTCCAGGGATAAGACAATGGCCGATAAATTGATGTATATCCTCAATGATGATATACAAAAATACCCCTTCTGTAGATTACAATTTGTTGTTGACACGTTTGAACACTCAAATTATTGAACCAACCAATCAAAATTCAATTAAAAGTCTCCAAAGTTGTTAAGCCAACGAATAGGAAAAAGTTACTATAAAACTTTGGGGACTAGTGTAATAAACAGCCTAATGTTCCCTCCCTCCCTGAGATTTTATAATATTAGACACAATTTCCAGGGATCTAAAGAGATAAGACAACGTCCGATATATTGATGTACATCCCTAATACAAAATACAGAATACAATTAGTGATTGAAACATTTGAACATTCAACAATCAAAATTCAATAAAAGTCCCCAGAGTGGTTGAGCCAACAAATAAGAAAACATTTAGCGGCAATTTGCAGGGATCTCAAGGGATAAGACAATGGCCTATAAATTAATGTACATCCCCAATGATGATGCACACATTTACCCCTTCTATATATTTCAATTAGTTATTGAAATGTTTAAACACTAAACTTAATGAACAAATCAATTCAGATCCTATAAATGTCCCCCAAAGTTGGTGAGCCAACGAATAGGACAAAGTTACTATAAAACTTTGTAAACTAGTGTAATAAACACCCAACTTACCCCTTCCTCCCTGGAATTTGTAATATAAGAGACAATTTTGGACGGGATAGCATTATGAAAACAAGGATGGCATCACCCAAAAAAGCGAATCTCAACAAGCTTGAAAATCAGATAAAGACTATAGAGATGATATGATTATACACTATTACCTAATCATGCTAGGTATCCATTTTTGTATTTTGTTTTTCTTTTGCAAATCTTAATCTTTGGCCGTTAGTCTGTCTTTCTATGGTATCTATTGCAAATGTTTTGAAAAAAAGAAAATGGAAATTGGACTGTAAATTACACAGGTATCCAAAGTTTTATATACACGTTTTCTTATTCTTAGACTCAAAAAGTTTTAGTACTTTTGAAGAATTTTGATTGGTTGGTTCCAAAATAGCAGTGTCCAAACTTTCAACCAATAATTTACAAATAGGGCAATTTTGTTTAACATCATTGGAGATATTTATTATTTTATCGTATATAGTCTTATCCCTTAAAGATTCCTAGCTGATTCGTAAGTTTGTCCTTTTTTTATAATTCATAACTGTTTAAAAGCTTCGCTATCTGTGGATGTTAATTCAGGATTAGTTTGAATAAATGGATATAATATATATGTGGATATATTTACAGGGGAATATTTGTCGTCACTTTAGCTTGCTAATATGGACCTATTTATTGGTCCGTTTATTAATCCATTAGTAAAGGAGGGGATAGAGTAAAGGGGGTGAATGGGAGGTACAATTATTTTAGCCAGCTGCAAAAATAACTTTGTCAGAGAACATAAAATGTGGTGCAACATCCAAGTATAAATATATCCATTTTTGAATATTTTTTCGTAGATTTAAAATGGAAATGATAATTTTAAGACAAAATCCATTAGAAGAAAGATTATTAATCAAAAAAGATAAAAATAGGTATTTTTACAAGGCAGCAATTTCATAAAGTTTTTTTTGTAATTTTGTAAATAAATCACTGAAAATGATATTTTTACAAAATTTGTTATGTCATTCTAAATTTTTAATCGATATATGATCTAAATAATAGTTAATTGTCTCTACGTATTATAGACAGCTTTCCGCGGATATCAAAATGAAAAATGATAGTTGGAATGCCCTGTTTAGCAAAACCGGTATTAATTATATGATTTAAATTTTAATATTTGTAGAAAACTGTATATAAAACGATATTTCAGTATAGCTTAGACCCGGTTCTAAATTAGGGGACATTAATCAGTTTCAATTTGTTTTGTATTAGTTATTGTAATAAAAAAAGAAATTCTTTTAATTGCAAGTCGACAAAATCTATGCATATAATTGAATTCTGGAAAAATTGGAAGATTTTTTTTTTCCTCAAATAAAATATCACTACCAGAATATTAATGTTAATGATTTTTTGGTTTTAGTAAAACTTTTACTCAAAGGGAATCTTTATTTAAATAAAATTCATCTATAGGGGGATTATCATATGTAATAAAGGATCAGGTTATCTTTTTGTCCGTCTGTCTGCATGTCTTATTAATATCCCGTAAACGGCTAATTAATGAGGGAGGAAGAGGACATTAAACTGTTAATTACACTAGTCCCCAAAGCTTTTCATATTCGTTGGCTTAACAACTTTGAAGATTTGTATTAAAATTTGATTAATTATTTCAATAAGTTGAATGTCCAAACGTTTAAACCACTAATTGGTATCTACAGAAGCGTTAATTTTGTGTATCACCATTGGGAATGAACATCAATTTATCGGCTATTGTCTTATCCCTTTAGATCCCTGGCTAAGGACGTAGTCATTTATTTGATAAACCATTTGAAAGAACCTTTCATAAAGTTACTTATTATTTTTCTAATGATTTTCTGGGTTTTCTAAGAAAACGATATATTATTACATGGATGTTGCACTAGATTTTCATATAATCTGATAAAGTAATACTACCAGCTGGCTATAATAACGATACCCCTATCCATCCACTTTACCCCATCTTCTACTAATGGATGAACAAAGTGACCAATAAATGAGATCCATATTAGCCAGCCAAGTTGACGACAAAATTTTCCCCTGTCAATATATCCACGTATATCCTATATCCATTTCTAATGAAGATTTCTTTTATATAAAAATATGAATTCATTCAAATATCTACTAATGGTTTTTAAAGATGTAAAAAGAAAAAAGAATAATAACATTCATGAAGGTAAATCTATTTACATTATAGACTAATAGACATGGTCATATTTTTTTGCACATTCTATATATTTAAATCTTTAATGATTTACTTGCAAGTCAAGTTTTAAGTCAGTTGGGACATTTTACCATATAGCTCCCTAACTATACACAGAACAGGAATCGTTTTTATATTTTTAAAAACTACAGTTCATAGCGGTTCTAACGGAATGCATAAATGTTTCTACTATAAACACAAGCCGCGCAATATGAATTTTAAAAAGGTCCGCATTTTTTTGCACAACCTTTAGTAATCGATGTATAATTTGATAAAATGATTCTTACAGCTGGCTAAAAGATATTCCCCATTCACCCTAACCCCTTCCCCTATTCTGAACGAACTGACCGATAATTGAGGTCCATATTAGCAACATAAATTGACAATTTTTCTCCTGTCAATATATCCTCATATTCGATATCCACTGTCATGGGCGTGTTTGTTTACTCTAATTCTTAAGTCTTATATGTAATTAACAGACAGTTAGACTTCATACAAGCGTTTGATAGTAAGTTTATTTCAAAAATAATACTTTTTATAATATTATTCATTATTATTAATTTTACAAGGCTATTTTTGAGATCTTACATAGAAAAAAGCCTACACAACACACATACATCCAGATACTTTTGTACTTAAAAATGTGCATCGTTCTATCCAACTGAAACTTAATTAAAAGTTCTAGTTGTATAAATTTTAAAAATTAGAAAAGTATTTGACTTACTTAGTACAAGTATTTTATTATATAAGAAGGATGACAACACCCATAAAAGCGGACATTAACACTTGTAAAGTGTCAAAAACTGAATAATCAGAATATAAATGAAGTAAAAAATCAACATGACGTACTGACATTCTAGTAATAATCATAGAGTTGCTACGCACCTAACTACTACATGAATCACCATGCCAAGTTTAAAATCGATAGGACAATTCTAACATGCCTAAATAAACGAAAAAAGCTATCTGTCTCGGACGGACCTACCCTAATTATAGAAATGCTTCGCTTTTAACAAGGATAATCATGTCTATGAGAAGTGTCTCAACGTTAAGCTAACAATTCTTAAAACATTATAATAATGATTATTTTGAGCCCCCCATATACACACACGCGGTGTATGAAGAATATATTAGCCATAACCAGTTTGGTTTAGTATCCTATAATCGACAATCATAGAAACCTGTAATCAAGTTAGGCCTTGATTATAACAGCTATATATCAGGGATCTAAAGGATAAGACAATGGCCGATTAATTGATGTACATTTCCAATGATGATATACAAAATTTGTCCTTCCGTAGATTACAATAAGTGGTTGAAACATTTGGATACTCAACTATATGAACCACCCAATCAAAGTCCCCAAAGTTGTTAAGCAAACGAATAAGAAAACATTAGTGTAAAACTTTGGGGACTAGTGTAATAAACAGCCCAATGTCTTCTTTCTTCCATAACTATATATAGAGTTTGAAGTTAATAAGTTTGTATTATTATTAAATCTAGGCCGTTCAATGATTAGATAATTCATACAGGTTGTCTACTAATACTCTAAGAAAAATTGGGCAGTTCATTAATAGTTCCCAAAGTTTTTCAGTAATGCTTTCTTATTTGTTGTCTTACCAACTTCTGGGGCTTTAGTTGGTTTTTGATTGGTTAGTTCATTAATTTTAGTCTCCTTACGTTTCAACCACTTTTTTTATCTACAGAATATGATTTTGTCTGTTATCATTGTGGATGATATCAATTCATGGGCCATACCTTAAGATCCCTGGTTATTTATACCTGAACAACATTTCTGGGACCGGTTGACGGCCAGACCTGTATGGTAGATCACCTCCAACTTTTGTGTATAACCAACATTTTGATTCCATATCCTTTAAGCCAAAGCTAAAACTTGCTAATATAATACCACCAGCATGCCAGGAAAGCGTTACATAGTACATACATTTGGATATTGGCTGAAAATCATAAAAACTATAAGTCTATATTTATAAATTCCTAAATAAAATTAAGAAATTATGATGTAATAATTACAGATATTTTACAATTAACAAACCTTTTTATGACAAATTAAAAGATTTTTTACGAAAATAAATTTTGCAATTACACTGTTACATCTGGTATTCTTAAAAGATAAAGCAGGCACCCTGTATAAGATCCTTATGTAAACTTGTAGAAAAGATATCTAGGTCGAAATCAGGGTAAAGCTGGTTCTTACAACAAAATATTACCAATCAATTACAGTGGATTGCTGTGGGTGAAAAAAAGGCTCATCAAATTAGAAGCCATCAGATAAGAATGAGATAAAACACTACAGCTAACCATATTGAAAAGTGCAAATGCCACATAAATATTTTTTCTAATATCATGGTCTAAAGTCGTCTTTAACATATTAGCTAGAAAGGGTGAAAAAATATCAAAACAAAATATTACCAATGAACTACAGGTTGATTAGACTCTGGAAAATTTGTTGTCAGTTTAGGTTGCTAATATGGACCTCATTTAATGGTCAGTTCGTTTATCCAAGGAGGAGAGGAGAGAGAGGATAAAGGGGGTGGATGGGGGGTATCATTATTTTAGCCAGCTATGAATATCACTTTATTAGATTACATGAAAATCTGTTGCAAAATCCAAGTAATAATATGTCAAATGATGAATTGCTTAGTATAAATGTAGTATTGCTGTCGAGAAGTTGTTGGGTTCGAATGTGGAACATATCACGCCATACTAAAGATGTTAAAAATGTTTCCTACCTCAGCTATATCTAATAGTGAGAGAAGCGCGAGGTTATGGCTTAATCAAAGTACACAAAGGTGTAGCAGAAGGTAAAAAAATTCCGCCCACTAGATTAGTGATAAGTGGGTGTTCCAGCAATACTGAAAATCTAAGTAGCTATTTAGATTTTAAAGCCAAACATATTCCCCCAATGCTTGATAGCCACATTTTAGATACCCCCGATTTACTACGTTTTCTTGATCAGCAAAATGAAAATATGGACCAATCAGAACAGGCTATATTGGTCAGTATTGATGTCGAGGCACTTTATCCTTCAATTCCTATCAATGAAGGGATACAAGCTTTTAAAGAAGCTTTAAATGATAAGAAATATGGCGATTGTAATGTATCTATTCCTTTTTTAATTATGTTACTATCTTTTGTTCTAAAATTCAACTCGTTTATATTTAATGGATTGTATTATTTGCAAGAGTGGGGGACAGCCATAGGAACAAAAGTGGCACCAACATATGCCAATATTTTCATGGGAAAACTTGAATCCCAATTACTCACAGATTGGAAAGGCCGTCCCCCCTCTTGGTGGAAACGCTTTATTGATGACATTCTTTGTTTGTTTGTTGGAACAGAGGATGAACTTCTTGATTTTTTAAGATATATAAGTACATTTCATAACACTATTAAATTTACATGTGAATATCGTTTAAAAGATAAAATTGTAAAAACAAAATGGAAAAATGGCCAATTTATTGTTAAAAATTTTCCTATTTTAAATATTAGGCCCAGATCTGTTGATTTTTTAGACTGTAATATTTGGATAAATGAAAATAATAAATTTGAAACTGACCTTTTTGTAAAGGGATCAGATCGTGTAACCTATTTAAAGCCTCAAAGTGCACATGCACCATTTGTTACCAAAAATATTCCTTACAGCTTAGCCTATAGATTAAAACGAATTTGTTCTTCAAATGATAACTTTGTAATTAGATTAAAAGAACTTGAATGTAATTTATTAATTCGTGGATATAACTCTAAAGTTATAAAACATGCTTTTGAGAAAGTAAAGATTATTTCTCGCACACAAGCCTTACAAAAAGTTGTTCATGTAAAAAGTAACAGTAGACCTGTGTTTTGTTTAACATATGACCCTCGTATTGATTCTGTATCTAATTCTATGAAAAAACATTTCTCTTTAGCAAGTAAAGATCCAGTTTTTAAAAAAACTTTTTCTCTGATGCCAATGATAGGATATAAAAGAGCAAGAAATTTAGGTGAACACCTAATTCGAGCCAAGTTATATCCTACTCAGAGATACAACTTAAGAGAAAGAAATGGATTCTTTAAATGTAGCATAAGAGATATTGGTTGTAACCTGTGTAATCGTAGTCAAAATATTTCTGAACATGTTGCCAGTTTTTCTCAAAAAAAGTACCCAATCAAGTCAAATATTAAATGTTCAGATAATTTTGTAATTTATTCTATTCAGTGTAAACAATGTCCAATGCAATATGTTGGACAAACTTCTAATGCTGCCTCTGTTAGATTTAATGCTCATTCTTCGGATATTTTAAACAAAAAAATCTCAAAGCCAGTTGCCAAACATTTTAACAGTAGAAACCATTCATGGTCAGACATGGTTTTTACCCCTTTTGAAAAACTCCACAAAAAAGATAAAACTCTGTTGGATATCAGAGAAAAATATTGGATAAGAGAAAAGGAGACAGTTGAACATGGTTTAAATATAAATTCATGACAATTTTATGTACCTTTTTGCTAGTTGCAATAAAAAAATTTATTTTGTTTTGTTTTGTTACATTTGCTCATCTTTTTTTTTAAAAAAATTTTTCTTGGTCAAACTTTTACTTAAAGACTGATCTGCAAAGCTGCACCTATACTGAAGTTTTTTCTAGAGCAAATGATTTAATAACTTGTTTAATTTGACCGTCCAACTTTCAAAAAATTTACAAAAAATCAATCAAAAATTTGCCAGTTTCAATTTGTGTTTTGTTAATAATGTACATGGACGAAAAAAAGTAAGATTTTATATAAAATTTAATTCTATTTTGATATTTAAACTGCCCTACTTTGCATTTAATTAACCTTGTATAAACATATATCCTATTTATTCACTTTATTTGTTATCAATGTGTAACCATAGGGAATTTTAATTCTTTTTTTTATATGTAAAAATGCCTATAAAACATATATTAAGTAATAATTGACTTAAAATGCATATTTTGATAAATTTTAATTGCTATTTTTTTGTTTAGTTCCTGATGATGAGGGCAGTTTTGCCCTCGAAACGTTGAATAAATTTAAAAGTTTGATGCCTTGAGTTTTTCATTCTGAGGATTTTACATGTTGGGTCCGTTAACCATTCGTCTTACTTAATAGTGAGAGAGATATGCCTTGGCCCATTTTATAGTTCATAGTTCAACTTATTACCATGTACAACAGTTAGGACCTCCAAAAAAGGGTCTGTTTGATGTGGCTTTTTTTTCCAAAAAGTTAAAGTTTGCTTGAATTCCAGATGCAAAGTGATAGAAATCGACTGTAGAAATCGCTGATATACTGTTACTGTAATTATTCCAAAGGACTAAAAAACCCAATATGAAGTAAGTTGATGTAGAAAATTTGGGTAAATCTTTAAATCTTTCAAATCCGAATCTTTTACTATTTCCTAAGTAAATGACGTTACTGGAGGTAGCTCCAAATTAGCTATCGCTCTAAACTAATAAGGATCGGCTTGTTTTGTATCAACCAATAGACAATTGGAGGCAGGCTATATATAAACCGCGTCAAAAATATTATAGAAAAAATAATGATTTGTCTGCTACTAAAAAATAAATAGAAATGGTGTTTGATCACATTAGCTTAATTATTAAATCTGCTCAGAGTTAAACATTAAAAAAGGACCATATAGAAAAAACAAAAATAGAGGGATTATTTTTTGGAAAGCGGGTAGCTACAAATTTTCATTTGGTAGTTTATAAATTAAATGTTGTATTTTGGATTTTAAAATTTTTTACAGAATTAATGAAACACCTTAACCTTAATATTTGTACTTTACTATATACAGTACAAATCTATTATTACATAATAGTATCCAAAGAACTTGATAGAATGCTACCTAAGTGCTTATTTATTAATTATTTTAATTTTAATTAGCAATGATATTTTCAAATAAAATTTTTAATCATTAAAAAAATGCTAATAATACAACCAAAAATCTGTCTGAGGGAAACCCAACAAAAGCTTTCTGAAAATTCAAATTACCAAAGTAAAAGATAAAAAAATTTTGGGAGAAAAAAAACATCATAACGTGATTTTAACAAAAGCCAATAATATATTCGTTTATAAAAAGTTCAATTTTTACTTTAGAATAGCTACCTGAATTTTATTCTATACTTTATCTACACACACACACACACACAGCTATCTCATTAGCGTTGATAACGAACCAATGAACCATCCCATAACTGTTTTTTTAGGCCTAGGCTTGTAACAGGCCTGAAATAATATTTTCCTATGTTTCCCATCCCTTATCCCTGGATAGATAGATAGATAGATAGATAGATAGATAGATAGATAGATAGATAGATAGATAGATAGATAGATAGATAGATAGATAGATAGATAGATAGACAGATAGACAGATAGATAGATATATAGATAGATAGATAGATAGATAGATAGATAGATAGATAGATAGATAGATAGATAGATAGATAGATAGATATATAGATAGATAGATAAATAGAGAGATATATAGATAGATAGATAAAAATATAAATAGATAGATTGATAGATATATACATAGATAGATATATAGATAGATAGATTGGTTAATATATTAATAGATATTTAGTTAGATAGATTTCATTTGTTTAGCAACTTTGGGGACTTTTTGATTCTTTAAACATTTCAACCTCAAATTTTAATCTGCGCAAGGAGTAATTTTGTGTATCATCACTGGGAAAGAACATCATTTTAATTACCATTGTCTTATCCCTTAAGATCCCTGTCTTTCAGGACATTGAACATAACTGCATATATACCTTGGGATTATGTTCTAATTTATCCTTACATAATATTGTATGTACTTACAAAGTAAGATATATTAGAAATAGAGAGTTATTACTGTTAGAAATTAATTCATAATTTAAACATTAAACTCATTTATAGAATGTTGATTACCTTATCCGTATGTCGCTGGTTTGATGCTCTCTTGGATGGGTGGGTTTTTTTGTAGTTGTTAAAAATTGGAAGAATTTATAAACAAAAGTTGTTTCAAATATAGGTATTAAATAATTAAATTCTTACATAATATTGTATGTACTTACCAAATAAGATATATTAGAAATAGAGAGATATTACTGTTAGGTATTAATTTATAATTTATTCTTACATAATATTTATGTACTTACAAAGTAAGATATATTAGAAATAAACAAACATTACTGTTAGTTATTAATTCATAATTTATACTTACATAACATTGAATGTACTTACAAAGAAAGATATATTAGAAATAGAGAGAGATTACTGTTAGGTATTAATTTATAATTATTCCTTACATAAGATTGTATGCAGTATACATTAGCCATCTATGAATTCTACCTTAATTTTATACAAAGCATTCAACTCTTACTCTCTCTCTCTATCTCTCTCTTTCTCTCTCTTTCTCTCTTGCTTTTATTCTTTAGCTATCTGTCTAGGTCTAACCTCTTTTCCTGTGTATGATAAGATAATGGATATACGTGAATATGTGGATATATTGACAAGGGAAAATATTTATTGGTTAGTTCGTACAACTAGTAGAAGGGGAAGAGGGTGGATGGATTATTTTAGCCAGCTGCTAGTATCATTTTATTAGAGTACCTGAAAATGTGGTGCAGCATCCAAGTAATAATATACATATCGAAGGCCGAATAAGATTTAGATTACAATTTTGAACAACAAGGAAAATTATGTCCATTTTAAATCCTAGGAACAAAAATAATATCATAACAAATGCATACATTTGTCTGTCTCTCTAAAATCCGTCAGGGAGGGAGGAGACATTAGATTGTAAATTACACTGGTTCCCAAATTTTATTCGTTGGCTCAAACATTTATTGGTTAAAAATTTGATTTGATCAGATCTAAACTAGTAATGCTGAAATTTTTCAAATAATAGTTTTATTTTATAGAAGGAGTAATTTTGTCTACTATCATTGGGGTTGATTTACAATTCATCGTTCTCTGTTTTATACCTTAAGAAAATATGTTTGTTTGTCTGTCTGTCCTTTACATTTTTTTTAGATTGAATATACCCATCTTTGATGCTGTGAGTATTGGTGCAAAAAATATGACGTAACAAAAAAATTAGCCAATGAGAGGCCGTTATTGACCAATGGTAAAATTTATAGTGGCCTCTCATTGGCTAATTTTTTTTGTTACGTCATATTTTTTGCACCAATACTCACAGCATCCCCATCTTTAAATTAGACTGAAGATAAACAGGGATCTAAAGGGACAAGACAATGGCCGATAATTTGATGTACATCCCCAATGATGATACACATAATTTCTATGGATAACAATTGGTGGTTGAAACACATGGTCACTTAACTTTATGAACCAACTAATCAAAAATCAATAAAAGTCCCAAAATTGATTTTACAAAGAATAAAGAAGGATTATTATAAAACTTTGGTACCAATGTAATAAGCAGCAATAAGTCTATCACTCCCTTCTAATTTTTACTGAAAATTATAATTCTTAAGGCAATCTTTGTCTTTCAGATGATTCATACCCATCTTTAACTTAGACAGAAGATAATTGATTTGCTATTTCTCCTTTCCCCTTCCTTTTTGAACTAATCTAATATTTTAGTAAGGGAGGGAGGGGACATTGACCTGTAAATTAAATTTGTAAGTAGTCCCCGAAGTTTTACAGCAACGTTTTCTTATTCGTTGACTTTGTGGACTTGGATTTTTGGTTCATTAAGTTGCCTGTCTAAACGTTTCAACTACTTATTGTAATCTACACAAGGGGTAATTCTGTGTATCATCAATTTAACGACAATTGTCTTATCCCTGGCTTTTAGTAATAATTCAGCTCCCCTAAAAATACTATTATTGCTATTTCTTTTTGAAAGGAAAACATTATTTTTGGGGGGTTGAATTAAACTCCCAACCACCTCAAGTGCCCTTACTAAGTGAAAAACCGGAATTGCTACAAGTAAGAAAAGTTAAATAATAAAAATAAAGCTAGGTTGTTACTTATGTTATGTTATCTATAATACAAAGTAGCTTGATGTCTGTCCGTCTGTCCGTCTGTCTGTCCGTCTGTCTGTCCGTCTGTCTGTCCGTCTGTCTGTCTGTCCCTTAAGATCTCGGTAACCACTGAACCCCAACCCCCCCAAAAATAAAAAAAATCCAACCCCCTTAAATTTTTTTTTTTACATTTTTTGTAAAATCTCAGTAACTGCTGATCAAATTGGGCTCTACTTTTCTAGGAATATACCTATTGGTCCTCTGGTGGTTTTAAGCTATTTTCTTGGGGGGTGGGACACCCCAACCCCCCCAAAAATAAAAAAATCCCCACTTCCAAAATTTATTTTTTTATTTTTTTTTAAAACAAAAACCAGTAATTGGGGTGGGGGAACCCCACTGCAACATGGGGCGAAGCACCCATGAATCCCCCCCCCCGAAAAAAAAATCAAAATATTTTTTTTTATTTTAATTTTTGTGTATGCGAACAACCTAGGTCTAATTTTTACGAATTGAAATTTTTGTGTATACGGCAAACAACCTGGGTTTAATTTGTACAAATTAAAATTTTTGTGCATAAAGCGCACAACCTGGGTTTAATTTTACCACAGAGTAATTAAACAAAGAATAATTTTTTTAATATTTCTATTAAGGAGGGTTGACTTCCCAAAACTATATAGGGCGAAGCCCCTAGAGGCTAGGGGCGAAGCCGCTAGTCCTTATAATAAAGTAACAGGATGTGTGTTTGTCTTTCTGTTTATAAGTACCGAAGTATCTCACTAACCGCTGAGCCGATCGGGTTCTTCTTATCAGGGTAGCTTCTCATAGGTCCTGGGAAGGTTTATAAGCATTTGGGGGGAGGGTACCACCAACCCACCTAAAATTAACCTCCACTAAAAATTTTGTGGTCAAATTGAACCCCCACCACGTCAAGTGCCTCTAATAAAACAGCATTGATACAAGTAAGAAAAGTTAAAAAATAATAATAAAGCTAGGTTGTTATTTTATGTTATGTTTGGTTATATACTGTATTACCAAACTTAAACTTAGTTGTAATTTTTTAGAAGATAAAAGGATACATAAGTTGCAAAATTTTTAATGATAATAAAAAATAAGCAATATTTGTACATGTTTTATCCAACTCATAAGCATGAATTGGATGAATTATGGTTATTTCCACTTAAAACATGTTGATTTAGATTTTTTGTTGAAAAAAATATTCTATTCATCTGATTTTTGGAACAATGATTGAGATTCCTAGGACAATATTGTACAAAGCTTGAAGTGAAGCATATCTATAATAAATTGATGTACATCCCCAATGATGCTACACAAAATTACTCTATCTGTACCACACAATTACTGCTTAAAAAGTTTGAACACTCAACTTAATGTATTAATCTATCAAAATTTAATAAAAGTCCTCAAAAATGTTAAGAGAGCAAATAAGAATTTGTTTTAAATTGGGGACTAGTAAAACAAACAGTCCAATATCCCCTCCCTTCCTGGAGGTTTAGACTTTTAAAATTGAGAGAAACTATTTATTTATTCATATTACTAATTTATTATATTTCTGATGTAATACCTTCTTCGCTTTTAAGTACTGATCATTAAATCATGTTCATATTAGCAACCAAAATTGACTACAATCTTTCCCCTGTCATAATATTCACATATATTCTACATCCATTTATTCCTGCACGTAATACTTTCTTCGATTTTCCACATGGATGAATAAGACAATTTTCCTAGCTAAATAATGATATTACTCACTTCCAGAGATCTAAAGGGATAAGACAATGGCTGATTTTCCACAAGGTTGAATAAGACAATTTTCCTAGCTAAATAATTGTATTACTCACTTACATGGATCTAAAGGAATACGACAATAGTTGATAGAATAGTGTACGTTCCAAATGATGATATACAAAATTACACCTTCTAAAGATTTTAATTAGTGTTTGAAAAATTTAAAAACCAACCAATCAAAATTTAATAAAAGTCCCAAAAGAAAAAGTTATTAATAAACTTTGGGGACTAGTGTAATAAACAGCCCAATGTCCCCTCTCTCCGTCATTCGATCTTTTAAACTCCTGAAACAACCCATAGACTTTAATTTTTTTAAAGTGAGATTTATTATAATTTTGGATGTTGCACCAGATTTTCAAGTACTCTGATAAAGTAATGTACTAGCAGGTGGTTGAATCAACAATACCCCCTTTACCTCATTCCCTCCTCTCCTTTTGGATGAATGAACTGTCCACATTAGCAAGCTATATTGATAACAATTTATCCCCTGTCAATATATCCACGTATATCCTATATCCATTATAATTCCTGAACAACTCATACACTCTTTCAGCTTTTCAAAGTGAGATAACAGAATTTACAAAAAGAAAATATATACTTAACAAAAGTATCTCCCCTTTTT
This sequence comes from Acartia tonsa, assembly GCF_053477335.1. NCBI lineage: Eukaryota > Metazoa > Arthropoda > Copepoda > Calanoida > Acartiidae > Acartia > Acartia tonsa. The sequence continues at coordinate 47,178,812 of NC_137271.1, forward strand.
TTTACTATTAGGTACTTTAATTGAATGTTGATTGGTTGGTTCATTGAGTTGAGGGTTCTAATTGTAATCTGCAGAAATGGTAATTTTTTGCATCATCATTCGGGATGTACATCAATTTATCGGTCATTTTCTTATCCCTTAAGATCCCTGAATAATAATCCCTTGTTTTAATATTTCTCTCAATCTCTCTTATTCCTTAACTAACTCATAGACTCTTTTAGCTTTTCAAAGTGAGATAACAGAATTTACAAAAAATATAAAAAAAAAAATAAAAGTTATGTATAGCGGGTTTGGGTATAGTCCCTTTCGTAACATCGCACCTTATGGGGTGATTCTTCGTATTTTTACAGTAGCTTTTCTCCTATTTCTAGCTCCTCCGGGGGGCTCTAACCCTGCGGGGCCAATTACCTAACCCTGTGGGGCAATCACCTAACCCAATATAACCTAACCTAACTCAAAATAACCTATAAAAAGCCATTCTAAAAATACGACGAATCGCCCCTTATGGGGCGATGTTATAAAAGGGACTATTCCCGCGGATTTTGAAATCTGGTATTTATTTTATGAATCTTATTTTAATTTCCGTGGAATATTGTTTGATATACGATATTATATGTACATGATTTTCTAGTTCTAAACCGGTGCCCAACCAGTTCTAAACAAGCAGATATCAATTAGTTTTAAGCCATACTGGAAAATATAGGCATTACTTTTATCCTCATATGTTAGTCGTAATATAATTTTAAAAAATAATTGGATGATATGTCTCAAATTGATTAGCTTATAATCTTAAGTTACAATCCTTATACTAAAGTAACAGGATGTATGTGTGTTTGTTTGTACCGAAGGATCTCGCTAACCGCTGAACCGATCGGGTTCTCCTTAACAGGGTAGCTCTCCCGGGAAGGTTTATAACTATTTTCTTAACCCCCCCAAAAAAATGAAAAATCCCCTCCCCAAAAAAAAAAAAAAAATTCGCCTCCCCCAAAATATTTTTTACCTCTAACCGGTTTTGCTCCAGCTGAATCGATTTACAGATACCCCCTAAAAACCGGAAAAAACCGGTTTTTCATAAAATTCACGGCCGGTTTTGGCCGGATCCGGCTCAAATTTTGCATGGAGTCATCCTTTGATATTCCTAACAGTTGATACTTGACACAGCAAGATCCCAGAAAAGTGTGGTATATCTACCCCCCCCCCCCAACCCCCCGGGGGTAAATTTTGGGGGGTACAAACAAAATTTACCCCTGCCAACAGATTTCAGGGGGGGTAATTACCCCCCCAAGCAAATTTTACCTCCTGGGTAAAAATTTCAGGGGGGGTAAAAAAAATTTGCGGCGCGCTTCGCGCGTCATTTTACCCCCCCCCCAAAAAAAAAAGCTTGGACGTCCCTGCCCCTAGCATCTAGGGACTTTACATACGCTAAAGATTAGCCTAAAACTACTTCATGGCTTAAATCTAAAAAAATGAAAAAGCCTAAAACCATCCCGGGGCCTATGGTAACCACCCCTAAAATTGAGAACTCAATCGGTTCAATAGATAACGAAATCTTAAGCTACAAATAAAAACAAATAAACCTTACTACTTTTTATAATAGGATGGCCTCTACTTTTTTTGCCTTTTCTTTTTTGTAGCGAAGCTACACTATAAATCGAATTACCTCCCGACCGTTAGAAACAGATTGGGGGAAACATGATTTTCTCGTCTTCTATTTAAGATAAAAGGATGAAACTTTTTGTCAAGTTTACCATTATTTTGGAGCATTTAAAAACATATACAAACTATAAACTGCATTTATGCAGGTTTTTGGCTATTTTCATATTTTTCACATTTTTCCACATATTGGTATGCTACATATGGATGCTGTCATCCTTGTATCTTTCTATTTTTCTTTTCATCTCTGTCTTTCTCTTTTTTCTTCCTCCTCTCTCTTTCTTTCCTTCTCTATTTCTTCTTTTTTTATATGTCACCCACTTAATCTACAGAGAGATTTAAGTTTAATAAAGTAATAATTCAGAAGTTCTATTGCAGTAAATCCTATTAAATCTTCACCCATAAATCCAGCCAATGGAGTTATATTAGAAGAGTTTTTCGAAAATATATATTTTAGCATTTGTGCAAGTTTAATGATGAGCAACTGTTCTAAAAACTCCCAGTTTAATTATAAAAAAAAATATGTTCTTAAATAATGTGGATCTACTGCAGTTCACGGTAAAATGTTCCTGGTAACGATTATCTAAAAAAAATCTATGAATTTTAAAAGCTGCTAGCTACCCAACGGCTGTCATGTCCGCATTGTAAAATCTATATGTATATTTTAAGTCCATTGTGAAAATATACTTAAAAAGACAATAATAAAGTATGGATTTACCCGTCCTTTGTTCCCTGATGAAGAAAGGTACGGGAGGAAAAAACCAGTTTAGCGTACAAAATAAATTTGCGCCAAAAGTAGATGGGTATAAAAGCAGTGGTAACTGGAGCAAATCTATCAGTCATTATTTTATTATTAAGAGAGAAGGTACTACCATACTATTATATATATTTGTTCCTAGCTGTGCTCTAAAAGGGAGTTTTAAGTGAAGTTATTTAATTTATTATGTAAGTTATTTAATTTATCATTTGTAACTTATTATGATTAAAATAGCCTAAAACCAACCCATGTTTACTGGCGAAAATTAATCTATGTCTAAGGAAGTAATTTATTATATTGAATTTACTTGCCTTTTTTAAATGTTCTTTGTAATATTTGTCTTATCCCTTAAATCCCTGTTATAAGAAAACATTAAGTTATATTAGTGTAATTACTTTTATTTTCAATTGTCTTAACCCATGTAATCCCTGTATATAGACACACTTAAAATACACGTGTCTTATCCCTTGTAATCCCTGCTGTTGGGACTTAAATATGTATCTTTATGTATAATTAAATTGTAATATTTAGTGTTAAGAACTTTCCCTACCCTGTTAAAACTGATTGGTAGGTACAAGTAAACGAAAATGACCGAACTTTCAGGTAGTAATTTATAATGGTTTTAACTGACAGACAGACTTAAAGGATAAAGATATCTGGACTATACCAGTTGATGTTAAAGAGAGAGGAGTGCTGTAGCCTAGAGGAGAGACAGACCGACGGATAGACGTACCTGTAGGATATAGTGGACTACATCTAACCCGATGTTACTGTTACAGGAAGCCTGTTGATCTCATAAACTTCGCTAGTTTTCCGCCTGCCTATTAGCTGCAGGATGTGATGCCTTAGATGTTGACCTCAACAAAGCATTAGAGTTTTGCCTCCCTTGAAACCCAGGATCTGCTGAAGTGGTAGATCTGCTACCCCTAGAGTCTCGAGAATCCTTGCCAAGTCTGACCAGCTATTCATCACAAGATTAATATCCCTGACAAGTAAGTACTAACCAACATAAAGGGGAGGGAGGGAGCAACCTTGACACATGTTTTATCTTATTGCTTTTCCAATGTTATTTGGTAAATTGTTGTAGTATTTTTCTTTGTATTCTTTAAAGATTTGTTTAAATACTTCTGTACCTTGACGTTAAATGCTCTAAACATGCAAAATATCTAATTAATTAATTTTTCAGGTTTTTACCGTTCTTTTATAAGAATACACGTTCTTTTACTAACAAGAATGAGTATATTCAAGTCAAGGACATAGAAAAGCAAGACCAAGCCCTATCAAGACTAAAATTAGTACCTTTTTGAAGTGTTTTTATCAGTTTTAGGCTATAAGAGCCACAGTAGTAACTTTATCAATTTAAAATTTTATATGTAAATAAAGTTTTAATTATTACTAACTATGTTTTATTTATTTTCGACGAGATTTAGCCATTGAATACATGATTTCGGACGCTATTGGTTTATTGATACCATAGAAAAAGCTTCTAGAAATTACACGCATCGCACACCGTGATGCACAGGGAAAGCTTAACTGAAGAAAAAACACTTAACTAAGTCTTTATAATATGACTGTGCATAATCTGTACGCGCAAAATATGTACTTTGTACCGCTTGACCGTTAACGACATTTAAAGTTTTGGAGATATAAAATATGACAAAATTGTCCTTAAAATTCAATGCTTACGGCGACATGTTACTAAAATTCAGTGAAAGAATAATTACTAATAATTCTACAAAAATGACCAATTTAATCAGGGATATATTAAACCTAAGAATATTCTATAATAATAGGTTTAATATCTATTTTTCCTTTCTCTCTCTCTCTCTCTCTCTCTCTCTCTCTCTCTTTTAACTCCTTATATTTGACTATTTTTATATTATTTATAGCTACCCTATTCTTAAGTAGCTATTTGGCTAACTTTAAAAAGACACTTTGGACTCTGAGTTTACCTAGATTAGAATTGTAAATTATCTGAAGATTTTCTCCCTTTAAAGGAGAAATAAATCAGTCAGCTTAACAGTTTAATTTAATAACTTAATTGTTAATTTACTTGCTTTGCTTTTATGGATATTTTATCTTTGGCCATTCAATACAGACATGTGCAGCAGAGGTGTGTGTCTACCCCCCTGGCCAAATTTAGGGGGTGGATATACCATTCTTTGCAGGAGCCTAACCCCCCCCCCCCCTTGAGTACACACCGAAAATGGAAGTGTCAAGTCCCAAGCCTCTTGAAATTAAGGTGGGTCTGAAACATCCCCCTCAATTTTAATTTAAGGGTGAGGTTTACATTTTCGATTGTGCAAGCGCTTTCTCTTCTGGCAAAACCCTGTGCACACCCCTGATGTCAAATGTATTTAACACAAACACACAGGGATAAGACAATGGCCGATAAGTTAATGTACTTCACAAATGATGATACACAAAATAACCCCTTGTGGAGAGATAACAATCATTGTTTGGACACTTAACTCAACGAACCAACAAATCAAATCCATCAAAAGTTGTTAAGCCATAGAATAAAACTTTAGAGACTAGTGCCCATAGACAGCCCATGCCCCCCTTCCTGCAAACAAACCAGAATAAAGTAGTTTCCTATGATTGGATAAAATATATGATTTATATTTTGATTTTTCTCTTTTCTATGTATCATTTATGAAAGCTAAGATAAACAAATTATTTTCAAAAATTAGATGTAAGAATATACGAGGATATTATGACAGGCGAAAACTTGTCGTCAATTTAGCTTGCTAACAGGGAACTCGTTTATTGGTTAGTTCGTTCATCCAGTAGGAGGTTTGGATGGGGTAAAAGTTTATTTTCACTCCAAGTAATAATATATTAATTCCTATAAACGAGCATCAAAAACATATTTGAATTTTTGTAAATTGCAGTGGTATGAAAGTCAACTTATAAATAATAAGCAATATAAGAGAATTTGCCGAATTAAGAGAGGGATTGGACATTTGGGTGTTGTTCATTACACTGGTTCCTAAGGTTTTATTTTTAGTTTTCCTTTCTCTTTGTCAAAACAACTTTGGGTACTTTCATAGAATATTGATTTTAATCTACAGAAGGGTAACTTTGTGTATCATCAGTGGGAATGTAAATCAATTTATCCGCCATTGTCTTATCCCTTTAGATTCCTGGATTACTGTTTTTGTCATTTTCTTGTGAAAATTAATTAATATCTCAAAACATAAAAGAAAAAATTACAATTTCTCCAAGGATGACAATATTAGGAAAATCCAGGCATCTAAGTGGATAAGAAAATGGCTGATAAATTACCTATTCTGTAAATTACAATCGGTGGTTGAAACGTATGGACACTCAACTCAATGAATTAACCAATCAAAATTCAACAAAAGTCCTTAAAGAGGTTACGCCAACTATTAAGAAAAAGTTATTATAAACTTGGAGACTAGTATAATAAACAGCCCATATTGTCCCCGCCAACTCCCTAAGAAAACCACAGCAATTAAAGATAAATCAATGTACCATCCCAATATAGTCAAACTAAATTACACCTTCTGTAGTATATAAGTTTGAACGTAGTTTGGAACCAACTAATTTTATTTCAATAAAAGTACTAAAGTATTTGAGCGAAAGTGGTTATAAAACTTACTTCATGGGAATCGTCACAAAAAATCAATATTTCTATTGGCCGAATAATCCTAGTTTATTTACAAACAGACAATGTTAGTTATAGAATTGCTTCACCAAAAAATAGAAAATAAAATGAAATAGTATTATATAACACAGAATATTGCGCGGGAAAAAAATTACACAGAAAATTTGCATCTGAAAATTCACCAAACCTTTTCTAAATAAATACTCTAACTAAAATTTTTGCATTTAAAGGAAGCCTGCAAGAAATACCACGCTTTAACTGCTGAAAGACTGCCACAAGTAGACCAAATACCCCAAATTTGATGCCTTCAGCTTCTATAACAAAAAAGTTCTAGGCATTTTAAAATGACATTTTATGTACAATGAAAATTTTGAAAGAATTGCAATGCTCATGTTGAAAACTTTGAAATTAAACTACGTAGCCTAGAAACAAAATTATAAGCTTATTTTTATCATAAATTTAGGTTTCCAGTAACTAATTATATTTTTACAATAAAAATACCCATTTTTATAGTCAAAATCATTAAAAAAAATTAAGTTTAACTTGTGTTGTACCGAGTGTACTGTAGCCAATCAGAAGTCTGAATCAGCTTAACAACCAATGCCAGGCATATGCTGGGTAGAAATTTAATAAAAAATAATGTGAAGGTGTTAATTACCATTAAAATTTTGATATTTAGGGACGTGTGAAATTGACTGGAAATTTAAATATTTTGGCCGAATAAAAATATTAAAAAATCAGGTCACGATTTTATTGCCCTAGATATCCCCTTTTTTTAATTTCTAACCCTTTATTACTAATCTCCAAACTTCTCATGAACTTTATGATTTTACAAGTTTATTAAAAATAATTAAATGCTAATCAGAGCAATAAAAATCCGAGACAGACATGAGTATCTATTTACCATTTAAAAACACCAAATCTCTCCAAGATATATATTATTCAAGTTTTATACAAGTTTGGGTATCATTATAATTAATCAAATTTGGGTACTTTATTTCTTAATATCTGCAGAAAACTGTCTTTAATAAAATACAATATATATGAAAATCATATCATCCCGATTGGGTACCACTATAATTATATAAGATGGGTACCATTATGATAATTTAAATTTGAATACTATATTTCTTAATATCCGCGGAAAACTGTCTGTAATAAAATGCAATATTAGAATATTACATAAAAGTGAAACTCCCTCCACCCTTTTAGCACACTATTAGTTTTTAACATCTAGGCATATCTTAATATAATTCTATTTAGTTTTAATTTAACCTTTTTCCTTTTATAATTTTTTTGTTTCAAATTTAAAATCCACGGAAAAATGTCTATAATATGATGCGATAAATAACTAGTTAATTAAAGTCAACGAAACCCCCTCTTTCTACCTACATATTTTGGGGGTTAGCGAGATCAATTAGTACAGACATCAAATCTTTTATCCAAGATATATCATTGTTTATCCTTGTTTTTTTTTCTTAAATTAATCTTACAATCTCTACATATATTCACAACCAGGGATCTCAATAGATAAGACAATGGATGATAAATTGATGTTTGTACCCAATGATGATATTTAAATTATTACTTAGTTGAAAAGTTAAGACACTGCTAATTAAAAAAGCCGTCTGTAATACAATGCGATATATATGAAAATCATATCGGTTAGCATATTTACATTAAAATGATTATTTTATTTTAAAATCTGTAGTAATTTAATAATAGAAATTTACCATTATAATTATTTAAAGTTACTTTTACTAAATTTTGAAAATTTACATAGAATACATTTTACATTAAATTGATTATTCTTATCTAAATTTGGGTACTTTATATCTTAATATCCGTGGAAAATTGTCTATTATACAATGCGATAGATATTGCGCAAGATTATCCTCTACTCTGTCTCTAATGAAGTGAAACTTGTAGCGGGCTAATATAAGATACCCCTATCCAGCCACTTTAACCTGTCCAATCCTCTTCTTCTAGGTAAACGAACTAACAGTTAAATGATGTCCATTAAAGAAACCTCAATTGACTACTATTTTTCTCCTGCTATAATATGCACGTAATAAGCGGTTTTAATGATTTGAAAATGTAAATAAAATGTGGATGGGAATGGTCACCAAGTAAATGATAGTAATTAAAGTTTATCCATATCGAACCATGTAGTTACCATGAAGGATAGAGATAAATCAGGGAGGAAGGGGACATTGGCCTGTAAATTATAACAGTACCCAGTGATTTAAATCACGTTCTTTCATTTTTTCAATTTATGAAGGGTAATTTTGTTTATCTTAATTGGAGAGTGTTCATCATTTTTTTAACCATTGTCTTATCCCTTAGGACCCATGGTTAGGATACAAAATAAAGAAAATAATTGCTACATGTCTAAATTGCAATAGCCGTTCTCCGCCTACTTTATACAACTCAACCCCCCACCCTCCCCGATTTACTGACCCCTTTGATTTTATTATTTCCTTTACTTTAACTTAAATCTAACCCAGGTATCTAAAGGGATAAGACAATGGGCGATAAATTTATGTACACCCTCAATGATGACACACAAAATTACCCCTTCTGTAGAACACAATTAGTGCTTGAAACGTTTGGACACACAACTTTATAAACCAACCATTCAAAATTCACTAATGTCCCCAAGGTTCTACTAAGGCCAATGATTAAGAAAACGTTATTATAAAACTTTGGGGTCTAGAGTAATAAACCGCTCATTGTACCCTCTATCTATGAATCTAACCACTCCCTTTCTTGTGCTACACATATGAATTAGTAAAAGTATTAGTTAACTCGCCCCTAGTCTCTATATTACCAAAAGTTAACAATAGTTTTATCTGGAAGGCAATGGACATTGGGCTGTTTATTAAACTAGTCCCCAAAGTCTTAAAATAATGTTTTCCTATTGGTTTGCTTAATAACCTTGGGAACTTTTATTCAATTTTGATTAGTTGATTCATTTAATTGAGTGTCCAAACATTTTAACCACCAATTGTAATCTACAGAAGGAGTAATTTTGTGTATCATGATTGGGGATGTAAATCAATTTATCTGCGATTGTATTATCCCTTTATATCTGTATATCTGTATTATCTATGTTTAAAATGGACGTACGGGCATTTTGGTAATGATTATAGAGTTGCTACGCTTTCTAAATCGTACCTAACTACTAAAGGAATCACCATGCAAAATTTGAAATCGATAGGACAATTCTAACATGTCTAAATTACATGTCTAAATTGGTTACCAATCACAGCTAAGATTGTATTAGTTTCCCCCTTTGTTTCCGCTATGATTTTCGTTTAAAAATGCAATTTAAATCGAATTTTTTTCATAGATTTTGACTATGAAATGTGGTGTTTTTATTGTAAAAATGTAATCAGTTACCGGCAATCTAAGTTTCTGACAAAGATAAGGTTATAATTTTGTGTCTAGGCGACGTAATTTAATATTGTTTTTTTTCTTTTATGAGCATTGGAAATCTTTCAAAAATTTCATTGTACATAAAATGCTATTTTGAAATGCTTGGAACTTTTTAGTTATTGAAGCTGAAGGCTTTAAATTTGGGGTATTGGGTCTACTTGTGGCAGTCTTTCAGCAGTTAAAGCGTGGTATTTCTTGCAGGCGTCCTTTAAGGATGACAACATCCATAAGTGGCGAGTCGCAAAAAAATTATGTTATGGACAAACGGAGAGTAAGATATAGAGTAAATGTTTAGTTGTTATAACAAGAAATTAAAGAACAATTTAAATAAACAAACCCTTTACATGTATCGTTACTTATGGATGTTGTCATCCTTGTTTGCTTGTCTGTTAAGATCTTGCTAGCCACTAAACTTTTGGAGAGCTTCATAAGGTTCAGTGGCTATTTTATTTCAGATCTAAGTCTTGAGAAGGTTTTATGCTTTTTCTTCCCACTTCAAATACATAGACCTAAAATGATACGGGCTTAGTCGCTATTCTATTGTATAAAGTAGGGTTGGGCCGGATATCCGGTCTGGCCGGTTATCCGGCCGGATACCTGATATTAAAACTATCCGGTTACATGATATCTGGCTGATTTTTGACGCCGGATATCCGGCCGGATATCCGGTAATTTGCCGGATATCGAACGTTGGCCAGATATCCAGCCGGAACCGGATAACCGGGTTTATAAATCAGCCGGATATCCGGTATCTGGTATCCGGCCAAAAAAGTATCCGGCCCAACCCTAGTATAAAGTAGTAAGGTTTTTTTGTCTGAAGCTTAAGATTTTAATAACTACCGATTGACTTCTCCTTTTAATTGAAGCTTCACATAAGTCCTGGGATGGTTTTAAGCTATATAGCTTTATTTATTTATATCTTGGAATGGCTTTAGGCTATATTTTAGTCCCTTTCTAATCCTTCGGTACTAGATACTAGAGGCTCAGTCGCTATTTACTCATAAAAAGCAATGATGTAAAATTATTGGTGAAAAATATCCCAAACTTTCAACATGTGTTCAAAGTTATTCATAGGGTGGGTGATACAAAAATAATATGCAAAATATGCAGGAATCTAAAGGGATAAGGGATAAGACCGATAAATTGATTTATATCCCTTATTATAATGATTATAAAAAAGAATAAAATGTACAATGAAATTAGTGGTTGAAACGTTTGAACACCAAACTCAATGAACCAACCAAGTCCCCCAAGTTGGCAAGCCAACAAATAAGAAAACGCTATCATTAAAATTTAAGGACAAGTGTAATAAATAGCCCAATGTCCCATTCCTTCATCCTTTCATCTAATATAGCATTATTTAAAATTTTTGTAGCACTATAGTTATTATACATACATTATGTCTATAGGTAAGAGCTTGGTTTAATAATGGGAATGTTAAATCAACTCAGAAATATATCAACAAATACATAACTCTAATTTGTCATTTCTAAGCCGTTAATGATAAAAAAAATGTAAGTTTTTCAACGTTTTTTGTAGTGTCCCGCAGGATTAGAGCCCCTTTCATGGCTGGATATAAATTTCTTAAATCTAAAAGTATTTCAAATTTTTAAATTAATCCTTATTCAAATTACATTCTTTTAAATGAACTAAAGTAAAAGAATAGAGGGGGCATGAGTTTTAAATACCCTGTCCTGATTTTGCATTAGGTCTTTGAAATCAGCTAAAAGAGTCGGAAAAATAAACACAGCCAAGTCCATACGAAAGAACGGAAAGCAATTTGCAAGCAGACAAAAAGAGTCTTCACCACTTCTCCCAGGGTCTGTATTAAACATCTATTTATTTATTGTAAAAAACACTAATTCAGAACTATGATAAATTGCTTAGATTACAAGTTCATATTTCATATTCTTTAACCCCTGGTGGATATATGACTGATCATGGCAGAGAGAAGGGATGATTTGAAAATATTCATAACAAATCATTTCAACATGATTCTACAAAATTTGGATAATTTAATGTTTCTTTTACTGATTTATAGCACAAGCGGCTACGCCCCTAGAGGCCTCTGGAGGATTGAATTCGACCGCTCCCTTTTTTTTTAGTTTCAAAAAGCAAAAAACCTTCCTAGGACCTATGAGAAACTACACTATAAAGGAAAACCAAATCGGTTTAGTGGTTAGCGAGATCCTTCTGTTAATAGACTCAGATACTTTTACTTTTATATAAGGATTTGTGGATTTTGGATTGTGGGGGAGTAGCCTTTAAACGTTTGTGTATTTAGTTAAGTGTCCAAATGTTTCAACCACTAATTGTAATCTACAGAAGGGGTAATTTTGAGTAACACATGCAAATATTTAAATGCCCGGGCAAACGAAACTTGTATTGAATTTATAATTTTTATTTTAGTATTCATTGAGAACTGTCTATAATACGATGCTATACATAAATTTTCAATTTGGATATAAAACGGCTTTAATCCACTGGATATTAATCTAAAAAAAGGTATCGAAAACCATGGTACATATTTGTAAAATGTTTTTGAGGCTACCACCCAAAATTCTTGTGTAAAAGGGGCCGCAGTAAAAAGCAGAAGTGTTATTTGGAGCAAATCAGCACATCAGATAGATCACATGATTAATGTTTGCTATTTATAGTAGCGAAGACTTCCAATAATTCACCTTGTTTGTACGTTCGTAAAGGTTGGCTCTTTTTGTTAATTTAAACATGTTATTATTGTCCTATCGATTTCTGAATTTACGATTTAGGAAACGTTGCAACTTTATAATCGTTACCAGAAAGTCGATACGTCAAGTTGAAAAATGCTGCAATTTTGTATGTTATAAATTTCCTATTCATCCGATTTTAAGAATGATGATTCCTAGGACAACAAGGTACAGTATTATAAGCGAAGTAAAAAGTTAACATACTGTTTTGTTTGTATAAAAATCTATCTATCTAAAAATCTATCTATCTATTTACCTATCTAACTATCTATCTATATATCTATCTATCTGTCTATCTGTCTACCTATCTATCTATCTATTTATCTATCTATCTATCTAAATATCTATCTATCTATCTTTCTATTCATCTATCTATCTATGGTATATATTAGAATTCAGTGAGTATGGTTGTAGAGCAAATTGAAGAAATTATTGTTTTTCAATATTGAAGCTCAGACCTGAATTTAAATTCTCTTAACCTGCATACAAACACTATGAGTTGAAACTGGATGTTTTAATTTATCATACACAATGGGTTAAAACTGGAGATTTTAATTTACAATACACAATGCGTTAACCACAGACATTTTGATTTTCTGTATACAATGAGTTTAAATAGACATTTTAATTAATGAGTCACAATATGTTACAACTAGACATTTTGATCTACTATACACAATCGGTTAAAAATATACATTTTGATAAATAAGCAACAAAAGGCTATAAATAGAAGTTTTAATTTATTATAATAGGTTACAAAATATATTTTAAGTAATAAGAAACAATGAGCTGCAAATAGACATTTTATTAGTTAGACACAGTGGGTTAAAAATATACATTTTAATTTAACAATCACAATGGGCTACAAATTAACATTTTAATTTACTTATACACTATGAGTTTAAAATAGACATTTTAATTAATAAGAAACAATGGGTTAAAAACAATTATTTTAATATATTAGACACAATGGGTTCAAAATAGACATTTTAATTTATTGTACACAATGGGCTACATATAGACTTTTTTGATAAAACACAATGGGTTAAAACAGACTTTCAAATTTTGAAGCTAAGACCTGAATTTAAATTCTCTTAACCTGCATACAAAAACTATGATTTAAATAGGGATATTTTAATTTATTTTTCACAATGGGTTAATAATAGACTTTTTTATTAATTATACAGAAGGTTAAAAATGGAATTTATGGTAAAATTTCTGTACACCAGTTATTATAATTATCTTTAGTGAAAGGCAATGCAAGCGATGTTTTGTTGAATGTTATAAACAAAAAATGGTTCCTACTTAACAAAAACTTAAGAAACTATAACAGTTATAACTAAATGATAGCAAGCTAAAACTAAAATGAGGATAAAGAAAGAAAAAAGAAAAAAAATAAACGAAATCCAATACTCCTATAAATATAAATAACCTTTTAGTTTTATTCATTTCTTAAACATGGATAAATATCCCTATATATAAAAGTAACTTGATGTTTGTTTGTACTAAAGGATCTTGCTAACCGCTGGACCAATTTGGTTCTCTTTATGGTGAGGATTTCCATAGTTTCAGGGAAGGTTAATAACTGTTTATGGTGAGAGTGCCTCCGCCCTCCCAAGAGAAATTTCCTCTGGAAAAAGATAACAACCCACCTATAAGAATGCAACTCTAAAGAAGCTTCACTTACGCTATTTTATTACTGTATTAAAGTTTTGTAATGGTTTTAGGCTTTTTTTTCAACCTCTCCCTCTTGTAAAACAGATTTTCTACATGTAAGGGGCGATACAACTAGTTTAAAAACTTTGGGTACTTTTTAAAATTATATTGGTAGGTTCAAAGCTATAAGTGTCCAAATCATTTACCCAATTATCATAAACAGATGGGGTAATTTTGTTTATCATCACTTGGCATGTATATTAATTTATTGTCCTTAGCCCTTATTTCCCTGGCTTAAATAACTAACCGCTAAAGCCACAGGGATCTCTATTGAAAGTAAACAAAATCACTTTTCAAAAACAAAAATATTCGTGAAAATTATTGTACAACTATAGTATGGAAGCAAACAATTAAAATTCAATAAAAGTACCCAAAGGTTTTGAGCTAACATATCAATATAACGTGTTTACAAAACTTTGGGTGCCAGTGTAATTTATTGTGCAATGTCCCCTCGCTCCCTTCCAAGCCTTTTAAATATTCTTATCCATGCACAACTGTTCATTTTATCCTTTTTCCTTTTGCATTTAAAAGGTCACTCATTATCTTTCAAGTATGGCTTCGAAACTGATTAATATCCGCTGGATTAGAAGCGGTCCTCATCCATACTAAAAAAAATATGTAAAGCATCGTATGGACAGCTTTCCTCGAATTTGAAATAAAAACCATAAGATTTATACCAGTTTGGTAGCCCAATCGTTTGGTCCCTAAGGGAAAGCAAAACATGTTTTCATCTTATAACTTTTCATTTTAATATGCGCGGAAACTGTCTATAATACAATTAGCTTTATTTAAACTTGTAGCTGGCTAAAATAAGGAACCCCATTAGCTCCATCCACTTCCCACCTACCGGATAAACGTATAAATGATGTCCATGTTGGCAACCTAAATTGACTATAATTTTACCCCTGTCATAATATCCACGTTAGACTGGCCCAAAAAAACATGAATTTTTAAATCTTTACCATATCAATTTGCGGTTACCTTGAAGTTGTTACCGGCTCAAATGTAGACATTTTAGTGAAAACTAGACCTCTCTACAATGAAAATTGATCTCGAATTTTCAATCTTAAGCTTTTTATCAAAAACTTCATATTTTCATGATTTAACAAGAAATAATTAAAGAACTGCCAACCTAAAATAATGTAACAAGAGTTCCAATATGAAGCAATTATAAAAAGTAGGCAGAACCGCCATTCCTGCCGAATAATTCCGAAAAAACGTCTAAAAACATTGTTTTATTAAAATTGATAATTTGTGTAAGAAATTGAACTAAAACAGTAGCTATTAGTCTTATGAGAAGAGAAATGATGAAAAACTCTAAAAAATATACATTTTAAAGACATAAAATAGGAAAAAGTGTTTTTAATAAATTTCATGGCTCAACAGACATTGTCGCCAATAAAGAGACAATTTACTAAAATAAAAAATTAAATGAAGGTAAAAAAATATGTAATATACTTATTCTCATATTCAATCTTTAAAAAAAGCATACTAATAAAAAATGAATATTGCAAAAAATAATTTGATTGTTTTTTTTAAACCAGGAATAAAGGGTAAGGCTTATCTTTAATTATTTTTCTTCAATGATTTTGCAGTATGAATTAGCTTTCCCAAATTATTGTAATTGTACAAAAATTAATTTTTATACTTTCTTTCTTCATATGTTTATTCCTGGTGATTTTAATATTTTATTTCAATGTTTGTAAACAAACAGACAGAAAATTTGATGTTTTGCTTTATATCTGGTGTAAGGCATTCTTAATTTTGGGGAAGTAATTAAAGGTGGAAATAAATATGCATTTGACAAGATAGCGATAGATTTTTTCTTAAAATCAATTATAGGGCTAAAATCTACAAACAATACATAACCTATTTTTACATTCCGCACATTGAAAAGCGATTTAGACCTTCATTTGGGCCACACTAATCCACGTATATTCAATATCCATTCTACGGATCTCGGACAAAGTAGCTTCGGACAAAGTAGCTTCAGGAGTGTCCTAAAGAATTATAAATTAGTTTAGCCTACTTTACCTAATTTTATTTTAAAAACTATTAATGAACTGAGGATATTCAATACTTTGGGCCACAGCAATAATAAGGAGCATTGACCATTGTTTATCTATCTATCTATCTATATTTCTAAAACTATTAATGAACTCAGATATTCAATACTTTGGGCCCCGACTAATATAATAAGGAGCATTGACCATTAGGGATGTAAAGGGATAAGACACTGGCCGATAAATTAATGTACATTGCCTATGATGAAACATAAAATTACTCCTTGTGTACATTACAAATAGTGGTTGAAACATTTGAACACTCAACTTGATGAACCAACCAATAAAAGTTCCAAAAAAAAAGTCTCCAAAGTCATTAAACCAACGAATACGTAACTCTAAAACTTTGGGTACTAGTTTCTTTCTTTTCCTTATTGGATGTTGTTATCCTTGTTTTATTGAGCTTTGTCTTTGTTAAATGTTTTATAAATTGTATTCTTAGACAAATAGATTTTATAGTAATCTTTAGATAAATAGAATAGAATAAAAATTGCCCCAAACTACATTTATAGCAAAAACCTTTTTTTGCTATTGTAGATCTTTACACACCCCCCTATATACATCATAACGATAAATATATCCCCAATGAAAATAAACAGAACTACCCCTTCTGTAGAATAAGTACATGTTGAAAAGTTTAGTTTTTGCTAGTTTGGAACCAACCAATCTAAATTCTATGCAACAGTCTTTAAGCCAAATAATAAGATAAGGTAATTATAAAACTTTGGGTATCGGTTTTAGTTACAGTCAAATTTCTCCTCCCTATCATAGTATAGGTAAGGTTAATTTTATGAGAAGGGAAAAAGATGTTTTTATTTTACACCAGTTGAAAATTATGGATTATTCGAGATTTACTTTAAGTTGAAATAAGAAGAAATATTTTAGACAAAGAAATCCATATAAAACAGGGAAAATTTATCAGGTAGGGAGGGAACTGTTTATTACACTAGTCCCCAATGTTTTATAGTAACCCTTATTCGTTGGCTATAAACTTTAGGGACTTTGTTGAATTTTGATTTCTTGGTTTATTAAGTTGAGTGTCCAAACGTTTCAACAAATAATTATAATCTACAAAAGGGGTGATTTTATGTAGCATCATTGGGGTTGTACATTCAATTATCGGCCATTGTCTTATCCCTTTAGATCCCTAAGTCAATGTTATTTTGAGGACGGATGGAAGTTACAGATTAGCTGCGCTACTTAAAAAGTCGATGGATTACTTTCAGGGATCTTAAGTGATAAGACAATGAAGGTAAATGATGTACATTGTACATACTTACTAACGATAAACAAAAATTCTTTGAAAAGAAGAACTATATCAGTTTAGCTATTAGAGAGAGATCTTTTGCTACAGACAAACATCCTGTTACTTTAATATAAGAATTATATCAGCACTAAAGCCTAAAATGGAAATTATAGTTTATTATTGAGCGTGTTCCATTAGTGCAGGGAGGGAGGGGACATTGGTCTATTTATTATTCTAGTCCCCTAAGTTTTAATAGTTATTTCTCGCATCGTATTATAAACGGCTTTCCGCGGATATAGAAAGTACAAATATGAGATTAAAACTAGTTTTTTTAGCCCCGAGGTGCCGGAGGCACCGGCTAAAAAAACTGGTTTTAATCTCATGATTGTACATTTCTATATTTGTAGAAAGCTGGATATAATACGATGCTAGACATAGTTTTTTCGTATGCATGAGAACCGGTTCCTATCCACCGGATTCGAATGAATACGAGAAAAGAAATTCTTTTATTAATTTTGATTTGTTGTTTCATTAAGTTCAGTGTCAATCGTTTCAACAACTAATTTTAATCTACAGAAAGGGTTAATTTTTGTATCATCACTGGGGATGTACATCAATGTATCGGCCATTGTCTTATCCCTTTAGATCCCTGCATTAATGAATGGCTTAGTGATTGCTTAATGATGAATTTGTAACATTAATATCACTACTTAATCATTTTTGAGGCTCTTTGAAAACAGCAAAAAAAGTAAATAGCAAATCATCTATAGTCCCCAAAGTTTTAAAAACTTTGAGTGTTCAAATGTTTCAACCAATAATGTAATTTACTGAAGGGGTAATTTAATAAAAAAAAACATTAGAAATTTACATTAATTTATTGTCCATTGTCTTATCCCTTTAGATCCCTGAATATTTCTACTTTATTTTTAGGCACATAAAAATCAGCAAAAAAATTTAATTTTTAATATATATTAGGGGCGGATGGGGGGTATCTTTATTTTAGCCAGCAGCGAGTATCACTTCATTAGAGTACATGAAAATCTGGTGCAACGTCCAAGTAATAAATATATATCGCATGTTTTATGAGATAGTTATTAGAATTAAGTTTGATGTCTGTCATTTTTTGTAGCAATATATAAATATGTAAAGTGTTTGAATGTGGTAAAGGGGGTATGTTAATTGGGAGAAAGAAATAAAGAGAGAGGATGAGGGAGAGAGAGAAAGAGAGAGAGAGAGAGAGAGAGAGAGAGAGAGAGAGAGAGAGAAAGAGAAAAGGGAGAGGGTGAAAAAATGTAAAGTAAATTATTTTGGTACCTAAATTTTTATGTCTTATTCGTTGTTGGAACTAAGTTTTGGTACTTTTGTTTAATTTTCATTGATTTTCTCAAAACTAATAATGTCCAAACTTTTGAACCAATTATTTAATCTACAGAAAGGATAGTTTTATTTGCCATCATTGAGGATGTCTGCTACATTATCGTCCATTGTCTTATCCCTAAATTTCCCTGGTGAAAGGGTAGAAATAAAGGAGATGGTAATAAATTGGGGAAGGGAGGGGGGGAAAGGGTTAATAGGTAAATAATGCAAAAAGATTTACAGAGTATTCAGGAATTAAGGGTTAGGACAACAAATTGGTGTTAATCTTTTTTATTTTAGTATCCGCGGAAAGCTGTCTATAATAAGATATGATAAATAACTATACTATTGTCAATTTTTAATTTGTATTAGTTTTAAACCTTCCCTGGGGCTGTATGAAGCTTTACTGTAAAGAAGACTCATATCATTTCAGCGGTTAGCCATATTGTATATGTGGATATATTGTCAGAGGAAAATTTGTCGTCAATTTAGGATGCTAATATGAAACTTGAAACTTATTTATTGGTCAGTTTGTTAATCCTATAGAAGGTATGGAAAAAGGGAATGAGTGGGGTTAATTGTTATTTTAGCATGCTTCGAGTATCACTTTATTTGAAAACATGAAATAAAATCTGGTGCAACATCCAAGTAACAATATATCGATTGTATTAATGATAGGTTAGACAAATTGTTAGTTAAGTGAGATTAGATAGTTAAGGGGGGCGAGGTTATCATTAGTATAATAGAGAGTGTTTAGAATAGACAACTACGTGCAGTCCTTTGTCCTAAAGTCCTAATTGTTAGTTAAATGAGATCAGATAGTTATGGGGGGCGGGAGGTTATCATTAGTAAAATAGAGAGTGTTTAGAATAGATAACTACATGCAGTCCTTTGTCCTAAAGTCCCAATTGTTAGTTAAGTGAGATTAGATAGTTTAGGGGGGCGGGAGGTTATCATTAGTATAATAAAGAGCATTTAAAATAGAAACTATAGCCTTTATGCAACCAACCTTTTGTCTTTAGATCCTAATTTAATGATACTGAGTTCCTAATTCTGACTATAAAATCTTATATAAAAGTAACAGGATGTGTGTGTCTGTGTGTCCCGAAGGATATCCGTAACCGCTGAACCGATATAGTTGACATTTACAATGTAGATTCTCATAGGTCCAGGGAAGGTAAATAACTATTTTGGGGTGGTAACCCTCCTTAAAAAAAATTGTTTTTTTAACTAAAATATAAAGGAAGGGTCGAATTGAACCCCTACGGCTTGGAACTGGAAATCATAATGGTACCCAAAGTTTTATAAACCTGCTCTCTCATCAGATGTTTCATAAACTTTGGTACTTTGGGTTGATTCAAATTAGAAGTGTCCAAACATTTCAACCACAGAATCTACAGAAGAGGGACTTTTTGTTAAATAATCATTAGGGATATTTATCAATTTATCGCCCATTGTCGTATCCCTTAAAACTTCTAAATCAGGGAGGGAGGGGACTTTGTGCTGTTTATTACACTAGTCCCCAAAGTTATATGATTTCTTATTCGTTGGCTTAACAGCTTTGGGGACTTTTATTAAATTTTGATTAATTGTTTCATTAAGTTGAGTGTCTAAAACGTTTTAACCACTAATTGTAATATACAGAAGGGGTAATTATCTGTATTATCATTGGGTATGTAAATCAATTTATCGGCCGTTGTCTTGTTTCTTTGAATCCCTGATAAACTAGTGATCTAATATTATTTGTCTATGATATGTTAATATTATTTATAAGGGTTAGATAATCATTAACCTATTTTTATATAATTTACAGAAGAGGTAATTTTGTTAAATCATCATTGGGTCATGGTATGCTTAGAACAATGAATTAGTTATCTAATTTTATTTGTCTATTATATGTTAATACTATTTATAAGGGTTAGATAATCATTAACCTATTTTTATATAATTTACATCTACAAATATATATATTGCATATTAAGTATTAAATCATAGCATGTATCTAAAGTTATAAGACAATGACAGATAAATTAATGTACATTACCAATAATGATACACATAATTAACCCTTCTGTAGAAAAAAAATTGGTGGTCTATTGTAAGTTAATATTATTTATAAGGTTTAGATAATCATTAACCTATTTTTATATAATTTACATCTACAGATATATATATTGCATATCAAGTATTAAATCATAGCATGTATCTAAAGGGATAAGACAATGGCCGATAAATTGATGAAAATCCCCAATGTTTATACACAAAATTACCCATTTTTGTAGATTACAATTAGTGGTTAAAACGTTTGGACTCTCGACTAGATGAATCAACCAGTAAAAACTCTATAAAAGTCCCAAAGTTGCTAAGCCAACAATAAAGAAAAAAATGTTATTATAAAACTTTGGGGACTAGTGTTATAAGCAGCCCAATGTCCCCTCCCTCTCTAATTAAATCATGTTCTTGCGGTATAGATTTTTAACAGTCCAAACCTTATATGTTGATTCTTGTAATTATAAAGCATAAATCTGGAAGCGTAGCAACCCTGAAGTCAAAGTTATACTAAAGTTCAATTAAGAAACATTATTATTACCTCGCATATTTCCATATTGGCTATTAAAGATAGCGATTGATTTTGATAATGAAGATTTCTCTATCTGTAAGGCAATTTTGATTATTTTTTATCATTGGTAGCAAGAATGCTCCTTAATTGATTTTAAGCCGTTTTCATATTATTTATTTTTTTATTTACAATTTCTAAGCGTATAATTAATATATTGTGAATATTTAATGCAGCTTTGTTACATATGGACATAATTGTCGTTCTAATATGAGGCATATAATTAAAAGCTATATGTAAGTACTTTGATTTTGCACCAGATTTTCATGAACTCTAATAAAGTGATACTTGAAGCTGGCTATTACAATGATACCCCCCCCCCATCCACCCCCTTTACACCATCCACTTCCCTCCTACTGGAAGAATGAACTAACCAATAAATGCAGTCTATGTTAAATTGGCGATAAATTTTCCCCTGTCAATATATCCACGTATTGTATATCCATTAAAATTAATGGTTTCTGATATTGATATACTTTATAAATGATTGTATTATGTATAAAATCTTAATTATAAATACAACTAGAACAATTATGTTCATAAATATCACGTTAATAACAAGCTTTTATTCTAGATCATTAAATACTTAGGGATAAGACAATGGACGATAAATTAAAGTACATACCTTATGATGATAAACAAAATTACCTCTTTTTTAGATTACTTTAAGTTGAAACGTTAAAAAACTTAAGCAACGAACCAACTAATTAAAATTAAGTCCCCAAAGTTGTTAAGCTATCTTATAAGAAAACGTTATTATAAAACTTTGGGGGCAAGTGTAATAAACATTCCAATACCAACTCCCTCACTGGGAAATACTAGTAATATAAATCATTTTTTATGAACTGATTATAAATGTAGTGATTAAACGACAATGGTTAAATTTTTTTTTAAAGCGATGCTTTTCTATAATTAGGGTCGGTCCGTCCGTCCGTCCGAGACAGATAGCTTTTTTCGTTAATTTTTACTTTTTTAACAACAAATTTTTAAGTGAATTAATTATCCGATTGTTCTGATTTTTGGTATACTGATTCCTTGGACAACAAAATACAATATAATAAACAATGCAACTCTATAATCAAGTCTTAAAATGTAAGCATGCCCATAAACATTATCCTGTATCAAGAAGTTTTTCAACAAATTTACTTGCAATTTTGCTTTAACTCTTATTCATTCATATTCTGATTATTCAGTTCTGACACTATATAAGTGTTAATGTCGTTGTCCTATCGTTTCAGAGCTTTGTATTTATGGATGTTGTCATTCTTGTTTTAAATTCATATTTGTATAACTTTCTCACTCTCTCACTATCTTTCTATTTTTCTATATATCTTCTTTCTATTTTATCTATGTCTTTTTCTTTATTTCTCATTAATCTACCTCTCTCTATTTCTTTATTGTTTTAACTATTATCTATCTATCTATGTATCTCTTTCCATCTTTATCTCTCTCTTTGATTAAAATTAGAATTTGAATGATATTAGTAACAAAAATTAACTTTTTAATCTATCTATCCATCTATCTATCTATCTCTCTCTTTGATTAAAATTAGAATTAGAATGATATTAGTAACAAATTAACTTTTTTATCTATCTATCTACCTATCTATCTATCTATCTATTTATCTATATATCTATCTATCTATCTATCTATCTATCTATATATCTATCTATCTATCTATCTATCTATCTATCTATCTATCTATCTCTCTATCTATCTATCTATCTATCTATCTATCTATCTATCTATCTATCTAACTATCTATCCATCTATCTATCTCTTTCCATCTATCTATCTATCTATCTATCCATCTATCTATCTATCTATCTATCTATCTATCTATCTATCTATCTATCTATCTATCTATCTATCTAACTATCTATCTATCTATCTACCTATCTATCCCTCTCTCTCTTTGATTAAAATTAGAATTAGAATGATATTAGTAACAAATTAACGACTTTATTCAAATTTCATCAGAATCCCCCCTGTGGAAAGTTTGAAATAGGATTATGCTAATTTTGTTGGTGGGATTCTTTACCCCTCCCCCCCCCCCACCTCCATGGCGTGACTTAAAAACAACAAATAGATTTTTTATTCTACAAAAAAATCTTTGGAGCGAGTTTATACTATTTCCTGAACTTTCCCGTTCTCTGCTAAAAGCTAAGATCAAGTCTTTTGCATGTAAGCTTTTTATAAGTAAAGGGATGGTTTCAGGCTTCAGCTTTCCGCGGATATTGAAATAAAAAAAATATAAGATTAAAACTAGTTTTGTTAGTTCCAATGCAGGGTAGAAAACAAAAATGGTATTAATTTTTTAATTAAATTTTTATATTTGAGGGAAATTGTCTGTAATAGGATATTATACATGATTTTTTAGTAAGGCAGTGAGTAACCGGTTCTAATTCAGCGGATATAAAACGGTTTTGTATGACCACCCCCTATCCTCCCATTTCTCCTACTTTTGTGTAGTTTTAGAATGAATACCAGGCCTACAATAATATAGGCTTATTACGGATATTCTTTTGTATAAAGTGATAAGGATTTTTGACTGTAGAATTTCGGTAACTACAGAACTTCACATAGACTAAAGGGTGGTTTTAGGGGTTTTTATCTTTAGATTTCAGTCATTGGATGGTTTTAGGCCTTCTAACCTTCCTTTTCCCTTGAAATACAGCGCTGCTTGATGATAAAGGCGCAGCCACTAGTTTTCAATAAACTAGACATACCAGTCAAAATTTTTACCACTTTATCAATGTACAATTTCAAGTGTTTATTTAACACTACAGGTGAGTCCGTATCCCTTATCCCTTAAAAAAATAGTCTGTACCAAAGGATATCCCAAACGGCAGGACTGGTACGATCCTCCATTACAATGTAGCTTATCATAGATTCTGGGAAGGTTTATGACTAATTTTGGGGAGGTTACCACCAGTTTTGTTAATCTTATGTTTTTTTTTAATATTCATGGAAATTTGTCTGTAAGACAATTATGCTATATGTGATTTTTAAGTATGAATGAGAACCACTCTTTATCCAACAGACATTAATCAGTGTGAAACGATACTGGAAAATATTTCAAAACTGTTTTTGGTATAAGCCTTTAAACTAATGTTGGGAGATTGTTGGACGAATAACCCAGGGAGGAAGGGGACATTGGGCTGTTTATTACACTAGTCCCCAAAGTTTTATAATAACGTTTTCTTATTCGTTAGTTTGAAACTTTGGGATTTTTATTGAATTTAGTTTGATTGTTTTTTTAGTTGAGTGTCCAAACCTTTTAAACACTAACTGTGATTATCCTTGGGAATGTATATCAATTTATCGGCCATTGTCTTATCCCTTTAGATCCCTGCTCCTATCCAGTATTATTGTTTCATCACAATTTTTCTACAATATTTGTTGATTTTATAACAAACTTTAAACTTTTCAGACAGAAACTTGTTTTCTTGACAAATATCCTTATTTAAGAGTAACAGGATGTCTATCTGTTAAGAAGGATCTTTCTAACTGCTGAACCAATATGGTTCTCCTTTTTAGTGTAGCTTATCATAGCTCTTTTTAGCTCTTTAAGGCATCTTTTTCTTAGCATTTATTTTCATTAATCCCTAGGTGATTCCTAGATAAATTAGACACAATGTTAAAGAATATCTACTTAATTTTTTTCATTTGAATTCAAACCATTTAAAATTTGTTGATATTTCATTTAATGTATGTTGTCATCCTTGTCATTTTATATATATTCATATTTTTTCAGGGAGGGGGGGGGGGACATTGGGTTATTTATCAACACTAGTCCCCAAAGTTTTATGATAATGTTTTCTCATTCGCTGGCTTTATTTTGGTTTATTCAATAAGTTGAGTGTCCAAACATATCAACCACTAATTGTAGTATATACAGAAGGGGTAGTTTTGTGTTTCATCATTGGGGATAAGAATAATTTTTTTAGCAATTGTCCTATCCCTTTAGATTCCTGTTGTTTTTAATGAATATTATATATTTTATAAAAACACAATTTTTCTTGAAAATTGTTTGTCATTTAATTTATTATGAATATTAGGCAAAGTTTATTTTAAAAAATTTGACAGAAAGACAGAAATAGAATAAGTTATTGGATATGGGATATGCGTGGATATTATGACAAGGGGAAAATTTCTCGTCAATTTAGGTTGCTAATATGTATCTCATTTATTGGTCAGTTAATTCATTAAGTAGAAGGAAAGGGGATGGGACAAAGGGGTCTATGAGGGGTATCGTTACTTTAGCCAGCTGCGAGTATTACTTTATTAGAGTACATGAAAATCTGGTGCAACATCCAAGTAATAATATATCGACTAATAGGATAGAGAAAAATAGATAGATTGGTGAGGAGAGAGAGAGAAAGAAAGATAGATTGAAAGAGACGTATAAGCAGAGAGAGAGAGAGAGAGAGAGAGAGAGAGAGAGAGAGATAAAGAGAAAGAGAGAGAAAACCCCAATAAAAATTGTGACAATCGATAAAATATCACTTGGATATTTCACCAGATTTTCATGCACTGAGATATAATAATTTATAATACTCTCAGCTGCCTACAATGACTATAACTCCTTTTACTCCATTCCCTCCTATCCTTCTGGATGAAAGAACTGCCAAATAAATGAGGATTAAAGTAGCAACCTAAATTGACGATAAATTTTTCCCTAGTATTCTAGGTCTTCTATCCAGTAATAGGATAGAGAAAATAGATAAATAGAATGGTGAAGAGAGAGAAAAAGTCAAAGTCAGAGAGAGAGAGAGAGAGAGAGAGAGAGTGAGAGAAAGAGAGAGAGAGAGAGAGTGTGAGAGAGAGAGAGAGAGAGAAAGAGAGAGAAACCAATCCTAATAAATTTGTGACTAAAACTGTATGTCAACTTGTGTGCTAATTAAAAACCTTTTAAACATTTTAGCACCTTTACAAACCGCTATAAATAGAAGCAAAGCTTTTTTCTACATTTGGGATATGTTCGTGTGTCCGTTTATAACGGATAGCTGTTTAATTTAAGAGTATTAGAATTGTACAAATTTTAACATGAGTATTCCGGTGACAATCAAATACAATTAGGTAAGCGTAGCAACTCTATGAAAATGTTAGAATTGTTCTATCGCATTAAATTTTTGGATGATGATTCTTGTATCATTTAGGTTCAATTAAGAAAGCAAAACAACTCTATAGCCGTTACCAGAAAGTCTATACGTCTATTAAAAATCATTTTGACAACCATTTTTTTATTTGATATAATTATCCTATTCATCTTATTTTTGGAGCAATGATTCTTAAGACAGCAAGGTACAATATGTTAAGCGAAGCAACTTTATAATCAAGTCATAAAAATGTGCGTATATATGCGCATTATTCCTAAATATTTATAGTATTTGTTGAAATTGCTTCGCTACTGCTAAAAATATTGGCCCAAATTTTATGGGTGTTTTGGGGACAAAATTGTCTGTCGAACGGTAATTGTTTGTTTGTCCAATACTTTTAAAGCTTTCATTTATAATTTAAAGAAAGTTTTATTCGTGTTTTAATCCAGGGAGGGAGGGGACATTGGGCTGTTTATTACACTAGTCCCCAAAGTTTTATAATAACGTTTCCTTATTCGTTAGGTTAACAACTTTGGGGAGGTTTATTAAATTTTAATTGGTTGGTTCACTAAGTTGAGTGTCTAAATTTCAACCATTAATTGTAATCTACAGAAGTTGTAATTTTGTGTATCATCATTGCGAATGTATGTACATAAATTTATCGGCCATTGTCTTATCCCTTTAGATCCCTGATTATTAACGCCTTATTTACTAAGTATATTTGCGATAACTTTTATCTAATGAAATCTTCCAATTTTTAACATGTACAAAACGGCCTGCTTAATTGCTTCAAGATCCATGTTAGATCTATATAGGAAATAAATGTCTATAAACGAGCTCAAATTTTCCAAGGAATATTTGTTTAAAACTCATAGTGCTCCAATAATCCATAATAAACTCTCATTGCCCAGAACGATAAGACCCATTATTTTACTTTATTAAAAATAAATTCCTTTTTTTAATTTCATGTTGCTATTTACCTTATATTGATGTATTTAATTTCTAATAATAAAAAAGAAAATTTTAACTTATAATATAATAAATTTAAGAAAACTCTGTTTTAAAAGAATTCGATTGTGGCGACATTTTGTGTGTTCAAATATTAAACTAAAATTGTAATCATCATTATTAACCCTTTGGTGATGGTAATGTAAAGAAAAAAATATAATTTAAAAAATCTTTTTAAAATCATTTAAATTGTTAAATATTTACTTTCTTTTAGATAGTAATGCCGGGTAAGGAAAATAGATTTATTGAGAAATAGATATGCATATAGAAAACTAGCCAATAGGGAGATAATTATATCGAGCCAACTCTAGTCCCAAATAAGCGCTGAATTTAAGTGGTTTAATTGTCACCCCCCCACCTATTTTTAAAAGCGAGGCTTTTCTATAATTAGGGTCGGTCCGTCCGTACGTCCGTAACGGATAGCTTTTTCCGTTAATTTAGGCATGTTAGAATTGTCCTATCGATATCAAATTTTGCAGGGTGATTCCTTTAGTAGTTAGGTACGATTTAGAAAGCGTACAACTCTATAATCATTACCAAAATGTCCGTACGTCCATTTTAAACATGTTGATTTTTTTACTTTTTTAACAACAAATTTTTATGTGATCAAATCATCAGATTGATCTGTCCATAAAAATTATCCTGTATCAAGCAGTTTTACAACAAATTTACTTACAATTTTGCTTTGACTCTTATAAATTTATATTATGATAATTAAGTTCTAACACTATACAAGGGTTAATGTCCGTTTGTCCTACCGTTTCAGTGCTTCGCTTTTATGGATGTTGTCATCCTTGTTTATTTTTTTGTTACTTTCACTTTAGCCCGAGGCAAAATTTTAAGATCTTATACTATTATAGTCAAATGAATATGTTATATTTTTTCCCAAAACCTCATTATGACGAATTTTGATGTTTTAAATATTATTACGTTTTTTTCAGGCACTTTATCACAACAAAATTAGCGTTGGTTTAGAAAGAATTGACGTACGGAATACTCTTGTCAAAGAGTTTCTTCACTGTTCTAAAAATTGCAAACTATATGAGCGTAGGGCAGTAAAGAATAGACGTACAGACAGACAATAATTATAGAGTAGCTTTGCCACTACGACTAAGCAAACTATATGAGCGTAGGGCAGTAAAGAATAAACGTACAGACAGACAATAATTATAGAGTAGCTTTGCTATTACGACTTAGCAAACTATATGAGCGTAGGGCAGTAAAGAATGGACGTACAGACAGACTATATAGTTATAGAGTAGATTCACTACTAAAAATACGTGGAATATATGAGCGTAGGGCTGTAAACTCTAGTTAAGATAATAAAGAGTTCATGACAGAGAGAAACAGAACTATAATATGGACGTACAGACAGACTATATAGTTATAGAGTAGATTCACTACTAAAAATACTCGGACTATATGAGCGTATAGGGCTGTAAACTCTAGTTAAGATAATAAAGAGTTCATATTAGAGAGAAAGGACGTACGGACAGACTATTTATAGTTATAGAGTAGCTTCGCTACTAAAAATACGTGGACTATATGAGCGTAGGGCTGTAAACTCTAGTTAAGATAATAAAGAGTTCATAACAGAGAGAATGAGAACATTAATATTAAAATGGTTCTTTCAAAGCTTAAAGCAACCCCCCCTCCACTCAACCCCCTCCTTTATCTTTTGAAATAAATTTTGAATAAGGGTCTAAAACCTTCCTATGAGACCTATGAAAGTCACATTGAAAAATGGAAAAATAACGGTTCAGCTTTTAGCTAGACTTTTAAAACAGATAGATAAATAAACATCCTGTTACTTTTATAAGAAGGAGAGAGATAGAGAGAGGACAATGAAAGTTAGAAAATTATTTCTGATCATTAGCCACCAATATTTAAGACTTAATTTTCCTGAGGATCTAACCAATCAAAATTCAAAAAGTCCCAAAATTTGTAAAGCCTTAGAATAAGAAAACGTCATCATAAAACTTTTGGGACTAGTTTAACAAACAGCCCATTGTTCCCTCACTCCTTAGAATTTTCCTATCCTCTTACCCCTGGTGTAGATTGTAAATAGTTAAGATTGCGAAAAGCTAATAAAGGAAAATCATTCGGATAAACAATTTTAGATGCTTATAATCAGGGATCTTAAGGGATAAGACAAAAGATGACAAGAGGGTACTCAAATTTTCAAAATTAAAAAAAATTTTAAGACGATATTACCAAAACTTTGGGTACCAGTGTTTTGTGTTTTGGGGACCAGTTCCTTCATTTATTTTTCAGAATATATATCTCTGTCCTATGTAAGAAACCCCTTTCATGTAAAATTATGGGGTCAAAGTTAAGTACCAATTAGTTTTTACTCAGGCCCTTGAGAAGTGCTACAAATCCTATTATATAAAGTAATAATGTTTTTTTTGTCTGAAGCATAGTAATTCAATAACTAATGAACTGAATGGTTTCTTTATATTAGTTAAGCTTCATTTAGGTCCAGGGATGGTTTCAGGCTGTTTTATTTTAGATTTAAGTTTTGGTATGGTTCTAGGCTATTTTCTGCCCCCTCCCTACCCATTATAATGCCGAGTTCCTAGATGCTATGGGCGCACTTGCTAGTATCTTATAATCTATTAACCCATTCTTGCCGAGCGCCACTTTTATGGACGTATCGAGCTGAAAATTTCAGGGAAGCTTTATTATGGTAAAAACGGAATTCCAAATTTTTTTTTGCTCTAGTGTCGTCCACAGGAAAGTTGCAAATAAACCTGGTTTGGCGCGAGAAAAGAAACTTTTCGGCATAGGTACCCGTTTTTGGCGGTTTCCCCCGGTATTAAAACCTGTTTTTCTTTTAAATACCCGGTTTTTTGGCCAAAAAATTTAAAATGTAATTTTTGAACGCCAAAGTGAGTTGTAGAGTAGCTAATACTACAATATGATCCGTAATTAAAAACTACATAACCTCATGTAATTTATAGAGCTACAAGTAAGATACGAAACGATTTATATTACATTTAAGATTTTGGCTATAGGTACCACCCCATTTGGTTAATAAAACCCATTTTTGTTGTTGTTGTAAAAAATATCTATTAGTAAAACCGGGTAATAAAAATTTCAGACTTTTCCCCCATATGCCGAGGCGGAGCTATATAGCAAGTAAAAAAACGATACAAAAATCATATAAAAAATAATAATTTGAATAAAAACAATTCACATAGTTGCCAATAAACTTTAAATTTCACGAAAAAAATCAGCAACTTTACTACAGAAACAAAAAAGTTAGGAGGGGTATTTTGAAATCACCTCGTTTTTCTTGGTTTTCAAATTTTGTTGAGCTATACCAGCAAACTTAAGTAAGCAAAACTGCTTGCTCCAGGGGGAAATGAAAACCAGGGTAGTAGAGGGGGGATTCATACTGAGAATGATGCAATTGAGAAACTGGCAACCGTTTTTTTTTGGATTTTTTGTAACTGGGCAATAAAAGCCGGTTCGTCACTAATGGGTTAATATTATTATAGCAAAAAGGTTTTAAGTTTTACTTTCCCAGCATGGCTTTGAAACCAATTAACATCAGCTTGAATAGAACCAGTTCTAAGTCAAACTGAAAAATCATGTGCTGCATCGAATAACAAACAATTTACCATAACCATTAAAATAAAAATTATACAAATAGTACCAGTTTTGTTGGACCATAACTTCAGCCAAAGTTTTATGAACAAGATTTCTTGTTTGTTGGCTTAGAAACTTTGGGTACTTTTATTAAATTTTGAAAGTTCAAAACTACTAGACCCCTAACAAAAATTTATCTACAGAAGGGGTTATCCTAATATTTAATGTAATAAGCTTTTTTGTCTGTAGCAAAGGATCTCGCTAACCGCTGAACCGATATGGCCCTCCTTTACAGTAAAGCTACTTATAGGTCTTGGGTTTGTTTTAGGCTATTTTATTTTCATATTAAGTCAGGGTAGGTATGGTTTTAGGCTATTTTTCTGCCCTTCCATATTCCTTCAGTATAGAGCCCCTTAATGCTAGGGGCGCATCCGCTAGTTTTGTATATAATAATTTGATTGGTTGGTTCCCAACTAGTAGTGTCCAAACAAACAAATA
This sequence comes from Acartia tonsa, assembly GCF_053477335.1. NCBI lineage: Eukaryota > Metazoa > Arthropoda > Copepoda > Calanoida > Acartiidae > Acartia > Acartia tonsa. The sequence continues at coordinate 47,210,217 of NC_137271.1, forward strand.
TTTATCTATAGAAATGGTTACTTGGATACATACATTATTTTATTGTCTATTGTCTTATCCTTTAAAATTCCTGGGTTTTTTTCCTATTTTACCACTTTCCATACTTATTAGCAATTTTTGTTGTTAAATATTTTGTATCACCCGCTTCCTTCCTTCTTTGTAAATATAGTTAATTCTAAATGAGGTCTTTAAATGTCCGTATATGGGCCTTGCAATATATAACAACAAGGATTACAACATCCGTAAGTAGCATAGCACACATTATAAATTACAGACCTAATCAACCAATTGGTTTTATAGCCTTTGTCTTGAAGTCATAATTAATAGCAACACTTCTATATATCCTTTTACTTTATTATAAGCACCTAGAGGCCTCTAGTGGCACTTTAAATGTTAATTTTTTAAATTCAAATATATAACTTGAGAAATAATTTTTATGTTGCGTTCAAGTCTCTTCGCAAAAAAATGTGATTTCTCCTGGGAGGGTGGTGGTTCTCTTCCCCAAAATAGTTATAAACCTTCCCAGGACTTATGAGAAGCTACACTGCAAAGGAGCACCTGATAGGTTCAGCGGTAAGCGAGATCTTACGGTACAAACACACAATCACACAGACAAAGAGACATCCTGTCACTTTATTATAAGCACTAGCGGCTACGCCCCTAGAGGCCTCTAGGGGCACTTGAGGAGGAGAGAGTCGAATTTAATAATTCAATTTCTTATTTTAGATTTTAAAAGAAAAAGTAAAAAAAAATTTTTGTGGGGGGGGAGGGGGTGCCCCCCCCCCCCCTCATTTCTAATTTTAGTTAAATAAAATTTTATAATTTTTTTTTGGGGGGGGGATTTTTATTTTATAAACCTTACCGGGACCTATGAGAAGCTACCCTGCTAAGCAGAACCTGATCAGTTCAGCTGTTAGCAAGATCTTTCTGTACAAACATAAAAACACAGAGACAATCACATAGACAAAGAGACATCCTGTTACTTTATTATAAGGATTTAAGCTCGGAAACTTTAACGCATCTAGTTTTTGGGGTCAAACGTCCAGTTTCTCATCCTTTTAGATACTATCCTTTTATTATATAAAGTAGTAAAGTTTTTGTCTGCCTCTTAAGATCTCGCCAAACCTTCAAACCAAATTGAGATTCCCATTTTCAGGAAGATTAATATGGGTCCCAGGATGGCTCAATTCTTCTTCTTTAGATTCTAATCTTTAAGATGGTTTAAGGCTATTATTTAAACCAAACATATTGTTTTAAAAATATTTCTTCCTTCCCTGGAAAAAACAATAGACAAAAGTTTGTTTTGTAAATCTGATAATCATTAGTGAGCTTTTTGTCTCCTTTTGTGTGGCGATTTCCAAAGACTTTTGATTGAGATGATATCACACAACTATTGGTCCAATGAAATCTTTTTCAATCCAGGGATCTAAAGGGATAAGACAATGGCAGATAAATTAATGTACATACCCTATAATGATAAACAAAACTTCCTCTTCTGTATATTACAAATTACAATAAGTGGTTGAAACGTTTAGACACTCTACATAATAAAGCAACCTATCAAAATTAATAAATGTCTAGAAGATTGTTGAGCCAAAAAATAAGAAAACGTTATAATAAAACTTTGAGGACTAGTGTAATAAACAGCCCAATTTCTTCTCCCTCCCTTAAAAATATTACACCGACAAGCGTACCAAATTTCCAATTGAATATTTTTTTCATTACAAGACATTTGCCAGGATGTCCTAACTTCTCAGGATAATGAATTTTTGTGGCTAAAGCATTGCCCTTTACTTACTTGCTTACTATAATCTCAGGAATATTAAATGATAAGACAATGGACGATAAATTGATTATTGTTTTTAACGCTTGAATACTGCTAGTTTTGAACCATTAATTTCAATTAGATAACATCGTTTTTAAAACCTTGGGTACCAGAGTAGATTTGGGTACCACCTCCTTGAAACGAGAGGGTATGATACTTTTTAGAACTAGATATGCTTTTGATGAAGAAAAAAGAACATTTTATGGAACCGTCACATTTGCGTGGTTGATTAAATGGAAAAAGGGGTTAGTAGTGGGTTTACAATAGCAACATAAAAAACCCCATCTTAAATATTTTTTGTTGATTGGTTTTGGATGATGATTCCTATTACAGTATGGTGCGAATTAGAAAGCATAGCAACTCTATGATCGTTACCAAAAAGTCCAAATAAAACATGCTAGTTTTAACTTTTTGACAACAAAGTACAATGGTGTAAGCCTGGCATCTCTATAATCAAATCATAAAGATAAAAGTATGTACTTTATTGTATCCTGTATTTACGCTATCTTGCATCAGATGTATATACAATTTTGTTTAGACTTACAAATTAGTCTGCGTATTAACTCACAACAAGGGTAATTGTTTGGTTTTCTTTCCTTTAGAGCTTTTCTTTTATAAATGTTGCAATCCTTGTTTGCTGAAATAACCCAACTAATGCTTACATCTGGAAATATTTGATTAACTTTTTGTTTAACCAAAGAGGTTATTTCCGAAAACAGTAAAAAATAAGGGTTTTAGGCTATTTTTATATATTTATCTTATTATATAATATTATTTTTTCTTATCAGTTGGCTTAACAACTTTTATTGAATTTTGATTGGTTGTTTCTCACTAATATGTTATTAGAAGGAGTATTTTTGTATAAATCATAGGGGATGTACATTAAATTATCGGCCATTGTCTTATCCCCTTAGATCCCTGTCTTACTCCCGTTTAGATTACAGATAATCTAGAAGCCACAGTTAAATTTGATTAGTTTTTATTACTACTCTATTTTAAATGTTTTACAAATATTTGTAGATGTTATTAAGGGGAATAATTGTCGTCAATTTAGTTTTTTAATATGGACATCTTTTTTTGGTCAGTTTGTTCATCCAGTAGTAGTCGAGGAGATGGGGTAAAAGGTGTAGGGGGGGGGGGCATTATTTAAGCTAGCTAAATATCATTTCATTGGAGACCTTCATAATATGACATAGATAAATACATTGTTTTACAAAAATTACTACTTTTTTTAAATCACTGTTTTGTACGCCACCCAAAAATCTTGTGTAAATGTGGGTGTTTAAAGGTTGATAAAAATTCCGATATAACTTTTATCTAAAGCGTTTTAGTACAGGGATCTTAAGGGTTAAGACAATAGACAAAGGATTGATATACATCTCTAATTATGAAAAACAAAATTGCCCCTTTTGTAGATAAAAATTTGTATAGGATAGTTTTGACATTAATAGTTTTGACTAACCAATCAAAATTTAGCAAAAGTCCCTAAAGTTGTTAAGCCAACGAAAAAGAAAACGTTGTTTTAAAAGCCCACCCAATGTCCTCTCCCTCCCTAGTTTTAGAAGCACTGAATTACATGATATATTTATCATATTTCAAACAGATGTTCACTTGCCAGGGAAGCCTAAAGTAGGCCCAAGCCATGTTTTAGGCTGTTTTTAACAGAGAATATATGTTAGAAAATAATGTTCGTCTAGATTTAGTACGAAAAAAAGAAAATAAAATGGGTATAGTCCCTTTCGTGGTAACGCACCTTAAGGGGCGATTCTTCGTATTTTTCACAGTAGCTTTTCTCCTTTTTTAGCCCCTATAAAAAGCCATTTCAAATAAGACAAATCGCCCCTTAAGGGGCGTTGCCATGAAAGGGACTATTCCCAATAAAATTAATCTGAAAATAATACTGACACTCAAAACTGTATAAATATGTTCTCTCATTCGGTGCCATAAAAGCTTTGGGTTGGGTATTTTTTTAAAATCTTGATTGGGTACCAGTTCAAACTAGCATAAGATTAAGCAAACTTCTCCACTGACAATTGTGATCTTCACAGGGAGTAAAGGAGGGAACAGTGAATCGAATATTCAATTTTTAAGAGTCTCAGACTTTGGGTAACGGCTTAAAGGGAATGTGCAAATATTACTGCCTTTGGGTACTAGCGCATCAATGCCCCGTTAACTAGCTGAGTTAGTTTTGAATATAGCAGACAGAAAAATTTGTTATTAGATGACTGGTTTTAACAAATATTTTTCCCAAGAAAATGTCATTTCATGTATAGAAACTCTACTGTGATATTTATGTATTAAACAATGTAAGAACTCCTTGAATTTAGGTGGCAGTTAAAAATATATAAGAAGGGTTGACGAAGTTCTAAGGGTGATTTTTCTAGTGATTAATTACAGAATGTTTACTACATTGTGATGTACTGGTAATTTAATTTTCAAGTAAATAATTTTTTTTCTTATAACTAATTTTGGTTCTAAATCATATTACCATAATTCCTTTACAATTTTGGTCAAGTATTCTGAAAAAAAAATCTGGTTTTCATTGCTTTTCAGCGAAAATTCTTAATTTGAATTGATTGCCCATTGTCCCCTCCTTACTCCCTGGATCTTCATGATGGGTGATTTTATTTATCATAATTAAGAATCCTTTTAATGGACTTATCCCTTTAAACATAATTAATTTTAGAAATATAACCCAAGGAGTGACGGGGACATAAGGCTGTTTATTACACTAGTTCCTAAAGTTTTATAATAACGATTTCTTTTTCGTTGGCTTAACAACTTTGGAGACTTTTATTGAATTTTGATAGGTTGGTTCATTCAGTTTAATGTTCAAACGTTTTAACCACTAATTGTAATCTTTTATATCCTCAAAATGTACATTAATTTATCGGAAATTTCCTGAAAAACTTTAAATATATTCCCCCAACAGAATAAGTTTCTCATTTTCATAATTAGGTGTAAATTATACTAACATTGACATATATATAGTTATAGATAGATAGATGTATAGAGATAGATAAATTAATAGATAGATAGACAAGTTTATAATTTTCATAATTAGGTGTAAATTATTCTAGCATTTACATCCATATATGTATAGTTATAGATAGATAGATAGATATACAGATAGATAGATAAGTAGATAAAATAAATTAATAGATAGATAGATAATATTTTACTTTGTTGTCCTAAGAATCCTTATTCAAAAATTCAGATAAATAGGATAATTATCTCATATAAAAAGTTGTTTTCAAAAAGTTAATAATCAACATTTTTTAAATGGATGTGCGGACTATCAAGTAACATTTATATAATTGCTACGCTTCCTAAATCGTACTTAATTGTTATAGGAATCATCATGCTTCCTAAATCGTACCTAATTGTTATATGAATCATCATTTGAAATCGATAGCTAACCGTTACGGACGTACGGACAACCCGACCTTAATTATAGAAAAGATTTGCTTTGAAAAATTGAGTCATCTTTTAACGACACCATTAGGGCGCAACAATAAACTGATAATTTTAATTTTAAACCTTTCATCGAGAATACATTTGCAGCTGTTTATACAAGATATCATGTATTTTCAGGGATCTTGAGGGATAAGACAATGGATGATAAATTGTTTTATATCCCAATGAGGAGGAACAAACCAAACAAGTTTTAATAAAATTACCCTGAGTTTTATTCAATCTTAACTATCTATATATAGAATATTAATCCATTCTACATAAATTTAGTTTAAGGAAAACATAAGTATAAAAATGAATATTTAGCGATGGGCATAATCAACCTGTCAGTCTGTTTGTCCTTTTGTTATGTCAGAGGGGAGGCTGATTTTTTTTAATGAAAAATAATAATCTTCTTTCACTTCATCATTCCTTCCCTTTAAATTCATATAAACTCCACCAAAAGAACTTATTAAAATCAAAAAACATTTTCTTTTTGAAAGGTTTCCCCTTCCTCACACAAAATGGCTGTAAACCTGACCAAAGACTTCCTTAAGAATCTGTTTAGTGGTTTTTGAGATATTACAGGACACATGTCGTATACATAAATCAAGGATACTATATCATATTAGAATGACAAATGGATTTATTATAACTTGGATATATTGCACCAGTTTTTCATTTCTCTAATAAAGTGTAACTAACAGCAGGCTACTGTAACTATACCTCCCAATTTCCTACCCTCCTACTCGTTGAACAAACTGACCAATAAAAGAGTTCCATGATAGCTACCTAAATTGACAACAATTTCCCCCTTGTAATACCATCCAAGTATAATTATATTCTACATGACATTATGATCAACCCTAGTCTTGAGGTGGGCCCGGGGTGGTGGGGGATGGTATTGCTTTTAACATCCCCCCTCCAGCAAAATCCTGTGCAAGTTCTTGATTTCAGGTTTTGGCTTTAAGCCAGGGATTTCAGGGATAAGACAAAGATTAGTAAATAAATGTACACAGTGACACACCCAATTACGAAAAACAATTATTGTTGAAAAGTTTGGAATACTAACCAATCAATATTTAGTAAAAGTAAAGAATGAGGAAATGTACTTTACAGTCCAATGACGCCCCACCCCTCCCTCCCTGGTAAGGGTACATTTTCTATCTGTGGACAGCTATGTATAGGCATAGGTTGGAATGGGTATACAAAGAAAATCATGGCAGTATCGCTCTTTACGCTCTTTTGCCAGAATTTGACATTAAATGTATGGATATATAACCTTGATCCAGTGTTGGAGATCTTTTTCGTCTGCTAGCAAATTGCTTTCTGTTCTTTTGTAGCGACTTGGCTGTGTTTATAATTGACAAAGGCCAAATTGTGTTAAAATTGTGTCAAATATAAACCATGTGACGTAATAAAATGAGGGAGATGAGAGGAGAAGTGGAAACGAAAGCCTTTAAAAAGAGTTGGATAATCCCTCATTTTTATTACGTCACATGAATCATTTTTGACACAATTTTAACACAATTTGGGCTTATATTTCTAAGACCAATACAAAATCTAAACAGGGTCCCCGCCCCTTCCACCACCTTTACCTATTTCCCTATCATTTGTTATGTGTGTCATTAAATAAATATCCCCTAAAAAAAATGATGAACGAACTGACAAATAATTAAAACTTTTCATAGATTTATAGATGTGGCTAAACCTAAGTTTGATTGTAAATATCTAAAATTAGAAGAAGGGGCTATCAAATATAAATAACTACCTCCCTTCCTTTTTCAATGACCCTATTTGTCTGCTACCAAATTGTTTTCTGCTACTTGGCTGTGTTAATACACACCACACCATTGGTTGATTTTTAATAACCCAATTGAGAGTCTCCACAAGGACATTTATTTAACCCTTTCCCCCTCTAGTGTTTTACTCTAAGGTTAAACCTAAGTTTGAATATAAAAATCTAAAGTTAGAAGAAGGGGCTATAAATATAAAAATGTGCATATAAGAAGAAATACAGAAATATAACTGGATTTCAACCCAGGGAGGGGACATTGTGCTGTTTATTAAACTAGTTCCCAAAGTTTTATAATAACGTTTTCTTATTTGTTGGCTCAACAACTTCAGGGACTTTTGATGAATTTTGATTGGTTGGTTAACTATTTGTAATCTACAGAAGGGGTAAATTTTTGTATCATTATTGGGGGTGTACAATAATTTATCGGCCATTGTCTTATCTCTTTAAATCTCTGATTTCAACCCATACTATAATAAACCTATCCTACACAATGTACCATGCAAGTCAGGGAGGAAGGAAACACTGGACTATAAATTACACTAGTACCCAAAGTTTATAATATTTGATGACTTTAAAAACTTGGGGTACTTTTACCAAATTTAGATTGGTTAATAAAGACTAGCAGTTTCCAAAATGGAGTAACTTTGTTCATAATAAATAGGATGTTAAATAATCTATTGCTTATTGTCTTATCCCTTAAGATCCCTGAAAGAAGGATACAAGTAGGCATGTGATGTGCACAGGAATCTGCATAGAAGAGATGTTAACAGTACACAAACAAGGATGACAACATCCATACGTATCGAAGCACAAAACAATCATGGAATGGACAATCAGGAAAAGTGAATCATAAAGCAGATGTTCAGTTTTCATAACAATAAAAAAAGAGAGCTAAAAAACTCTCTAATAAACCTAATAAAAAAATATGACCGACAGACAGAGCATGTTTTATAGGGATCTTCACTAAAAATTTCAGACCTATATCTTAAATAGCATGATAAGGCGTTTTTTATTGATGTGGACACTTGTCTTACCCCCCCTCAAAATTAAACAAAAATAGTTTAACCCCCCCCCCCCCCGGCCATTAAACATTTGAATCCGCTTAGTTAACTTCACTCAAATCTTGAAGATCAAATACAGAGTCAGGACATGATTACATATAGCTCCTGCCCCCTCTATTCTTTTTACTCTAATCTTGGCTGTGAAGAAATAAATTTGTGTACGCTGTGAAGAAGATAAGAAAATTTATGACTTCATGAAGCTTGAAATACACTATACAGAGTGAACACAAATTAGCCTTCAACAATCTGATTTTAAACTTACTGAACATATATTTTAAGTAGCTATCTTAATATAAAAGTAACAGGATCTCTGTGTGTCTGCCAGTCTTAATTAAGGATCTCGCTAACTGCTTCTCCTTATTTTCAAGAGCCGTAGTCGCTAGACGTGTTAATATACTGTTTATGTGTTAATTATGCCAGCCAAGACCAAGAATTTAGTGGGACACCCTGTAAAGTGGTATTTATTATATCAACAAAGTAAAATATAAAAAATATCAACAATTTCTAAAACAGAAAAATATGTTAGAAATCGGTGAATTATTAATAACGTCTTAAATACTAAGCCTTTAGCCTCTTGGAGCTAGAAAATATAACTTAAAACCATCCAAAGTCTGAAATTAGAAAATAGTATGGCCTAATGGCCTAAAACCATTATAGCTATATGAAGTTTACCCAAAAAAGACAATCGGTTTAGTAGTTTACTATTTATTGAGAAAAAAACTTTATATAATAGGATACAAAAAATAAAAAAAGGAAAAATATTAGTACAGAAGGGTACACCGACAAACGTCCTAATACGACAAACGTCCTAATGCGACAAACGTCCTAAACGACAAACCTCCTAAACGACAAACGTCCTACCGCGACAAACGTCCTACTGCGACATCTCTTTAGTAAAACGTCCTAAAAATTTTCAAAAATTATGAAATGAAAAAAATCTTCCAAAGAAGGTGTATCAACTTTTTTTTTATAGCTAGCCGGTTCTTTTAGTAAGTAGTAGATGTAAAATTTTTCATAGAATTCAGATATGCAATCGGTTTTTTTGTAGACCTCTTATTTTTTAAGTAATTTAAGTTTTTTTAAAAAATAATTAAGTCGGTTTTAAGGTACTAAAACGCAACAAAATAAAAGAAGAAAATGGCCAGTAAGAACAAAAATAGTAAGATCTTTAATTTGACACCTTACTTTTAAAATTCTGTTGAGTAATTATTGAAAAAATCTATTTTTTTAACCTTGGTTTAATAAAAACTTTAGACCTAAATATTTTCTCAAACAGACATAAAAAACATGGGTTCATATATACCTTTAGAATCAGAAAAATATTACGAATCCATTGTAAGCAAAATTGAAAAAAAGTAAAAAAATTAAAAATTAAAAAAATGGCCAATTGTATTTTTTGTTCTGGCAACACTATCGTCTTCCCTTTTTTACCCCCTCTTTACCCCCTCTATACCCCCTTCCCATTTTTATACTCAATTGAAGAGTTAAGACGTTGCCTGTACAATATAATATGATATTTTCATATACTTCCTTTTATTGTAGTTTATATACTATATTGTAAACTTTTTTTTTCAATTTTGCTTACAATGGATTCGTAATATTTTTCTGATTCTAAAGGTATATATGAACCCATATTTTTTTACTTGTGAAATGATAAAATTGAGTTCAAAGTTTTTATTCTCGTGGGTTTAAAATAATCGATTTTTTCAATAATTACCTGACAGAATTGAAAAAGTAAGGTGTCAAATTAAAGATCTTACTATTTTTGTTCATAATGGCCATTTTCTTTCTTTTTTTTGTTGCATTTTAGTACCTTAAAATCGACTTAATTTTTTTTTTTTAAACTTAAATTACTTAAAAAATAAGAGGTCTACAAAAAAACCGATTGCATATCTGAATTCTATGAAAAATTTTACATCTACTACTTACTAAAAGGACCGGCTAGCTATAAAAAAAAAAGTTGATACAACTTCTTTAAGGACAAAATCCTCTAATTGTAAGAATACTTATCAATATAAAATTCAAAATGGCGATAAAACACAGGAAAATAATCTTTAACTGAAATTTATTTTTTGAATAACTTTAACCATAGGCTAAATTTGAAAAATCTGTCCGACAGTTTTCCCAAAGTCTGTGTTGGCTATCAAATGGTATGGTTTCGAACCCGATACATCCTTGCATTACAAAATTCGACCTTTAAATTTTTAGGACGTTTTACTTAAGAGATGTCGCAGTAGGACGTTTGTCGCTTAGGACGTTTGTCGCATAGGACGTTTGTCGTAGTAGGACGTTTGTCGCGGTAGGACGTTTGTCGGTGTACCGTACAGAAGTCAGTTGGACACCCTGTAAAGTTTCAAAATACAAATCAACAAAGTAGAATATCAGAAATACAATATGGAATAAATGTGTACAGTTAAAATTACAAGAATTTATTAGGACATTCTGTAAAGTTGTAAAGTATAAATCAACAAAGTAAAGTTCAAAAATACAAAAAAAAAAAATAAAGATATACATTTTAAAATTAAAAAAAAAAATTAAGGTCATCCTGTAAAGTTGTATAATATAAATCAACAAAGTAGAATATCAGAGATACAATATGGAATCAGGAAGAAGGGACTAGGATTCTGACAAATAAATCGAAGGGGGTTTAGGGGTTTCTTTTCCCACTTCTCCACTCATCCCTCATTTTTATGACGTCACACGACTCATTTTTTCGGACACCTTGTAGAGCTTCCAACATTACGCCACAAAAATATCCAGTAATTTTCAGTAATTTCAAATGATATTAATTTGCTGAATCACAGCCCCCGTAAGGAATAAATGTGTAAGGTTAAAAATTTAAGAATCTTAGACTTTTAAACAGTAGTTGAAAGTTTTTTTTGTACTTTTTAATCTAAAAATAACTGTAAAATTTTAATGAAAGGTAGATTGAAGTAAGTTTATTTTGTTTTTGTTTATTTACCTTTTTTGCGTATAAGACTAGAATCTGCTCTACTAGTATAGCATCTAGGATGTATGTATTCAAAAAATGACAAAATAGCCTAAAACCGTCCCAAGACTTCAATCAATTCAGTATTTATTGAAATCTTAAGCTTTTATGCAAAAACCTCACTACTTTGTATTATATGATCCAATTAAAGTAACAGGTTGCATTAGAACATATTGTTTGACAACCTGATCAACTTTTATAGAGTAGCTTCGCTTCTGAAAAAATGAAATGTCTAGTTTATATTCTATGGGTTTAATTTATTATTCAAGCAGCTATTCGATATATTATTACTTGGATGTTGCAACAGATTTTCATGTACTCCAATAAAGTGATACTCGCAGCAGGCTTAAAAAGTGATACCCCCACATACATCCCCTTAACCCAAGCCTCTTCCTTTCTACTGGATGAACGAACTGACCATTAAATTATGTCCATATATGCAACTTAAATCGACGACAAATTTTTCCATGCCATTATATCCACGTATTTTATATCCATTGAGTTGCTACATATAAAGGAAAGGTTTGATGGTTACATGGAAGATCTTCATTGCAATATTTACTACTAGCTGAGAAGAAAAATAGCCTAAAACATTCCTGTGACCTTTTTGAAGCTTTCCAGAAAAGGAGAAATCAATCGATTCTGTAGTTACCGAGGTCTTAAGAAACAGACAAAAAATTAATACTTTAACTAATCAAAAATAGTATCTTTATTACAGGAATATGTCTATGGACAATGCAAATTATGAAGTTATGGTTTTACAAATCTACAAAAACTTGATGTAAATATCTGTATATATATATATCATATTCCCTGTTTTGTAACCCTATATATCACATATTGTACAACCTGTCATTTATAATTCTTAGGGATTTAAGAAGAGGAAGGAGACATGGTATCATCATTGGGGATGTACATCTATTTATCGGCCAGTGTCTTATCCCTTTAGATCCCTGCTTGTAAGTACTGCCTGCCATTTTTATTTCTCAGGGATTTTGGATTACGTCATAAGGGCGAGGATGCTATGCTTGGGGAACTCTAGCCCTGCGGTTCACAATCCCAACATTGAAAGTTCCTTGTTTACTAAAAGTTCGTTTTTGGTCCAGGTACAATAAAAGTGAAACTGTCCTATCTTTTAGGAAATAATCCCTAAGAATTGAACAGAAGGTGTCTTGTCTCTTGTCATAGACAGAGATTTGTATTTTAAAAATCAATGATATGTCCGTTTGTCTACATATCTTTCATGCCTATTAATATTTATAAGCTTTTATGTTTTCAATGTATGACTTTTTAATTAAAAAGATTAATTACAATTTTACAAAAGTATTTTTAAATAAAATAACCACTTATAATAAACGAAGTACAGTCGAAATATACAAAACAAATATATGTGGGGGAACAGCCCCACAAAATTGAATTAAAAAGAAAGGAAGAAAACCCACCAGAACCACACATAGGGGAGAAGCAACCATTCATAACGAAATATGTCCCCGTTTCTGGCCCTCTCTCTTTGGTCGGTAATATTGATAGGTGTCATTTATACACAATATTTAGTAATATCTCATAACATTAATTTGGGAATTTGATCAACCATCCTTAAACTTTATATTTTAATAATCCAATATTAAGTAAGATTCCAACCTATTCACTTAGGACTTAAATTAACCCTCCTGAACAATGTTTTATTTTATTATATTTTCATTGCTAAAAATACAATATTTAGTAGTATCCCATATCAACAATTTGGGAATCAAAGTAACCCTACTTAATATTAAATACAACAGTTAGCAGTATCATTGGAAATTAAATTTACTCCCATTTTTTCCAATGTGGCTACGAAACCGATTATATCAGTCATTTTTACTAGTTTTAATCTTATAATTTTTCATTTTGTTATCTGCAGAAAGCTGTTTAAAATACGATGCAATAAATAACTTTTATCTTTTTTTGTGGAGGTTTGAAAAAGGGGGCCAAAATAATTTGAATGGGATAGTACCCAATATTTTATGATTGAAGGATAGATTTAGGAAAGGAATGAGGGAAAATGAACACACCATATTTAGATAATATTTCTACAATAGAAATATAGAAATAGATAAATAGATAGATAGATAGATAGATAGATAGATAGATAGATAGATAGATAGATAGATAGATAGATAGATAGATATATAGATAGATAGATAGATAGATAGATAGATAGATAGATAGATAGATAGATTTAGGAAAGGAATGAGGGAAAATGAACACACCATATTTAGATAATATTTCTACAATAGAAATATAGAAATAGATAAATAGATAGATACATAGATAGATAGATAGATATATAGATAGATAGATAGATAGATAGATATATAGATAGATAGATAGATAGATAGATAGATAGATAGATAGATAGATAGATAGATAGATAGATAGATAGATAGATAGATAGGTAGAAAGATAGATAGATAGATAGAAAGGAATGAGGGAAAATGAACACACCATATTTAGATAATATTTCTACAATAGAAATATAGAAAAAAAGATAGAGGGATAAAATATATAAATATCCAATTATGTAAAGAAGTAAGTTTTTTTTGTCTTAAGTTTGAGATTTTAAAAATTTAAGAACTGATTAACTTCTCCTTTTTAAGGGAACTTCACCTAGGTCAAGGGATGGTTTTAGGCTATTTTTTTCCAATTCTATACCCCTTTGAATTCATTTCACCTAGACGCTAGGGGCGCAATATCCTATAATATAAATCAGAAAGTTTTGTTCGTCAGAAGCTTAAGATTTCTATAACTAATGAACCGATTGAGTTCTCTATTTCAGGGAAGTTTTAGATAGATTTAGGTTTTATGCTATTTTTCTCACTTCTGAATCAGAGTCCCTTCATGCTATTGGTGCAGCCGATAGTAAATCAATAAAAGAGAATAGATATATGTATTTAAATACAAGAAGCATGGAGGAAGTTAGTCCCCAGAGTTTTATAATAAAGTTCATAATTATTCATAGGATTAACTACTTTGGGGACTTTAATAAAATTTGTTATTGGTTGGTTCATTAGGCTACGTGTCAAAACGTTACCACCACTAATTATAATCTACAGAAGGAGTATTTTTGTGTATTATCATTGGGGATGTACAACAATTAATCGTCCATTTTCTTATACCTTTAGTTCCTTGTAAAGGAAGACCAAAAAAGTATAAATTTTCTTAACGACTAAAAGCTCAATACTAGTAATTAATTGTCTTGAGATAAAAAAGACACGTCTGTTATCTTTTTAACAAGATAACTTTTTGGTCATCAATTCATTTTTGATAGCGCAGATTATATACAACATATAGATATGTTTGTCTGTATGTCCGTCCTTTAGGCTCTTAGATGCAAATAAGGATAAAAATATTGATAAATAGCAAAGCACAAAAATTCATGAAATCGACAAACGGACATAGTGAGTTTAAGAAAACATGGTCAGTTCTCTTAACAAAGAAAAAAGATGAGAATATGTAGAAACTACTAGAAATTATGAAACCTAAAAAAATAAATTAAAAATTTTACCAGGACCAATGAGAAGCTACACTGTAAAGGAGATTCTGTACTTTTATATAAGGATTGAAGGATTTTAAGAAATAAAAACGAAACTTCTAGCATTGATTTATTGAAAATACAAGATAAAATTGGCCGTAGTTTTTATCTTAACTTTGCTTTACTACTTATGGAGGTAATTATCCGTGTTAAAAAATCTCTTAATTTTTAGGTTTTATGTATAAGAACCCTTCAGATGCTAAACCAGGGGATGGAGGAGACATTGGGCTATTTATCACACTAGTCCCTAAAGTTTTTTTTAATATGGCTTTATAATTTGTTGGCTTAACAACTTTGGTGGCTTTTATTATATTATGATTTGTTGGCTCATTCCAAACGTTTCAATTACTAATTGAAATCTACATAAGAGGTAATTTTGTGTATCATTATTGGGGAATTATATCAATTTATTATCCATTGCCTTATCCCTTTAGATTTCTGCCTTGAGATGCTAAACCCTGTGTTAATCCAAATCAACATTCCTAACCCTTAAATTTAGTTCACACCCATCCTGTTCTCAAAACAAAGATAAGTTTTAGGAAAAAGAATCATTATAATTCCAGTATGGCTTCTAAACCGATTTATCCGCTGAATTATAACCAGTTCATAGCCAAAAAAATACAGTATCTTAGTATTACTGACAATTTTTAACGAATATTGAAATAAAAAATAATACAATAAATACCAGTTTTGTTTGCCTGGACCTTCGGCCCAACAGGCTAACAATGCTTGGTTTAATCATATAATTTTTCATTTTAATTATTGTGGAAAGCTGTCTATAATACGATGCGATAAATAACTATTCAAGTATTCTTATCTGTAGTTTGATGTTTAAAACTGACACCTATAAAAATCAACAGCTAGTTATCAGATGTTAAGCTCGTATATTGTATATTAGTAGAGGGAGAGGGTACAATGGGCTCTATATTACACTAGTCCCCAAAGTTTTACAATAGATTTTTTTTTATTCGTCAGCTCAAAAACTTTAGAGACTTTTAACGAATTTTGATTGGTTGGTTTATAAAGTTGAGTGTTCAAACGTTTCAACCACGAATTTTAATCTACAGAACGTGTAATTGTGTCTGTCATCATTGAGAAGTTTATAAATTTATAGGCCATTGTCTTATCCCTTTAGATCTTCGACAAAAGTGTGTGTGCACACTTCCTAGGTATAAAAGATTACAGATTGAGATAATTCATTAAAATTCTTGTGACCATTTTTACACTAATATTCTAACAAAACCACAATAAAAATAACACTTTTTATGTTTCAGTAGCGCAGCAAAAACAATCTAACAAATTTGAGAATTTCTAATGAAAATAACATGAAAAGAAAATATAAATAAAGTAACAGGATGCCATTATGTTTGTCTGTGTGTACCGAAGGATCTCATTCACCACCCACTAAACCGATTATCTGGTATTCCTTTACAGTGAAGTTTCTCTTATGTCCCGAAAAAGTTTATAACTTTTTTTGGGAGAGGGAGAGGTTTCTTCCTCCTTCCAAGAGAAATCACCCCCCTAGAAAAAAAACTTCCTCAGTTTTTTTTAAATTCTGAAAAATAATTAAGGATCATCTCCTCCTCTCATCCCTCCCCTATATTCAAGTTCTTTTAGAGGCCTCTGGTCAGGTAGTATAGGTCACCTTTACTTTTTGCTAAAAGCAAAAGCAAATTTTTGTGGTATTTTGTAAACATTAAAACAACTAAGAATAGATATATTATTACTTGGATGTTGTTTCAGATATTAATATACTCTGATAAAGTGATTCTCGCATGCAACTGGTTAAAATAAGGATACCCCTCATGCACCACCTTTACCCCATCCCCTACTAATACTGGATAAACAAACTGACCAATATGTGTGTGCGAATGGGGCGTTTGTCCAAATTTTGGTATGGAGACCGCTCTTCTATGAGTACTACTAAAAACCTACTTTTACTGCAATACACATAGACATTCTCATCGTCGGTTCGTCTAGTTAGAATGCTTAACCCTCTATTCCCACAAGTATAATACGAATTTGGTTGAGCTGGTGGAGGCTCAACAAAAGACCCACGCGAAGTATTATATTGCTTTAATCTAAGAATAATTGGTTGGTTTTGATATTTGATCGGAATTATATAAGTATATTAAGTATTAAGGAAGGAAAATGTTTTTATAAAGTGTATTTATATTACAAGTGAATAAGTTAAGTATGAAAATATTTACAGGATAAGTGTTAAAATCATAAGTAGTGTAGGACAGAAAAGTGCCCTAAGTCCCAAGCAGTGAATTGTGCTAAGTGTTAGAATTCTAACATAAGGCCTAAAGCTCAATTCATGCTAAGTACTAAGGGTCCTAAATTTAAACTACAATGCATGCCAAACAACTAAGTCATTACCTTTTAAAGCCAGAAGAGAAGTTGATGGTAGGAGAGTCAATAAATAACTAACTTATTTTAAGAGGTACATGCTATAACATCAGTTTAGAACCAGGATCTTAGTGTTTGTCTGTGCAATAAAGTGTCTGTATGTTAATTTGTGACGTAAATCAGACATGGTTGTAGGCATACATATTTGTACTGAACGGTTACATGGTTACTTTAACAATAAACATAATGTCTTTAATAAACATATAATATTAACAAATCACATACAAATTACCATGAATAGGCTAGCGTTACCCATATATGGTGTTATATAGGTAGAGGTAGGCCTATGAATGCATAAAAGGATACAAATAATGCCTTGGGCCCAGCTAAAGTAATTGTGTCTTGTGCCTGAATTCTACTTGATAATTGCAGGGGCACATCAATCAAATATTTAGATTCTACTCCATATAGTGTTAACTTTATATCAAGCATAGATAGATAGTTTGGATGCGAAGCATTTCTGTAAAAGTCTTATATGTACGTTCAAAGAATTTGAAAATTGAGGATCGCATCTCCAAATATATGAGAACCATTATAGTAATCTAAATTGACGACAAATTTTACCTTGATAATTTATCCATTTATACTATATGCGCATTCAATTAACTCGACACTTGTCCTTAATCTGCATTTCTTATCATTTAAATTTATATTTGTTTAAGACAACAAAATGTATTTCCAATTTAAAGGCAAATCTTCGCTTTTTGAATTGATATTTTGTTATTATGTCTGCTATAACCACTTTTTATTAAAACAATATAGACAACATACCCCTTTGAAGTAACATATAGAAGGACAGTAAGGATCTAACAAATAGCTGAAAACCATCTGAAGAGAGCGATACAAGAAATATTATATAAAAAAATGTTTCCAAATAAGATAATTATTTAGCTGTTTAGATTAAACCTTTTTATAAATCCTTTTCAACAACCTTTATCAATGAACATTAAGAGGGATGATAAAGTAACATAAGAGCTAAGCTTTTTAAAAAAAATAATGAAAACATCTATGACAAGTGGATGCGCCTCTTTCTAGTGCAATCACTAATTCGATTTTAGTTTTTTAGCAAAAATTTAATTTTGTTGAAAATTAAATTTTTGCTAAGGGTTTTTTCTTTTGATAGGGTAAAGGGCATGTTAGAATTGTATAAAATGATTGTATTATCCTATTTATCTGATTTTTGGAATAGTGATTTTAGAGCTTCGCTTTTATAAATGTTGCCATACTTGTCTTCTCTATAACTAGAGTAAAAATGATTGGACAGCTGAACGTACGAACAAACGAATAACAAACTAATATGCATTAATCTGTGCCCTACGAAAAATCAATTTTATTTAGATGAAATATCCGTTTATGTCTGAAAGAGCTGTCTAATTAAAATGAGATTTAGGTGAAATGTGATATAAGTATGGCCCTGTAGCAACTTTGTTTGTTATGCTTTTAGTTTGCTAAAAAAACAAGAATGACAACATCCATAAAAGAAAATGAGAAGAAAGGACAAACGAACAATAACTCTTGTAGAGCGTCAAAACATAATAAACAGAACATGAATTTGTAAAACTGAAAAAAATAGTAGATAAATTTCTTGCGTGAATTTTAAGGATTTCATTAAAGAGATGCCTTGACTTGCTTATAATAATGTACTTTGTTGTCCTATGAATCATTATTCCAAACATCAGATAAATAGGAAAATTAGATCACACAAAAAAGTTTTCGTCAAAAAAACCTCAGCACGTTTATAAATGAAGTACGGACGGAAGAACCGTAACTATAGTAAAGCTTCGCTTTTAAAAATAAAAAAAGTATCTGTACAGAATAAAGTGTGACTGAAGTTAAAAAGCATTTCCGTTTCAATTAGGTAGATAGATAGATAGATAGATAGATAGATAGATAGATAGATAGATAGATAGATAGATAGATAGATAGATAGATAGATAGATAGATAGATAGATAGATAGATAGATAGATAGATAGATAGATAGAGAGTATATTTGGGCTAATACCCTTTTGTTGCAAAATGAATTAGATTTTATTTTCAAATAATTTTTACCTTCAAAGCTTTCAAAATGTCAAAATGATGAGAGAGAGAGAAAATTGAAAATAGAAAGGAAGATAAAGAAAGAGAAGCAGCTTATAGTGCCAATTAAAAAAATGACGTCGTCGTCATACAATATAAATGAAAAATGATAGGCCATTATACTTTTACATTGATAAATGGTAAAATGTATACTGGCCTATCATAGGTCAATTGTATTAAATGACTCCACTTAAGGCATTTAAGCGCTATAAGATGTTCAAGATAAAGATAAAAGGATGAAAAGAAGAGAAATAAAGTGATAAACAGTTATGTAGTTAAGGAGATAAAGAGAGAATGTAGAGTTAGAAAAAATGAAAATAAAAAAAAAGAAATGGTTTTAAGATTACATTAGTGGATATGGTAGAAAAGTAAGAATTAAGGTCTTTTTAATAACTAAAAGCTTTACCAGTATGGCTTTACAACCAATTAATATCTGCTGGACTAGAACAAGTTCTCAGCCATACTGAAAAATTATGTATTACAGCCAATTCCACGAATTTAAAAAAAAATAAAGAAATTGTATACTAGTTTTGTTAGTTCGGGTTTTAATCTTATATTTTTTTTAATATCCACGGAAATCTGGAAACTATTCTACAGTGATCTTTTTTGTTGGTATTTTTTTTTAACTTTTTTCTTTTATCTATTCTAATTCTACTTTTTTATCTTTTTTAATTTTTATCTTTTGTTCATTTCTAGAAATGTATTGACTCATAAAGATTTCCAATTTTTCGTTATATCTGTTATTGCTGAGCTACATATGGACATAAACTAGCCCTGTGTTAAATCCAGGTCTCGGCAGCCACGTGTAAGCCTCAGTAAAATCGTCATATTATTATAAGTATAAAAATTCAGCTAAACATATCCCTAAACAGACAATCCATCTTTTTCGAGAATTTTTTGTCAGAGTAGTAGGCCTAAATTTGAGGCGTATGTGTGACTGAGGCGCAGCTGCCGAGCCCTGATTAAATTAAAGCCAGACCTTAAAACTTAATTGAATAGTTTTTGGCAAAAAATATGTTTTCAATTGTAGAATTGTCCGGTAAACAGTCATTTACTCATTTTTATGCAATTTTTGGTGCTATCTCTTAGAGTGTCTATTGGGCAATGAACCTCCTCCCTTTATTTAAAAATAAAAATATTATAGGGATAAGGTTATATTTTCCCCTTATGCATAATACATAGATGTACAAGGGTTTATCTCAATCAAACTTTAAAACCCCTCATTTAACCCCCCTCAAAATATTAAAAATACAATAGATTACACCCTTAAACCTTTGAAACCCCTCATTTTACCCTCCTCAAAATAAAAAGCCGTTTTGGTCTAACCCCTGCGAAGACCTTAATATCCATAATACCCAATATAACCTAGCATTTACATAACAAACAAACCCCACACCCTATTTTTCAATTTATTTTAATAATAAGGAGGAGGGTCCAGTGCTCAATAAGGCACTCTGGGAGAAATTGCACAATATTGTATATTTTTTACTTTTCAATTTACCTTTTTTTGTCTGATGTAATATTTTCTAAAACTTTTTTTGTGTCAAAAATGCAGAGGTTTGTTTTTACAAAATATTAAATTTGATATTTTTATAAAAACAGCAAAATATATATTTTATCCTACGCCTTTTTAAATTTTGTCCTATTATCATTTAAACAAAAAAATATCTATAAATTATAAAAGCGAACTATTTCGGTTCAGCGGTTAGCGAGACCCCTCGGTACACACAGACATAGATCAAGTCTCTTTTATATAATGATCGATTAAAAAAAAAGGTTTTCTATGCTTACTAAAGATTAGTATTCTTGTAATAATGTTAAAACATCAAAAAGTCATTTCAATTGCAAGTGCTTTCATAACTTTTTTTCATTTTTTCAATTTTGTAAAATTAGGTATTAATTAAAGTAATCTAATCGAGGTCGTTTTGGGCTTTGAAACAATGATTACAGTGCACAGGGTTTTTGCAAGCCCATGATTACAGCTTACTATTGGCAGGGATAAGACAATGGCCGATAAATTGTTGTACATCCCCAAAGATGTTACACAAAATTACCCCTTCTACAGATTAAAATTAGTGGTTGAACGTTTGGACACTAAACTTACTGAACCAACCTATTAAATTAAATGAAAATCCCCAAAGTTTTTATACCAACGAATGAGAACTTTGGGGACTAGTGTAATAAACAGTTCAAACTACCTATATTTGAAAAAATGTATAGTAATGAGGTCGACCTGTTTCTAGACAAGACATTACCCCTTGTCTCTTTATTGATGTCGTTCGTTTAACATAGCAGCAATATTAAAAGATTTAAGTTATGAGCAACTGTTATATTAAGATTTTGATTATTTCTCTTATTTCCTGAATTTTGGATGAATTTTCATTAAAAAATTATTTGAGTCAAGGTAATTTATATATTTATGTGCTATTTAAACCATCTGTTATAAAGAAAAACTAGATAAGGAATAGTTTGTCTTCCAAAGAAATATCCCCTCCCAAAAAGGAAGGGATTAAAGAACTCAAATTTTTGTCAATTTGAAATTCTACACTCAAAATAGGATTTACGTCAACGCGTCAATTTTTAGTAGCATAGCTACTCTGCAATTTACTTTGCTTGGATTTGCATTTTTTAGTTCCCAAAGTTTTCTTATTCGTTGGTTTAACATCTTTGGGGACTTTTCAACCACTAATTGTAATCTACAGAAGCAATAATTTTGTGTATCATCATTGGGGATGTACATAAATTTATCGGCCATTGTCTTATCCACTTAGATCCCTACGATTATTGTGCAGGGAGTTTTAGGTACCTACTGCTGCTAAGTCAGATGCGTTATAGTAATCCCATAACAGGCATAATTCATAACTCTGTACAGTAGAAACTTCAAGACAAAGGTCATGTAATGAATGGGTTGACATCTTCACTAGTTAGAACCTGCTACAAAGTTTTGTTGTACATCTGCCAGGGATCTTAAAGGATAAGACAATGGACATTATCTTGAAAGTTGTAATTATGAGGCAACTATTAAGATTGAGTGGTTATAAAACTTTGGGTAGCAGTGTATTTTACAGCCCAATGTCTACAGTTTTCAAGATTTTAATGGACATAATTGTTCTTGTTTAATATAATAGTGTCCGACAATATTTTTAGAATCAGATTATTTAGGACAAACGAACGTTAGACTTTATAAGCTTGCAACTCCCCCCCCCCTCTAGAGGCCTTTAGGGGCAATTGAGTCAAGGAGGGCGGGGGGAGTCAATTTGCACTATTATTGTTACTATTAAAAGAAAAGCAAAAATATTTTTTTTAGGGGGGGAAGAGATGCGATTTTTCATTTGGGGTGGTGGTACCCTCCCCAATAAAATTATAAACATTAGCAGGACCTATCAGAAGCAAAACTGTAAAGGAGAACCATATCGGTTACAGAGATCTTACAGTACAGACAGAAACAAATCCTGTTACTTTTATATCAGGATTATCCAAAACATTCTGTATCATAAATTCTTAAAAAGAATATTGGAACAAAATATGACAAAGTACTTATATAGGATTAAATACCTTTTTAACGTAGCTCATTTCAGAGATCTAAAGTTATAATACAATGGTCGATTAATTGATGTACCTCCCTAATGATGATACAGAAAATTACCCCTTTTGTAGATAACAATAACTATAAGATAAAGTGTCACTAGAGGCCTCTAGGGGCGTAGTCGCTAGTGTACTTATATAGGATTAAATACCCTTTACACGTATTTTATAAAGCTTTTCAAGGACGCCCAAGCTTTAAAAAAAAGGGCATTTACCCCCTCAAAAATTTTAGGTGAAGCTAAATACCTCTACGGCACCCTCAAAGTGTAAATTTGTTATAAAGGGGTAATATTATAATTTTTTTTCTAAATTCGTTTGAGGGGGGGTAAACACCCCTTTACCCCCATCTTTCCTTGGACGTTTTATATTTTCTTTAATAAAGTGAAACTCGCAGCGGGCCAAAATAACGATACCTTTCATCCACTCCTACTCAATCAACTATCTGACCAATAAATGAGTTCCATGTTAGCAACATAAATTGACGACAATATTTCCCCTGTCACAATATATACGTACTAGCGGCTTCGCCCCTAGCCTCTAGAGCTTTGATCAACCTAATTTTTCGTATTTTAGATTTAAAAAGAAAAAGTAAAAAAATTTTTTTGGGGGGGGTATTTTTCATTTTTTGGGGGGTTGGGGGTGTCTCATCCCCCAAGAAAATAGCTTAAAACCATCACAGGACCAGTAGGTATATTCCCTGAAGAGTAGAGCCCAATCGGTTCAGTGGTTACTGAGATCCTAAGCTTCAGACGGACAGACAGACATCGTTCTACTTTGTATTATAGATATTCTATACCCATCCATTTCACAAATGCGGACAAGCGTACATTTATAATCATAAAGTAGCTTTGCTGATAGAAAATATAAACACAAATTCAGAACGAATGAATTTATTTGCAGAACATAACAGAAACTGTTTTAATATCATAATAATTTTTTTTACGGCACTCAACAACCGGTTTCTTGGCCGTACGAGACAATTAATTATTTATCCAACTAACAACAATTCTAGGTTTATTATTAATATTTGGTTGGGGGGGGGGGGGGGATTTTCCAATAAGTGCGCCAAAAAATGTGTATTAAATTCCATAGGTGGGGGATGGAGATGCTTTGACTGACTGAAAATTTTTCTTTAAAAATACAAAAATTTATTTTAGCGCAGGTAGTGAAAAATACCCCCATGTTTTTATTTTATTTTTTAAAAATTACTTTTTGTATAACTAATATGACCATTTTTTGTAAACTACTTTTTTAATGTGGTAAATTTCTTTCTTAATTCTTTAAGGTGATTTTTATTAATTCTATTTGTGTTTATTTAAAGTGAAATAATTTTTTCTAGTATGGCTTCGAAACCGACTAATATCCGCTGGATTATAACTAGTTCTCAGCAATACTGAAAAGTCATGTAAAGCAATGTATTACAAACAATTTTCCACGAAAATAAAATAAAAAATAATAGGATTAATACTAGTTTTGTAACCACGGGACTTAGGCCCCTCGAGGCTAGCAAAACTTTTTTCAATCTTATAATTTGTTATTTTACTATCCGCAGAAAGGTGTCTATAATACGATGCTATGAATAATGGTCCCAATAAATAAAAAGATTTTTTTTTGCAAATCTTGAATAAAATTGTAAAAAAAACTTAAATATCTGAAGATAAATGGGTCATATACAAACGGATATGTTTAAATTTGGTGCTTCATGGACAAAATTCGCTACTATGTATATAATGAATGTAATAATAATAATACATTGGATATTATAATAATAACTATTCTACAAAAATATCACAGTTTTAATAATTTCAGAGCGGGACATTGCACCACAAGAAACCTTAATTTCCCTCCAATTTATGTAGAAAATAATTTTTCTTGGAGTGCTGAATTATCCCCCCTGATTTAACATTAAACAGCTCCAATTAATAACTCTCTACGTCTAATGCACTCTAAGGTTTAAAAACGATAGGACAAGTATCTCAACAACTAGTGAATTTTCAGAACATTTTGGTAAAATTGGCTAAAAAAAATTAAAAGTTCAGCAATAAAAATGGTAAGGCATTAAAAAGTAATCAGAGGTAGTTTCTATGAAAAAAATTCTATTTCTAGTATGGCTTCGAAACCGACTATTATCCGCTGGATTAGAACCGGTTCTCAGCCATACTGTAAAATCACGTATAGAATCGTATTAAAGACAATTTTTCACGAATATTAAAAAAATCAAAAAAATTATTACCAGATTTGTTAACCTGGGCCTTTGGCCCCTCAGGGCTAACAAAACTAGTTTCATTCTTAAAATATTTCAATTTAATATCCACAGAAAGCTGTCTATAATACGATGCAATAAATAACTATTTCCACACACAAAACAAAATGCTGAACTGAAATTGAGGCACTATAGAAAATAATCTACTACATAATGGAGCTTTTAACAAATGGTACAAAATTAAGATTCTATTTAATTAACACAGACTTTTCTACTTATTTAAGTGCTTACTTAAAAATAATAAAAGCACTAGGTAACAAAAAATAACCTTATTAAGAAAGTGTTTTTTTTTAACAATTTTGACTAGTCTCTTTTTGTAGGTTAACAGTTTTAGTAATATTATAACAAAATTAATGGGTCTACTGCAGTTCACAGCAAAATGTTTCTCTAAAAAATCCAAGAACTTTAAAGGCTGCTAGCTGCCAAAACGGCTGAACGAACATTCTATGAGAAGGCATATAAATAATCTGTAATAGCCAAGAACCAATGATACACAGAGAAAGCTTCACTTTAAAGTTCATAGATATTTTTGTAGATAATCGTTACCAGTAACATTTTACAATAAACTGCACTTGATCCAGATTAATAAGCAGGGTTATTTTGTTGTAACTAATATCTAATTAACATTAAAAATAATAATAAAAATGGCGAATAAAACTTTTCTTGATTGATAAAATACCCTGTTTTATAATAATTCAACAGTATAATTATAAAATTAATTTTCAGAAAGAAATTAATGTTTAATAATGTTTTTTTTCTTCACTTTTAAGCCATATCTGGGCCTTTTTTCAGAAGGTATTATAAAATGAATATGATAAAAATGGCACTTAAATACATATAAAAACAATAATAACTATTAGTTTTTGTAACCAAAGCCATTTTAGAAATCACTTTAGCTTTTTATGTTTATTTAATGTTCGAGGCATGTTTGAAAAAACGTGACCTTTGTATGTATTAATATATTCACAAACGATACTTTTTGAGCTTGATTATTTCACTTATAGCATTTTGTATATTAGTTTTTTATTACTTCACTTTTTCATGGTTTGATGTGTTCATATATATCTGATCAAAAAGTCATAAAGATAGCACGAATTGCGCGCTTTTTAGCGCACGTTTTTGGAGCATTTTTTAGGGGGGTAGCACAATAACCAGGGAAGGTTTTTTATTTGTGGGGTGTATGGTATTTTAAATCTTTTTTAGTGGGTTAAGATTGTTAAATCACAGAAGTTTAAAAATGGTCAAATTTTAAATGTTTTTTAAGGACCACCATTTTTAATGTTTAAATATGCTGAAGAATCACAGACATAACGATTGATA
Organism: Acartia tonsa; assembly: GCF_053477335.1. Classification (NCBI taxonomy): domain Eukaryota; kingdom Metazoa; phylum Arthropoda; class Copepoda; order Calanoida; family Acartiidae; genus Acartia; species Acartia tonsa. The sequence goes on from NC_137271.1 coordinate 47,236,574, forward strand.
TCGTTAATTCTAACGATGATAATGATCGTTATCATCGTTATTAGCACTTCCTCCTAACCGATCCCTTACCAGTCTAATATTACTAGCCTGTCCCAAAAGGCTGGGATATTTATGAACACTGTGGATTTCTTCGCCACTGTAGCCTTTAACTTCGCCCGTTCGCATCAGCTCGTCCCGTTCGTTAGGCGTCCAATCGCCGGGGAAACCGAGCGACACCCGCCGAATTTCTTGCTTCCAGGCGGCACGAATCGCCGCTCGCGTTCCTTGCCGGATTTTATGGCGGATTACGCGGTCTAGATTAGCACCATATAAGATACAAATGCTGAGATCGTAATGTTGGTGGTTTTCGGCGGTTGTAAGGCGATTATTATCACCGCCAAGGCGGCGTTTTTCAGTGCAAATTTGGGTACCGCCGCCGCGAAGCGGCAGCTGCGTAACATTATAGCTGCCAAGCAGCCGGTTTAACTCATCCAAATCGTGACGGAATCGATTTTCACTTTTCACAAACATGTACTGTTCGTCGGTCGGATCAGAAACGGCGGCTAGACGATGGCCGCCGGCAGCTCCGCCGTTTATATCCAGCAGCTTTGCACCCTGAAGGACACTTGCAAAAACGTTGGTAAAAACGCTGCTTGCACTATTGCCGTTGCCCTGTGAGGCTTCGGCGTTAACTTGGGTTACTTCAATATCATCATAATTCCCGCTGTTTTCTTTATTGCCACCGGCTGAAGCTACTAACAGTCCAGAGCCGAATACAGAGGGGCGGCAGCTGATACCACGCTCAATTAAATTCACAACTGCTGATTTTGTTTGCTGTTTTACTAATTTCACGTGTTCTTGGACAAAAGTCGGCGAGAGGAGATTGTTCTGAACTGTGCGGTAGGATTGTTCTGTGGCCAGCCGCACTTGCAAGCTGCTGGCACTAGCGCCGCTTAACCCAGCCGCTATGTGTACATTGTGGATAACGGTTGGGTTTAGTAGGCCAGCGGTAATGTATTTTGAACCGCTAAGGTCTTCAAGAAAGTTAGACTGGCGCTGCAGGCCTTCGCTGTTATCCAGCAGGTTCATCCAGCCGTTAGGTTCTGAAAAAAATAATAAAAATTAGCCAAAATTTTTTTATTTTATTTCAGTTGCCTTATCTTTGGGGCTGTTTATTTCACTAGTCCCCAAAGTTTTAAAATAACGTTTTCTTATTCGCTGTCTCAACAACTTTAGGGACTTTATTGAATTTGATTAAATGGTTCATTTAGTTGAGTGTCCAAACGTTTCAACTACTAATTGCCTTCTACAAAATGGGTATCTAACCATATTTTATATATTCATCTAATTATCTATTATAAGCTGTTTCCGATATCTTTTTAAAAAACTATATAACATCTTTTTATTTTAATATTTTCCAAAAAACCAGGGATCTAAAGGGATAAGACAATAGCCAAAAAATTGATGTACAACCATTAATAATGATACACAAAATTATGTACTATGTGTTTTATCTGTCTGTCCATTCGTTTTTAAAGAAAATCTTAAAATTTATAAAAACTAAAAATCAATTTATTTCGGTGAAGTTTTCAATTTAATATTTTCAAAACCCAGGGAGGAAGGGAATATTGGGCTGTTTTTTACACTAGTCCACAAAGATTTATAATTAAGTTTTCTTATTTGTTGGCTTAACAATTTTACGGACTATTTAATTCTAATTGGTTGGTTGAAGTTGAGTGTCCAATCGTTTCAACCAGTAATTATAATCTACTGAAGGGGTAATTTTGTGTATCATCATTTTGTCAGCCATAAACTTATACCTTCATATCCCTACAAAAACCAATCAAATTAGAATTTCATTTGATTTGATTTCTTTAGAAATATTGATTCAATTCTTAAATTATAATTTAGAGAGAACATAATATTATGTCAAATTTATTTTCTTTTAGCTTACACAATATTATTTGAATGGTAGAAATGTTAAGGGCTAAATATATGCCAATTGATAAAGGTACCCAAAGATTTGATGTCAACGAATAATACCATTCAAACTTTGGGTACCAGTATAATTTACAGTCCAATGTCCTCCCTATATTATTTTTGCGTGCATTTTATAATATTCTTGTGAACCATGAAACTAGCTATTCCAGTATGGCTATACGAAACCGATTAATATCCGCTGGATTAGAAACGGTTCTCAGCCTTACTAGAAAACCATGTATATGGTCGAATAACAAACAATTCTCCACGAATATTAAAATAAAACTAATAAGATTAGTACCAGTTTGGCCCGAGCTAACAAAACTGGGTTAAATCTTATAATGTTTCATTTTGTTTTCCGCGGAAAGCTGTCTATAATACGATGTGATAAATAGCTACTAGCATATCATTATAACATAACAAAATTTAGTTTTCAAAGGTTGAAATTTTTGTGTTATTTTGTGCTAATTAAAATCTCGAAAACAGCGCCAAGGCCCACTTAGATATAGAACAAAGATATACAAAACAGGGGAATTATTCACAAAAAAATTTACTTAAATTATTTTTACTTTTTAACAACTTAAAAATAAAGTTTATTAAACTACAAATGAATTTATCATTACTTGGATCTTACATAAAATTAGCATGTACTCTAATAAAGTGAAACTTGCCGCTGGCTAAATTAATTAACCCCCTTTACCCATCCTCAACCCTTCTATTGGATTAATTAACTGACCAATAAATGATGTCCATAATAGCAACCTAAATTGACGACAAATTTCCCCTGTCATAATATCCACGTATATTCTATTTCCACTTAAACATATAATGTGATAGAAAAAATAAAACTTCAGCTTTTAATTTCTAAAATCTCTAAGAATTGCCCCCTTTAGATTTGAAAGATAACCCTTTAGTTTACTACGTTAAGGATATTATACGGATATTTTCGGTTCATTTTTAATCGAGGATTTTTTAAATCATGGATATTAAATAAAGAGTTCAGTGATATGTGTTTAAAGTCAGGGAGAGAGGGGCATTGGCTGTTATTATACTAGAACCCAAAGATTTATTCTAACGTTTTCTTATTTGTTAGCTTGCTTTGAGGACTTGTATTTAATTTTCATAAGTTAGTTCATTAGATCGAGAGTCCAAATGTTTCAACCAGTAATTGTAATCTACAAAAGGGGTAATTTTGTGTATCATCATTGGGATGTACCTTAATTTATCGGTCATTGTCTTATCCCTGTAGATCCTTGCCGTTTAACTGATTTTACAATTCTATGGGAAAAAAATCCATGATTTTTCTCCCAAAAATTTGCGTAATGTTAAAAGCTAGTTTGTGTAGAGCGAAGGTTCGTGAGGACTTTTTAGCTATTATTATTGTTTAAACTTTAACCCTTTAATGCCTAATTTATACATACTATATGGCCCCAGGAGGCAGGGAGGGGACATTGGGTTGTTTATTACACTAGTCCCAAAAGATTTATAATAATAATTTTCTTATTCGTTGCTATACAACTTAGGGAATTTTTTTATTTTTGTTCCAACGTTTCAACTATTTATTGCAATCTAAAAGGGGTAATTTTGCGTATCAAAATTGGGGATGTACTTAAACTTATCGGCCATTGTCTTATCCCTTTGTATCCCTGATATGGCCCTATTTAGCCTCAAGATTTAGGGGAAAATCATGTGTTAAACTTGAAAATGGTATGTTCATTAATGTTTTATAGTCAAGGTTATGGCTAATCTTTATATAAAAGTAACAGGATTTCTGTCTGTCTATCTGTACCAAAGAATATCAATAACCGCAGAATTGATATGGTTCTCCTTTATAATGTAGGTTCTCATAAGTTCTTAAAAGGTTTATAGCTATTATTGGGGGGTATATCCCAACAAACAAAAATAGAGGAGGGGTGTTTTTTTCCTTATCCAAACTAAAATAAAAATGGGGTTGTAGAATTCAACCCTTCCCCACCTAAATTGCTCCTTGAGGCCAAAAATACGGACAGTGTGAATTAAATAGCATTTGTAAAATGATCATAAAAAAGTTTTAAGTTAATTATAGAGTCCTATGTCTAAAAAGATAATTATGTTTCTTACCTTGCATTTTATCAATAAAACTCTTGGCGCCATTAATCGGGTTGTTTCTGTTGTATCTGTACAAAAACAGCTGATCGATCAGCTGACCTCGTGTAATGACGTCATCACTATCAGTAAACAGCTGATCCCAGGCTGGCGTCATCCATTGGCACAGCAACGGGTCAAACACTCGATCGCCAAAATGGATTAATCTGAAGAAAAAAAATGAAGATAAATTAAATGATCTAATAAGCTTAGATAATGGATATAAGATATATGTATGTGGATATATTGACAGGGGAAAAATTATTGTCAATTTTGGTTACTAACATGGACATCATTTAATGGTCAGTTTGTTCATACAGTAGGAGAAGGGTATATGGTAAAGGGGGTGGATAGAGGGTATAGACAACTACAAGTTTCACTTTCTTAGGAGTACATGATCTGGTATAACATCCAAGTAATAATAAATCCATTCTTTTTGAATAACATGATGGTTAATTTGTAGATATTTTATAGCTCTTGTAATGTGATTCAGGGTTAAAGGGATAAGACATTCTACAACCCTTTCTTTACCCAATATATATCATTTAACAAACAGAACTACACTGGTCCCCAAAGTTTTATAATAAGTCTTCTTATTCGTTTGCTCAACAACTTTGGGGACTACATTGAATTGTGATTGGTTGGTTCATTGAGTTGGGAGTTAGGACATTTCAACCACTAATTGTAATCTACAGAAGTGGTAATTTTTTATATATCACCATTCAGGATATACATCAATTTATAGGCCATTGTCTTATCCCTTTAGATCCCTGGAATGTAGTTGCAATTTGTAAAGCTGTTTATAAATGGCATATATTTATCATAAAAATTGCAGCTCAAACAAAACCGCACATTTTTCGGGCTAATGAAAACCAGGGATCTAAAGGGATAAGACAATGGCCGCTAAATTGATGTAAATCCCAAATAATGATACACCAAACTACCTCTTCTGTAGATTACAATTAATGATTGAAACGTATGAATACTCAATTTTATGGACCAACTAATTAAAAAAGTCCCCAAAGTCGTAACCCAACGAATAAAAAAAATATTTAAAAAAACTTTGGGTACTATTATTATAAGCATCCAAATGTCCCCTCTCCCCGTTAAACAATGATCATATTATATTAAATGAAAAATTATTTTTGCTGTATTTCTAAAACACTAATTATCATATTTTGCTACTTAATAATTTCTTGGGGTAATAATTTGAGAGAGTATCTTTTAAGAAATAGTGTAACATGAAATTATTACAGTAGTCCCCAAAGTTTTTTAATAACATTTTCTATTGAAGGCTTGAAAACTTTGAGGATTTTTATTGAATTTTGATTTATTGGTTCATTAGATTGAGTGTCCAAACTTTAAACCACCAATTGCAATCTACAAAAAAAGGTAAATAATATTGTGTATCTTCATTCCCATAGCCAAATAGATAATATTGCATATTTACTTATCCTACTCTGACATACTAACGTACATATGAATACCAAAATATAGAATAGCTTTGCTCCTGATAATGGCCAAAATTTCACACATTACTACCGCTGTTAAGATTTACATCTTAATGGAAAAATTCATATTTTCCAACTTTCAGTGAAGAATAGTTATTTATTGCATCTTATTACCAATTTACATAATTTGTAAAAATATTTCAACATTAAAAAGTATTTTTTTTTCATTTAAAAATAAGAGATAGAAGAAATTTCGCCCATAGGCTAAAAGCAAAGCTTTTAGTATTTAAGCATATAGTGTACAGGGTGCGCCACATATCCTCGGACATTCTTTAAACGTCTATAGCGTCAAAACTACTTGACCAATCAGGACGTTTAACCCCACTATAAAAACCTTAGGTAATGACCTTTAAGCACAAAAAAATCTTTGGACGAAGATGGGCTCGTACTCCGAGCTGGCCGCGCTTATGTTCAACAAGGCAGATTCGAGTTGCGCCGGTGGTATAATATGGATTCTCGACTAGGGCCTAATAAATCGGACCTCAGCCCATCTGTAGATAAGGTAGAGTTGTGCAACTTGCTGGGGATACTGTTAGATACATAAGTAAGACACTAGAAAAGACTAGAGCTCTCTATCTAAAATGGCTTGGCTGTAGTACTCCGGCAAAGTGAAACGTGACAGATTTAGAGATGTCAAAAACGTCAAAAATCATGTAAAATCGTGAAAATTTCTCGGTTCTCGACTTAAGAGACCCATATGGAACTTAAAAACTTATTTTAGACAATGGATTGTGCTGACAACCCTATTTGAATCTTCATGCCATTTCTAAAAAGGTATAGAACGTCGTTCTAGCTCAACTGTGGTCTAAATAAAGGCCTCCGTGTCAAATGGTAGCTTGAAAGTTGGGTGAATTAGGATTTTGCGGTTACTCACATTCCTAAGGAAATGGGGCCTCCCAGCAGCCTGATCTTAATTCAATGGACTTTTGGGCCTAGGGCTACTTTGAAGCATGCACCAATAGACGTGCCCATACCACAAAGACCTCCCCCATTGCCACTATCAAGGAGAACTTCGCCATCTTGGACAGGTACATTTTGACCTGGGCCTGCCGGCGGTTGAGGAGGCGGGTAAAGGCGATGATTGATGCTGGCTGGATTTTAATCAATAATCTAATAGTCATATACCTAGTTTGCTTCCCAGTTTTTAAAATTTAATAAAATCTTTAAAATTGACGATTTTATGTTCATTTGTTTACAATTTAGAAAATGTCCGAGGATATGTGGCGCACCCTGTAATTACCCCAACAGAATTGACGCGAAATTCAAAAATATGAACATAAAATAATTACAGAGTAGGTGCGAAATTTAAACTAACATGTAAGTATGTAAAAGTAGCCATTCGATATATTATTACATGGATGTTGCACAAGATTTTCTTGTATTCTTATAAATAATGCTTGCAGCTGGCTATTATAACAATTCCCCCTCAATCCACCCCCTTAACACCATCCCCTCCGCTCTTAATGTATGAATGTTCTGACCAATAAATAAGGTCCCTATTAGCAATATATAGATATATCCACGCATATTATATATCCATTAAGTAGCCTGCCCGTTTTAAACATGATTTTTTGATAAAAGATTCTTATCAAAGTAACAATTACTTCTGCGCTAAAATTATTTCTACAAAATCCTTTGGATTTTAATTTGAACCATAAAAAATCCCCTCTTTTTAAAACGAGCGCAGCTACTTTATAACTATGGTATGTTTGTCTGCCGTCTGTCGGTCTGTCAAAGTATTTTAGGTAAATTGACCGTGCTTTCTTGTTAATTGGTAGAATATGAAAATTAACATCAACGAAACAATGTCATATGTAATGATTTATTAACATATAATGTAATAAAAGGGGCTATGAGGTTATGTAAAAGAAATTGCTTCAAAACCAAGGGAAAAAAATGTAAGTTGCCCATTCAATTCAGCATACGATAATGATGATAGACCAAATTACCCTTTTTCTGGATTTATTTATTGGTGGAAACGCTTGAAGAACACTGCTAGTTTTATCCAACCAATTAACAGTGAATTAAAGTACTTAAAGATTTTTAAAAACTTTGGGTACCAGTGTAATAAGCAGCCTATTGTCCCCTTCCTCCCATATAAAAGGTAATATATATAAGTAAGGGGAAAAGGCTCTTTAATTTGTTTGAATAATATTGCAAATGTAAAAATTTTGCAATTTAATACATGTGCGAAAATGAAGGCATACCAAATTTTGCAAACACTAATTACAAGGAGGCTGAGTCGCGATATCTTTTTAAAATCTTTCATATGACGGTTGCCACGTGAAAATATTAATATAGTACCCAAAGTTTTATACTAAAGTTTTCTTATTCGTTGGCTTAACAATTTTGGGAACTTTTAAACAACTAATTGCAATCTACAGAAGGGGTAATTATGTATATCATCTTTAGAGATGTACATCAATTTAGCGGCCATTGTCTTATCCCTTTAGATCCCTGTCTTAGATGTAATTTAGATAAACTTGATTAAAATCATTAAATAGATAAATTATTTTTTGCAGAAAAATTTTAGGCAAAAAAGACTTAAGAATAATAGGGGTTAAATGAAAATATTAACCAACATTTGAAAACATAAAGGTTTAAAGACTAGTATCTTAGGGCTCTGTTTTAAAGGGGTAAGAAAACTAGCCTAAAACCACACAACGGTTTAAATCTATGATAAAAAAAACATAAAACCATACTGGGACCTATGTAAAGCTTCACTTAACAGGAGAATTCTATAAGTTCAGAGGTCTTTCAAAGCTTTAAACAAAAAAAACCTTACTAATTAATTTCATTTTAAGTCCAAATAAATGTTATAAAAATGTGGTTTTACACATAAATTTTAAATTACATTCACAATATCCCTTAAACAGCCTAAAACCTGCCAACGACCATTACAAAGATTCTCTTTATATTGTAGACCTAATGTTCTTGCATTTTCTGAGATCTAAAGGCTCAAACTTAGCTTCTTAGGACTATTTTTTGACTGTTTTAAGAACTGACACTTTCATTTTTAGTGTCCTGCTGATTTTCTTAATATGAGAACATATTAATGTTCTTTTTTGGATCGAGTATACTTTTAGAAATAGTAGAAAATATAAAAAGTTCTATTATGTAGGACGCAAGACGTTGTTAGTAAATGTCTTAGTCCATAAAAAGGTGGTAGTTTTAAATATAAGACTGCAAGGAAAAGTTTCTACAATTAAAGGGTTAATTTTCAGGGATTTTAAGGGATAAGACAATGGCCGATTAATTGATGTAAATCCCCAAATGATGATACACAAAATTTCATTTTTTGTAGATCACAATTAGTGCTTAAAACTCTCAACCAATAAAAATTCGATTAAAGTCCAAAAAGTTTTTAAGCTAACGTTATTATAAACTTTGAGGACTTGCCCAATGTCACCTCCCTTCGGTTTCTTATCTGTGTTTAAAGAATTTAAAACTATATCTCCATGTATTAATATACCTATTGTTTTGGTATAAATATCTTCTACTAATGAGTTTTCGAAGGAGCAGCTATTAGGTCTCAATTCTTTAGGAGGATTCTACTTATTTCGGAAAATAACCATTAAGACACAATTCATATTTCGTATCTCCAAGGAGACAGGGGATATTAGACTATGAATTACACTGGCCCCAAAAGATATATAACCATGTTGTCTTATTCGTTGGCTACTTTTAATTAAATCTTGATTTTTTGGTTCCAAACTAGCGGCGACCAAAAATTTTTTTTACTGTTTATTATTTAATCCCAAAAGTTTGAAGACTTTTTTGAATTTTGATTGGTTGGTTATTCATTAAGTTGAGTGTTTAACCAATCTTCAGAAGGTGTAATTTTTGTATCATCATTGGGGATAGTATCAATTAGTGGCAATTGTCTTATACCTTTAGATCCATGCACATTCCTACTGAAAGAACTACATATATTAATGTAAATATAACGTGTAAAAGTCTTCGCTACAAAAAAAATCCAAAACTATCTGTGAGCGATAAAAAATGCTTATAAGCCATAATTGCAATCTACTCCGCATGACGCCAATTTTTGAAATCGTCTTAAATTGTAGGGAAAAGTAATAGTTATTTATAGCATCGTATTATAGAGAGCTTTTCGCGGATATTAAAATGGAAAATTATGAGAGAAAAACCCAGTTTTGTTAGCCCCGAGGAGTAAGGCCCATGCTAGCAAACCTGTTATTAATACTATGATTTATATTTGTAATTAGTGAAAAATTGTCTGTAATACGATGAGAATCTATGGTTTTTCATTATGCATAAGAAACGGTCTAATCCAGTGGATAATAATTGGTTTCGAAGCCATACTGGAAAGGTATAGACATCCTGTTACTTTAATATAAGGATTTTCTGTTTTTAAGCTAACTTATTTTTTCCCCAATCCTATTTTTATAGTAATAACTACGCTAGCTACAAAAACACTGACTTTCAAATATCTATACTTATTTAATAGGGCAGCTACAGTATAACTAAGGTTTATCTGTTCGTCTGTATTTCACGTTATTGTTAAATTTGGGTGAATTTTTTAATGGTACATCTTAAAATTGTGATCACAATATCTTATGATAAATCCACTACAGTGAAACAATAGTCTTTTCTTCATAGATTTGTTTAGAAATAAATTTCGGTGAACGAAGCTCTCTCTTTAGTCTAATGCGGTTTAGCAGGATATTAAGTTGCTGCACTACTTATAAACATAATTGTCCTTGTTATAGTTATACAACTTGAAAAAGTAGCAGTTTATTTAATGGTAGATGTTCATATATCTATCTAAATCTTGAAATTTCAATCATCCAATAAAAGTCACTTTTAAAAAGTGTGCTTTTTAAGGCAGTGTCCTATTTTCCAAATTAAGTCCATATCAATTCAGATTGGTTTCTAGCTGGAGATATTAAAATGAAAATTTTTTATAATAAAATCATCTTTCTCAATCCCCAAATTATTCTAGAATCTACAGTCCTTTCTTCTCCCAATATGTAACAGCTACCTAATAACAAAGAATGCAACATATTAATCGGGGAAATTCCTATTTTTCTTTCATTGGCATTACCCTGTAACTTTATTATTTGTCATATAAGCCAGGGAGTAGGGGAGAACATTGAACTGTAAATTACACAGGTACCCTAAGTTTTATAACCACGTTTGGCTTTAGTTACTTTAATTGAACTGTTATACATATTGGTTGAAAACTAGTAGTGTTTAAACTGTTTAACCAATAACTTTAACCTACTTTATCTATTGTCTTATCCCTTTATTAAGGCTGGTGTCATAATAGTTTGTTTTAATATCCTAAGTAATGCGAGAGAGGCATTATGCTAAAAAGATGTTTTCTCAATGTAAATAATAAGAAAATCTCCTTAAGAGCAACATAAATAAAAATCAAATATATCCTATTATATAGAGTAATAAGGTTATTATTGAATTCTCAATTTTAGAAAAGCTTCACATAGGTTCCGGAATGGGTTTATTCTATTTCATTTTAGATTCAAGCCTTGGAATGGTTTTAGGCTTCTTTTCTGTTCCCTTCTTATACTTTTGAAGACAGAGTCCTTAGGTGAAAGGGGCGCAGCCGCTAGTACTAAATATAAGATAACAACTAATTTAGACAATCATTTCTCTTAGTATTAGACAAAAAAATTGTAATTTTCTGGCTAAAAATGATTTTCTCTTTATTTACAAAAACGCCCTTTTCTCGCTATCTCTTGACAGCGACCATATATGCCAGGGAGGGGGAAATTGCATATTAAATAATATCCAACACTGTTTTCCCCATTAAAATTACTACCAAGGGTTACAAAGACAGAATTTTACAATGGAGGTAGAGGACATTGGACTGTTTATTATACTGCTATCCAAAGTTTGGCTTAAATTAGTTAATACAAACTAGCAGAATTATTTATTCATTATTCGTCCAATATCCTATCCCTTTAAATCCCTGATATATGCAGTAAAATAAAAATGCGGATTTTCACATTTTTTTAGCCAAAAAATAAATTTAGAATTTGATTTCGTAAACAAATATTGAAGTATTTGACACTTAAAATTTAAATAACTTATGAACTGATAATTATATACCACACAAAAAATGTTGTTAAACAAGTTAAAAAGCATTATGTTTTGAATGGAGGTACTGATTTTCTGGTAACTATTATAAGGTACTAAATCGTATCTAACTCGTTATGGACGGACCTTAATTAAAAAAAGCTTTGGCTTTTAAAAGCTACAAATACACAAAAAGTCGTACTACATACCTCGTATGTTCGTTAATCAGTCCGCCGTTGAAATCAATAAACAGTCGGAGGGAAGGATTGCTGTCGTGGGTTGTACGGCCGTACGGCGTTCGGTCCACCTGTTTCAACAGCTGACCGTTGGCTTTGAAAACGGCCAGGGGCGAGCCAAGGGTGTCGGTGCCGACATAGAAACGATTTCCCTGAAAAAAAGATATTGTTAGTACAAATAATGGATGTAGAATATACGTGGATATTATGACAGGGTAAAAATTGTTGCAATTTAGGGTTTCTTTTTTAAAAATCATTTTACCAACAAGAATAATTTTTATTAAAACATTGGGGATTGAAACATTGGACAGCAAGTTATACTGGTACCCAAAGTTTTTCAAATACCTTTTCTCATTACTTAACATAAATCTTAATTGGTTGGTTGAAACTTTTTAACTAATAATTTTAATCTAAGAAGGAGTAATTTTGTTTATCATCATTGGGTATGTACATCAATTTATCAACCTACATTGGCTTATCCCTTAAAGTCTCTATGTTTGACCTGTATTACACACACTCACACACACACACTCCTATAAACACACACACACACACACACAGTATTTTATGTATGAAAGACCTATTTAAAGCTTTAATATTTCAACAAAATTTGATGATATGGTGCTACAAAATAACAATATTATTTTACACATAAAAAGTTTAATTTATAGGACAATTCTTTCATGAAAAGTATTAGAAAATAAATACAGAGATCTAAAGGGATTAGACATTGGTCAATAAATTGATGTACAATACATTCCCAATCATAATACACAAAATTACCCCTTCTGTAGATTATGATTAAAGGTTGAAACGTTTGGACTCTCAACTCAATAAAAGTCCCCAAAGTTGTTAATAATAAAGGGTACTATGTAATAAACAGGCCAATGTCCCCTCCCTCACTGCTTTTAAAAAGATTTGTAGGACTTCATTTTTGTTAAAAATTTGCTTTGGTTCGCAATTAAGCTCATTGTTCTGAACAATTAATTATATTTTCAAACAGTAAAATGAGCAGTAAAGGCAGGGATATTAAGGGATAAGACAATGAACGATAAATTGATATACATCCCCAATGAGGATAAACAAGTTAAACCCTTCTGTAAATTAAAATTATTTGTTAAAACGTTTGGACACTTCTAGCTTTGAACTGACCAATTAGTATTAATACCCAAAGTCTTTTTTCATAATATCACGTGATTATAAAATTTTGGGTACCAGTGTAATTAACAAACCAATGTCCCTAACATGTTGTCATATAATTTAAATAACCCTTTACCCCATAAACTTTTAACTAAAAATATAAAAGTTTTGTTTTAAAAATAGGCATTGTTTTAAATTTTATTGTGAGGCCTTTTGATGTTAAGTAAAATCAGGGATAAGGGATGGGAAACGTAAGAAAAAATTATTCCAGGCCTATTTTCCAACTAGGCCTAAAAAACTAGTTTCGGGATGACGCAGTAGTTAGATTTGAAAACTTTGAACAATGATGAAATAGCTATTATATGAATGCAAAGAAAAAAAGTATAGAATAGAATTCAGGTAGTTGATTTCACCTAGCATAAAATATAATAAAAACTTTTCAAAGAACCAATATGTTAGTGGGTTTAAGTAGAATCCCGTTAAGATGGTCATTACTTCGCCACCCCCCCCCCCCATTTAAAAAAAAAGTTTTTTTTTGAGATGGTTAAATCTGATTTATTTTAAAACATTTTAAGGGGGGATCTACTTCACCCCAAAATTTGTATATAGAAATAAACACCGCTTTAGCCCCCCAGCTTTAATAAATAAATTAAGTAGAATTGAATAAGTACATGGGTAACATTCTATCAACTAATTGTTCCATAGCATACATATAAATTAAGAATTAAAAAAAAAATAATTTTACGTTAAAAATTAACAGAAAAGTTTAATTAAGTGTGCAATAATTTTTACCAAAATTAATGAAAATTATTTTTAACAAAACACAGTACACTTTTTATTTACATATTGAACTAGTTTTGTATTTGTAATCATTTAGGTGGGTTATCAATTCCACATGAAATATAACTTTTAAATTGTCTAAAGACATGAGTTTTTCACATTGTTCTGAAGTATAAAATGTTGAATCCTACGCAGTCTTCAAAAAACGATCTCTCTGTTTATGTTTTGCTATATGGACATTTATTAATGTGTAGATTTAATAATAAGTTGATGTGATTGAACATCATATATATTGTTGTCATTCTGATAGCAGAAAATTTCCATTGTTTTCATTCTAATAGCAGAAATTTATGGTTGCTTGAATTAATTTAGCCAATTAGGAACTGGGGGAAGCGTTGGTTATTAATTAATTGGTTAATGCTAAAAGCAAGTTTCAGGCTATTGGATATTAGCCTACAGCCAATAATGAACTGGCGAAAATGAGTTGATTTTATAGGCAAAAAAGAAAAGTTGCCCCATAACTTTAAAAAGGAGGCTGAGACCTAATTTTCGGTCAGGTTTCCCATCCCTTATCCCTGAGTAAAATATGAATATAATGGGTCCCATACAATTCAGGGATTTAAAGGGATAAGACAATAGTCGATATAATGATGATACACAAAATTACCCCTTCTGTAGATTACAATTAGTGAACAATAACATTCAACTTCATGAATCAAACAATAAAAAGTTCCCAAAGTTGTTAAGCCAACAAATAAGAAAACGTTATTATAAAACTTGAGGGACTAGTGTAATAAACAGCCCAATGTCCACTCCCTCCCTGAGTAAAATATGAATATAATGGGTCCATACAAATCCATTAATTTGAAGTGTCAACCCATTTTTTCTCCATTGTTTTAAACGGATTTTTAATAATTTAATTGCCTAAGTAGTGGCGAAGCTACTCTTTAGTTTATCGTCAGTCCGTCCGTCTGTTATATTATTAAAAATTTAGGCATTTTAAAGTTCTTCCATCAATGAATTGAGATTGTGTTTTTTACTTTAAATGAATTTTTATTGGATGGCTCATTCATTTGATTGTACCAACGTTTTATCCTCTAATTGTAATCTACATAAGGGGTAATTTTGTGTATTATTGTTGGAGATGTTCGTCAATTTATCCATTTAGATCATACTTTTTATATATATAAGGAAGAATCATTTTATTTTCTTATAATAAAAAAGATATAAAGTAGCCAAATTTCCCCCTCTGCTCTACCAACTTACATAACCCAATATTTGTATATATTCATAGGTGTCCACACGTTTCAACCAATAATCTAGATCATTGCAAATGTCCCTCTCTGTTGTAACCACATACATAACCCAATATTTGTATATATTCATAGGTGTCCACACGTTTCAACCAATAATCTAGATCATTGCAAATGTCCCTCTCTGTTGTAACCACTTACATAACCCAATATTTGTATATATATTCATAAGTGTCCAAACAATAAATTAAAAAAATAGAGGGGGAAGCGTTAAATAACTGTATGTCCCACTCCCCACCATGACTTTTAATTGGGTCTTTGAATATCAGCCAATAGCGGTGAATGTGGTAACACAGCCGAGCCGCGCCAGTACCGCGCCACTGGGCGTACTGATTCGCCCATGCCATTTTGATTTAAAGATTGAAATCTAATAATATCTAGGTGCGCCGAACTGGATCGCCCCAATTTAGCGCACCACTAAACGATTTAAAGATCCAGCTCTGGTAAATTGAGGTATAAAGGACACATTGAATGCTAATAACAACTATTATTGCTTTCTAAAAACTTAATTAAGCTAAATCTACTAAAATCACCCATCCATTTATTTTGCTTTTCCGTTGGGAACACTTATTCATGTGTTTTGGTATTATGCAAATGACCCTTGATGTCTGGGATATAGGTATAGAACTTTGGGTACTAGAACTAACAAGTACTTTGGGTACTAGAACTAACGAGAACTTTGGGTACTAGAACTAACAAGAACTTTGGGTACTAGAACTAACAAGTACTTTGGGTACTAGAACTAACAAGGACTTTGGGTACTAGAACAAACAAGAACTTTGGGTAGTAGAACTAACAAGAACTTTGGGTACTAGAACTAACAAGAACTTTGGGTACCAGAACTAACAAGAACTTTGGGTACTAGAACTAACCAGAACTTTGGGTACTAGAACTAACCAGAACTTTGGGTACTAGAACTAACTAGAACTTTGGGTACTAGAACTAACTAGAACTTTGGGTACTAAAACTAACAAGAACTTTGGGTACTAGAACTAACAAGAACTTTGGGTACTAGAACTAACTAGAACTTTGGGTACTAGAACTAACAAGATCTTTGGGTACTAGAACTAACAAGAACTTTTGGTACTAGAACTAACAAATACTTTGGGTTCTAGAACTAACAAGAACTTTGGGTAGTAGAACTAACAAGAACTTTGGGTACTAGAACTAACAAGAACTTTGGGTACTAGAACTAACAAGAACTTTGGGTACTAGAACTAACAAGAACTTTGGGTACTAGAACTAACTAGAACTTTGGGTACTAGAACAAACAAGAACTTTGGGTACTAGAACTAACAAGAACTTTGGGTACTAGAACTAACAAGAACTTTGGGTACTAGAACTAACAAGAACTTTGGGTACTAGAACTAACAAGAACTTTGGGTACTAGAACTAACTAGAACTTTGGGTACTAGAACTAACAAGATCTTTGGGTACTAGAACTAACAAGAACTTTTGGTACTAGAACTAACAAATACTTTGGGTTCTAGAACTAACAAGAACTTTGGGTAGTAGAACTAACAAGAACTTTGGGTACTAGAACTAACAAGAACTTTGGGTACTAGAACTAACAAGAACTTTGGGTACTAGAACTAACTAGAACTTTGGGTACTAGAACAAACAAGAACTTTGGGTACTAGAACTAACAAGAACTTTGGGTACTAGAACTAACAAGAACTTTGGGTACTAGAACTAACAAGAACTTTGGGTACTAGAACTAACAAGAACTTTGGGTACTAGAACTAACTAGAACTTTGGGTAACAAGAACTAACAAGTACTTTGGGTACTAGAACTTACAAGAACTTTGGGTACTAGAACTAACAAGAACTTTGGGTACTAGAACTAACAAGAACTTTGGGTACTAGAACTAACCAGAACTTTGGGTACTAGAACTAACCAGAACTTTGGGTACTAGAACTAACAAGAACTTTGGGTACTAGAACTAACCAGAACTTTGGGTACTAGAACTAACCAGAACTTTGGGTACTAGAACTAACAAGAACTTTGGGTACTAGAACTAACTAGAACTTTAGGTACTAGAACTAACTAGAACTTTAAGTACTAAAACTAACAAGAACTTTTGGTACTAGAACTAACTAGAACTTTGGGTACTAGAACTAACAAGTACTTTGAGTACTAGAACTAACAAGAACTTTGGGTACTAGAACTAACAAGAACTTTGGGTACTAGAACTAACAAGAACTTTGGGTACTAGAACTAACAAGAACTTTGGGTACTAGAACTAACTAGAACTTTGGGTACTAGAACAAACAAGAACTTTGGGTACTAGAACTAACAAGAACTTTGGGTACTAGAACTAACCAGAACTTTGGGTACTAGAACACTTATTCATGTGTTTTGGTATTATGCAAATGACCCTTGATGTTAGGAATATAGAGATGGGACAATTGATGTTACATTTATGTTTTTGGTTGTCTTCAGGGGACATTGTGCTGTTTTCTTATTCATTAGCTTAAAATTTTTATGGACTTTAGATGTATTTTGATTTGTTGCTTTATTAAGTTGAGTTCCCAAACTTTTAAACCACTAATTGTAATCTACAGAAGGGGTAATTTTGTGTATCATCATTGGGGATGTATATTAATTTATTGGCTATTATCCTATCCCCTATATACATGCAATTAATGCCATGGATATAAAAATAGGTTAGACAAATTCCTCTCCCTCATAATATTTGTTCTATTTTAAAAAGTAGTAAGGTTTTTTGTCTGAAGATTAAGAGTTTAATTATTACTGAACCGATTGAGTTCTCTATTTTATGGAAGCTTCTTTAAGGTCCATGGATGGTTTAAGGCTTTTTAATTTTTATATCTAAGTTAGGTTTTAGGGTATTTTTTTGGTCTGAAGCTTGAAATTTCAAACTAAACCGATCAATTTTTCCATTTAAGATGATCTTAAGTAGGTCCCTTGATGGTTTTTATTTATGTTTTGTTTGTTTTTCTGATTTGTTAAACTTTGCTTTTATGGATGTTGTCATCCTTATTTTTATATAGACTTTTTATATAAAAATTCCCCTACTTAATATTATATACCTTTCCCAATTATTTATACATATATTTATTTTTATACTAAGATGGGGGGAATGGACCATGGCGTTTATATGATTCTACAATCCTTTCTTTCCCCACACATAAAAATTTGGGGAGTATTCATGGAGGGAGGGGACATTTGACTGTAAATTACATAGGTACCCAAAGCTTTATCTTATTTGTTGGCTTCAAGCTAGTAATGTCCAAACTTTTTAACAATCATTTTAATATACAAAGAGCTAATAACACCTGAAGATGTAAATAAATTTATGTCCATTGTCTTATCCCTGAAGATCACTGGCAAAGATTAATCTATCCATTGGTTTATCCCTGTATTTTAAATTTTGATATCAGATAAATTGGAAAGATAATTCAGGGATCTAAAGGGATAAGATCATGGCCAATAAATTGATGTACATCCATAATGATGTAACAAAAAATTTCTACTTCTGTATTACAATTAGTGGTTAAACCATTTTAACACTCAACTTAATGAACCAACCAATCAAAATTTAAAACATCCCATAAGCCAACGAATAAGAAAACGTTATTATAAAACTTTGGGGACTAGTGTTCCGTCCTTCCCTGAAGATAAGAAGTTTTCAGAGAGGGTGCGGACATTGGACTGTAAATTATACTGGTACCCAAAGGTTTATAAATTTGTTATCTCAATCGTTGACTAATAGGTTTTTTATTAGGTTGTTTTTTTCCAGTATGACTTCGAAACCGATCAATACCCATTAAAAAAAATCTTGTTAAGCATCGTATAACTGTCAATTTCTTACAAGCATTAAAATAAATATCATAAAATTAATACAAGTTTTGTTAGCCCGGGCCTTCGGCTCCTCGGGGATACTAAAAACGGCTTAAATCTAATAATTTTCTTTTTAATATCTGAGGAAAGCTGTCTATAATACTATGCGATAAATAACTACTCAATCACCTTTACTATACTTTGATTAGCATTTATTTATAATAATGGATATAGAATATACGTGGATATATTGACAGGGGAAAAACTGTCAATTTATTCGCTATCATAGAACTCATTTATTGCTTTGGTCAGTTCGTTCAATCAGTAGGAGAAGAACGGATGGAGTAAAAGGGGTGGATGGGGGGTATTGTTATCATAGTCTGTTGCTATAGTTTCACTTTATTAGAGAATATGAAAATCTGGTGTAACATCCAAGTAATAACATATCCATTTATTTATATTCTTATCCTTCCCTTACTTCCTCTTTTGGGGGTGTTCATGTAATAATACATAAATTAATCTCATAATTATCAGGGATCAAAAGGGATAAGACAATTATGTAAACAAAGACATTATAATAAACAAAGTAACCCCTTCTGTAAATTAAATTAATGGACGAAAATTTTGGAACCAAGAAATCATAATTCATATGCCCAAAGTTTTTGAGCCAAATAATAAGATAACGCTGTTATAAAACTTTGGGTACCAGTGTAAATTAGAGGACAAATGTCCTCTCAATCCCCATTATACAAAATATAGCAGTATTGAATGATTACTGTAAGAATATATTGGTTGAAAAGTTTGGACACTACTCCTTCCTTTCCCTTCACTTGATTTAGCCTGATATTGGCACAAACTCGATATCGGTTTCATATCCACCAGGGATTTTAAGGGATAAGACAATGGATAATAAATTAATGTTCATCCAAAATGATGAAAAGCAAATTAGCCCTTCTGAAGGTCAAGATTAGGGGTTTAGACTTTTGGACATTACCAAACAATCAAAATTCAATAAATGTCCTTAAAGTTGTTCAACCAAAAAATAAGAAATAGTTATTTCTCGCATCGTATTATAAACGGCTTTCCGCGGATATAAAATGTACAATTATAAGATTAAAACCAGTTTTTTTTAGCCCCGAGATGCCGAAAAAGTTATTATTTAACTAGTGCAATAAATAGTCTATTGTCCCCTCCCTCTCTTTTTTATCTTTTTTGTCTTAAGGGATAAGACAATGGTCGACAAATCAATGTACATCCCCAATGATGATAAACAAATTAACTCCTTCTGTAGGTCAAGATTATTGGTTAAAAAGTTTTAATCCTAATAAAATAAAAGAAACCAAAGTTTTAGAGCCAGAGTAATTTACAGTTCAATGCCCCCTCCCTTCCTGGTTTTTATATTCATTATACATATAGTATCATATACTTCCAGTATTTAATACCCGAGGGGTTCGGCACCCGCAGTTTATAATACCAGGGGGCTCGGCAGCCGTAGCCACATTTTTTATCCAAATCTCGCAGCTGAATCATTTAATATGCAGCGGCTTAATGCAACTAAAAGCTTAAATTTAAAGTATTTGCCTTCAACTTTTCCGCCATTCAAAATATAGAGACAAATTTTATTTCTTTTTCCGCGTCTCTTACAATAATAAATTTATATTTTTAAAAATGGTAATACAGTATTGAAGAAAGAACTTTTTTTATTAAGTTGCAAAATTACCTACAGAGATAAAAGGAACTGACTTATTTCTAATTAAATCTACCTACCAAAGACAAAGTTTTAAAATAATTTTTTTTTTGTAAATTCTCTTATCCCTGAATATTAAACATCTTTAACATTCAGACTCAAGGAGGAAAGGGACACTAGACTGTATATTACACTGGTATTTAAAGTTTTATAACCAAGAATTACTTATTAGTTGGTCCGAAAACTTTGGAAATATTCACAAGTTGGTCCCAAACTCTTGTAATTTTTTTTTGTAATGTTCGGGGCCGGGGGATAAAACAATGGCCTATAAATTAATGTACATCCCAAATGATGACAAATAAAATTATCCCTTCTGTAGGGTAAAATTATTTGTTGAAACGTTTATAAACCATTGGGGACTAGTGTAAAAAACAACCCAATGCCCGCTCCCTCCCTGGGTTCCTTTCAGTGTTTAATCCAGACATGGATTAAATATAGATTCAACTTTCAATAGGGAAGGGATAAACGCATGAGTTATAATAGAGTTGCATTATTAGATTCATCATAAGTATGTTTTCCCCAGGGATCTAAAGGGATAAGACAATTCCCGATGAATGTTTATACACAAAATTACCCCCCTATGTATAATGTGGGATTAAATACCTATAGATTCAACTTTCAATAGGGAAGGGATAAACGCATGAGTCATAATAGAGTTACATTTTTAGAGTCATCATAAGGATGTTTTCGGTATTTATTAGCAGGGATCTAAAGGGATAAGACAATAACCGATGAATTGATGTACATCTCCCATTGATACAGATTACAAGCAGTGGGTGAAACGTTTGGGCACTCAACATAATGAACCGACATTTTAAAAACCTCAAAAGTCTCTGGGGACTAATATAATGATCCGTCTAATCACCACAACTCTATTGGAACAATGAAAAGAGGGTTATATAGGTAGATCTATTAGATGTATGTATTGAAATGGAGGGGTTTTTAACCTTTTAGGTTTATAACTAATATTAATAATCAGTCTAATCCTAATAATTCTATTGGAACAATGAAAAGAGGGTTAAAGGTAGATCTGTTAGATGTATGTATTGACATGGAGGGGTTTTTGACCTGTTTGGTTATTAGCTAAGAGTAATGATCAGTCTAATCTAAATAATTCTATTGGAACAATGAAAAGAGGGTTATATAGGTAGATCTATAAGATGTATATATTGACATGGAGGGGTTTTTGACCTGTTAGGTTATTAACTAAGAGTAATGATCAGTCTAATCTTAATAATTCTATTAGATTAATGAAAAGAGGGTTATAAAGGTAGATCTATTAGATGTATGTATTGACATGGTGGGGTTTTTTGACCTGTTTATTAACTAATATTAATGATCAGTCTAATCTTAATACGTCTATAGGTACAATGAAAAGAGGTTTATATAGGTTGATCTATTAGATGTATGTATTGACATGGAGGGGTTTTTGAGCTGTTAGGTATTAACTAAGAGTAAAGATCAGTCTAGTCTTAATAATTCTATTGGAACAATGAAAAGAGGGTTAAAGGTAGATCTATTAGATGTGTATATTGACATGGAGGGGTTTTTGACCTGTTGGGTTATTAACTAAGAGTAATGATCAGTCTAGTCTTAATAATTCTATTGGAACAATGAAAAGAGGGTTAAAGGTAGATCTATTAAATGTATGTATTGACATGGAGGGGTTTTTGACCTGTTTATTAACTAATTAATGATCAGTCTAATCTTAATAATTCTATTGGAACAATGAAAAGATGGTTAATGGTAGATCTGTTAGATGTATATATTGACATGAAGGGGTTTTTGACCTGTTTGTTTATTAACTAAAGGTAATGATCAGTCTAATCTTAATAATTCTATTGGAACAATGTAAAGAGGGTTATATAGGTAGATCTATTAGATGTATGTACATGTATTGACATGGAGGGGTTTTTGACCTGTTAGATTATTAACAAAGTCAGGGAGGGAGGGGACAATGGGCTATTTATTACACTAGTCCACACTGTTTTATAATAACTTTTTCTTATTCGTTGCCTTAACAACTTTGATGACTTTTATTGTATTTTGATTGGTTGGTTTATTAAGTTGAGTGCTAAAACGATTCAACCAATAATTGTAATCTACAGGGTAATATTATGTATCATCATTGGAGATGTATATCTATTTATCTGCCATTGTCTTATCCCTTTAGATCCCTGTGTCATAGCTTAAAAACTATTAGAACAAATAATTGATTGTAATTTAAACCATACCTGATTTTCCATAGCAATAAGTAGGCCCATCTCATCATATATCAGCTGAGTGACTTGACCCTTGTACGGTTCGTACACGTGGGTAACCCTGTCGGGGTGTGAGGGGAGGGAGTAGATGTACTGTACTATGTTCTGTTTATGGTCCTTTGTTCCTAGAAATATAATAAATGTATAAGTATAGATGGGTCACACATATGAGGGGGTGTGAGGGGAGAGAATAGATGTACTGTACAATGTTCTGTTTGTGGTCCTTTGTTCCTAGAAATATAATAAATGTATAAGTATAGATGGGTCACACATGGGTGAGGGTGTGAGGGGAGGGAGTAGATGTACTGTACTATGTTCTGTTTGTGGTCCTTTGTTCCTAGAAATATGATCATTCAAGTAAAAGAATAGAGGGGGCATAAGCTATATGTAAATCTTTCCACATATTTTTAAAATAAGATAGAAGAGTTGGAAATATAAATACAGCCTAGTCCTAATAAAAGAACAAAAAGTAATTTGCTAGCAGACAAAAAGGGTCTCCACAATTTAAGCTAGGTATTTGTCTTGTTTATACATCTATACTTAAACATTTAACATATGAACAAGATAAAAAAGTCCTAAGTTGCGACAAACAAACTTATTAGAGTTCTACAAATAATAAAACTTTGAAATGATTAAAAAGACCATATTTCTTTTTTCTTCAAAGTAAAATATCAAAATTAATTATAGTATAGCTACTCTACATAAAAAGAAAGCAATCTTACCTATCAATCTATTACTGTCATCATAGAAGAATCTGACAGCAAACTTATTGGGCTCAAATGCTTTCACCATCTGGCCCAGCGCATTATAAGAATAACGTTGTTCCCCACGCCTTATGACAAAACCTCTCGTGTCATATGTGGCAAACTCCACCCCGCCGAATTGAGTAACCCTATCGGCGGAATCGTCGTAGCCCAGGTTCACTCGTTGTTGGTCTTCATTGATGGTTATAGTGTTGCCGTTAGCGTCATATGCATACACATAGCGCATAGCGTCAGCTGTTTTAACTGTGGCGATTTCGTTGTTAGCGGTGTATGTATATTCCTAAATAATAATGGTTATTTATATTATCATATTATAGGCAGCTTTCCGCAGATATTAAAACATCACTTATTGATCAGTTCGTATATCCAGTAGGAGGGGAGGGATGGATATGGGATGTCGTTATTATAACCAATTGTGATTACATAAAAATCATAATTTTCTCATTAGTAATATAGATAGTTCTTGGATAATTATAATCAATTGTCCCCAAATTATTAGTTGGCTATGCAACTTTGGGAACTTTATTAAAATTTGATTGATTAGTTTATTAACTTAAGTGTCCAAAAGTTTCAACCACTAATTGTAATCTACGAAAGGGTAAATTTGAATATCATTTGGGATGTATGTAGTGTACATCAATTTATCGGCCATTGTTTTATCCCTTTAAATCCCTGGTAGATTTTACCTGTTTAATTTTCTCATGTGTAATATAAATTGTTCTCGATTGAATCAGACTTCCAGAGTTATAATCAACCTCCACACTAGGATGGGTAAAGTTCAATCAAGACCCCATTGGAAAATATACTTGCAGTAGCGCACCTCTAGGAAATTAAGAGGATATTGTGTTGTTTATTACACTTGTCTCCAATGATTTATAACCCCTTTTTCTTATATGTTGACTCAAAATATTTGGATACTTTTATCAAATTTTGATGGTTGTTTCAGAACTATTAGTGTCCAAACATTTTAGCCAATAATTTAAACATACAAAAGGGGTAATTTTGTTTATCATCATTGGAAACGTATGCAATTTAACACAAAAATTATTTTCTTATATTGCTTCATTACTTATGAACACAATTTTCCTTGTTAAATAAAAAAAAACTAACCATTATTAAGACAAAATGTTATTTTTTTAGCAATTATATTAAGGAAAGCATGCTGTAATTATGATCAATTATGCAGGCTTGATTGAAAACCTAAAGACGGGGACACCGCTGATAATCAGGCCGAAACTTTGCAGCCGGCCGAATTCATCTGATTTTGTCTGGCGGACAAAATTTTTGGTTGTGTCTTCCAGGGTTAGCATTGTGGGGCTTCGTTGGGTCACCTTTTGGGATTAAAAATATGTTTTTTGTTGTTGTATAATTCAAAGTCTTGATCAAATACCACTAAACCCAGGAAGCCATTGGACATTGTTCTGTTTTATTACACAAGTCTCCAAAGTTTTATAATAACGTTTTTCTTATGCACTGGCCTAACAACTTTAGGGACTTTTTTTGAATTTTGATTGGTTGGCTTATCATATTAAGTGTCCAATCGTTTCAACCACTAAAGTTTTTATCTAGAGAAGGTGTAATTTTGTGTAATATAAATGGCGATGTACATCAATTTATAAGCCATTGTCTTATCCCTTTAGATCCCTGTATAGATTGTGTTTGCTCTTATATTTAAAATTTATAGGTATAAAAATGTAAAAAAAAATATTTTTTATTCCTGTATATCAGCCACTCTCTTAATTTTTCCATTATGGATATCATATTGTAGTTGTAGCTTACTTTCAGCCTGACCAGGAACATCTAGCTGGACACCTGCCATCCTAAATACAATTTAGTTCAAATATTCGCCGCTAAATGCTTTTTTTCTACATTAAAATAATTAATATTGGTTCATCTATTGGATGCTAGGTAGCTTAAAAATTATTAAGAATAAGTTTTAATCGTGGTTATGTTAATGTTAATTACATTGGTACCTACCAAAGTTCTATAACCAAAATGGACAACTACCATCCTAAATACAATTTAGTTTAAATTTTGACCGCTAGATGATGCTTTTCTAAAATAAAAGTTCAATTACAAGATGGTATATGGCTTGAAATCTTAAAAAAAACAGTCTACTCATGGGGGGAAGGACAATTAAATTATGAATGGCTGGTTCTAAATTTTTCAACCAATTTTAATCAAAAGTAGGGTATATATTTTTCATTATCATTGGGGATGATGTACATCAATTTATCTTCCATTAATTCTTCCTTTAGATCCCTGCATTCTAGTACTTCATGTATCAGACCTTCAAACATTTTAATTGGCGGAAAAGTTTGAAAAACTCTGTTTACCTTCCCATAGCATCAGTTTGGTAGGCTAGGCTGTAGTTGCTTAGTCCATAGCCGGATAAGAAGTGGACGTTCAACTCTTTCAAAGCCCCACGGGTATACCTAAACAGTTAGTTTGTTAGTAGCGTCGCTTCTTGTCAAGTAAAAGAGGGAGGGATAGTACATCGGGCTATTTATTACACTAGTCTCCAAAGTTTTAAGATAACGTTTTTTTATTAGTTGATGAAATAACTTGGGGAACTTCATTAAGTTGAGTGTCCAAACATTTCAACCACTAATTTTAATCTACAGAAGAAATAATTTCATGTATCAACATCATGGACTTACATCAATTTAACGGTCATTGTCTTATCCCTTCAGATCCCTGCAAATTGAGTCTGTCAAATGTTTGTTTGTTTAGATCTGGCTAACATCTGAACCGGTTGAGTTCTCCATTTTACCGAAGTTTTACATAAGTCATAGGATTGTTTCAAGATATTTTATTATGAAATCTAATTCTAGGGATAATTTTTGGCTTTAGAATTTAAAAAATTGAATCATGCTATGTTTGTAACAAACAAAATGTTGAATAATCAAGAACAGTAAATTGTTCTACAGTAAAAATATTTACCTATAATGGCTCTTCAAATGGAACTTTTCATCCGTTAACTCCACCGACCTAACCAAGGCCGTACCGCCGACATAATGATAATGCACCGCCGTATCGCCGCCGATAATCGCCTTTAACAGCCCTGCCCCATCATAGGTATAAATAATTTTTCCGTGATTTTCAGGTAGAATTTTGGCGGTTACCAGCCCATTTTGGTCGTACTGTAAGGCGTGTGGTTGTTTACACCACGGCGGCAGATAATGAATCACGCTGCTGCCGAGTAGAACTTGGCGTTGAAAGCGGTGAATACCGCCGAGCGGCGTTGTTACCGCCTCTAAGGCACCAGTGCTATCATAAGTAATGAAGAATTTGTTGCCGTTTGGTTGGATGATTTCAACGGGTTGACGGCTTAATTCGGCGGGTTTCCCGCCGCCGATATTAAGGCGTTTTCCGCTGCTTATGGCGTCTGGATAAATGTATTGCAGGCTTCCTTTAGTTCCAGAGTCTCGTACCTCCTATAAAATATTTGATGATTTTTAATATGATATACCTAATTATTATATTGATCTGATCTTTGCAATATTGATTCCTAGGAGAACGTCAACAAGGTACAATGTTATAGGCTAATTATTTCTATAATCAATTCCTAAAAATGTATGTCTGTCCTTTAACAGCATTATGCATTTAACCAATTTCTTAAAAATTTACATACAATTTTGTTAAGACTTTCGATTTATATTCTTTTATGTGTTTTTTAATAAGGAAGAATTTTAAATAGCATTGTTAAAATTTCTATTTTATTTTTTTATGATAAAGATGTTAACAGCTTAATAATTCATATAAAAATGGGCGTTTGTTTCTTAAGATACAGGGATCTAAAGGGATAACACAATGGAAGATAAATTGATGTACATCCCCAATGATGATACACAAAAATACCCCTTCTTTAGCGGTTAAAATATTTGGACACTCAACTTAATGAACCAACCAATGAAAATTTATGAAAAGCATCCAAAGTTGATAGGCTAGCAATTGAGAATATATTATTGTAAGACTTTGGGGACTAGTGAAATAAACAGCCCAATGTCCCCTCCCTCCCTCCCTGCTTAAGATCTCTGGTTTTAATAAACTATTTACATATTCATAACAAGGGTATGAGTTACATACTTAAACTGCAGTTGGGAGCGCTAAAACAAATCTTAATACGTTGAGGCAAAATGCAGGAAGGGAGGGAGAGATGATTAGGCTGTTTATTAAACTAGTTCCCTATGTTTTATAATAACGTTTTCTTGTTCGTTGACTTAACAACTTCGGGGACTAAAAGAATATGGATTTAGAATCATTAAAGAAGTGTCCACTCTTTTTTTACCACTAATTTCAATCTGCAGAAGGGTTAATTTAGTGTATTATCATTGGGGATGTACATCGATCAAAAAGCCTTTGTCTTATCCATTTGGATCCCTGATAGCGAAGGATCTTGATAACCGCTAAACCGATATGGTTCTCCTTCGCAATGAAGCTTCTCAATATTTTGAGGAAAGGTTTAAGGGAAGGGTAACACAACAATTAAATAAAAGGGAAAATAAGTAAATTCAAATTATTAATATACATAGTAAGCCTAGATTTAGCGGTTCCAACTATAGTATACAGGGAGTATATAAAAATGGTTAGAAACCACATAGAATTATGACTTATGTACCCAAAGTTTTAAAACCATAATCATATTCGTTGGCTTAAAAACTTGGGAACTAAATTCAAATTTGTTGATTCTAATCTTTTTGACTTAGTGGTTGAAATGTTTGGACACTTAACTACATGAACCTCAACTTAATAAAAGTTTGTTAAGTCAACGAATAAAAGAATGTTATTATAAGACTTTGAGGACTAGTGTAATCAACAGCCCGATGTCTTCTCCCTCAGAGGGTTTAATACTTGCTACCTAACCTTTTAGTAAAGAGTTAGAACATATATATGTGTGTTTATATTATGGGTGTGACCGGACTAAGTTTATATTTTTAACTGGCTTGGTTTTCAAAATAATTGGCTATAAAGCAATATATAGCCACAAAAATGTTCGTTTAAAACAGCTAATATAATAACAACAAAATAGCCAAAGCTTTTTAGATATTTAATAAAGGGAGGGAGGGGATATTGGGCTGTTAATTTAGTCCCCAAAGTCCTATAATAACGTTTTCTTATTCGTTGGCATAACAACTTTTAGGACTTTTAATGAATTTTTATTGGTTGGTTCATGTAGTAGAGAGGACAAAAGTTTCAACCATTAATTGTAATCTACAGAAGGAGTGATTTTGTGTTTCATCATTGGGTGGTGATGTACATCAATTTATCGGCCATTGTCTGTTTAGATCTTTGTATTTTCAATATACGATTTTCCAAAAGTATGAAATTAATATAAGATGCTTATCAAAAAAGAATAATTTATTTTTATTTGATAAAGGTAGTTGTTTAATGATTTTGTATTTATGACGTGTGGAAAATATTGGCGGAAAAGTGTGGACACCTAGTTTTAGAGTTGGAAAACAATAGGATTGGTTTTCCTGTGGACTCAGTGGGATATCCTAGCTGAGCAGCGCAGCTATAATAATGTGCTGGTCTGTACGTCAGTAATGAGTTAATCTCAAACACCACACAACCGATTGGATTTTTTTATTATAGTTAAGCTTCACATTGGTCCTATAATGGTTTTAGGCTATTTCATTTTCATATTTAAGTCTTGTAATGGTTTTAAGCTATTTTTATAGCTTCTCTCTGCCCCTTCGAATACAGAGCCCCTAGATGCAAGGGGCATAGCAGCTAGAAGTTACTTTAACAATCATTCCAATTCAGTATTTATGGGAAAATATTAGGTTATTACTCTGGTAAGCCGAGCGTTCTCGGCCCACGGGGTAACGAGTTCGGATTCAACGAGCCCTAGCCTTTAATTATTCTACCAAACAAACAAGCAGGATTCAATCATACAGAAATTATATATTTAAACTGAATAATATTTACAAGTTATGTTTACTATATATATACAACAGATTATAACAATGGTTAGGTTTGAAGGGGGTGTGGGGCGCTAGGGCTTAGCTCCCGACGGTAGACAGGCTGTGGGGGCAGCGGTGGTAAAAGGGGAGGCAACGCCTCCCAGTTATATAAGCGCGTGAGGAACTCGTGATAGTTGCATGTTTGAGTCCCCTCCCCACATTTAGGCAGGTCAGTTTGGCCGCTGGGTGCGGGGTCAACCGCGGTCATGAGATAGATGGTGATATAATAAGATTAGTGCAGGGGGTTTGTTATCATAAGTCACAGCGAAGCAACTCTGTAAACGGCCTGTCCGTCTGGGTGTCGTATTACCACAACCTCCCCTTCAAGGGTTGCGTGGCTCCCGAGCCACCAGGCCTTGAACCTGGGGATACGACAGCCTATGCCGGTGCAGGACAGGCTCTTCTTGGGGCACAGCTCGATGGAGGACAGCTCGGGCTACACAGGCTCCCCGGGACACTCGTTGCTCGGTCTGACTGTGGTTGGATATCAGCATTGTCAGCTCCTGGTTGGCCTCTAGGCGAGGGTTGGCGACGGCCAAGCCCCGCCGCTGGAAATTTTGCCTCGTCTGCAAGATTAGCTCGGCCTCAGCTGGTAACTGGACACGGAGGCCTAGGCTGACTCTGGTGGTTCCTAAGGGGGGGATGACGATGGCAGAGGGCGCATAGAACTCCATGGGGGCGCCTGCTTGGTTCAGGTTGCTTGGTCTCCTAGCTCCTACCCGGATGGGGATGGCTGTCATCAACAGGGGGCACATGGCTTCAGCTTCGTCTTCTGGGGCGGCCTCTTCCATCGCAGTGGCTGGTTCTTCTCCTACAGGCTTGCTGCTGGCTGGCAGGTTCTCCATGTCCGCGTCAGGATTCCAGATGGCATCTCTGGGTGGCTCTGGAGCAGGCGGCGGCGGCGGTGGTTCGTTGGGCGGCTCCTGCAGGTTCTCTTCTACTGGGTCACGATCCTGGCCGCTAGGCTGAGGGGCGGCTGCGGCTGGCTGGTGTACTGGGAACTGTCCTGGGTCGCTAGCTGCGGGCGCCGCCGCTCCAACTGGCAGCTCGGTGGCATCCTCGTCGCCGTCCATATCAACTTGGATGTCTGCTGGAATCTGGTGGGCAGTCACATCTCCAGTGTATTTGCGCAGTCGGCCTACATGCGTGGTAACTTCTGAGACCCTGGCGACTGGGGAGGCAGGTTTGATGACATAATGTACTTCTGTAGCTTGCCTCACTACTTTCCAGGGGCCAGTCCATCTCTTGGTAATCTTGGCTGCCTTCCCTGGCACCAGGCGGGGGGCCAGGTACCAGACCAAGTCTCCAACTTCATACTTGGCCGTGCCTTCGTAAGCTGCCGCGCTCCTCCGGATGGCTCCCTCCTCCTTCTGCTGGATGGCATCATACACTGCATAGTAGCGCTGCAGGATAGCTTGGACGTTGGCTGGAACTGACGCATATTCGGTCTCTGGCAGCCGTAGCACCATGTCCACTGGAAGTTTGGCCTCTCTCCCAAAGAAGGCCAGGAACGGGGTCACGCCAGTGGATCTGCAGGCCTTGGTGTTGTAGGCGAAGGCGATGGCAGGCAGATGGGGCTCCCAGTTGTTATCGTCTCTGTCTAGGAACAGGCGCATGCCTGTGTTGAGCGTCCTATGAAACCTTTCCACTCGGTTGGACTGAGGGTTGTAGGGTGGTGGATGTGTCAGGCCAATCTCAAGCCTGGAGGCCAGTTCCTGGAATACCTGGCCGGTAAACTCCATTCCATTGTCAGAATGGATCTTCAGGGGGCATCCGAACGTGGCCAGGTGACGGTGCAACAGGGCTTCAGCCACCGTGAGGGTGCGCTTGTTGGGGATGGCGTAGAGGCTGACAAACCGGCTGAATCCATCTTGGCAGGTGAGGATGTAACGGTTCCCAGCTGGGGTCTCTGGCAGTGGCCCCACCAGGTCGATGAATAGGACTTGTTGTGGATACCCCTGGCGGGAGGGCACGTGGATCCCCTGCTTCAGCCTCTCCTTGGTAACTTTCTGGACACACTCAGGGCAGGTTTGTACCATCAGACGGACGTCACGGGCCAGGTTGGGCCACCAGAAGTGCATGGCAACGCGGGCGATAGTTGCGTCCATCCCAAAGTGCCCAGCCATGGGGGTCCCATGGGCTAGAAAGAACGCGTCCTGCTGGAGGGCCGAAGGCAGCAGGTATCTTGTCCGCTCTCCTGTCAGAGTCTGATCAGTGGTGGTGAGGCAGCCATGCTCGTCCAGCCCCAGGGCTGGGAAGCGGCTGGCGTACTGCTGCTCGTCTCGTTCCTTGCCACGCAGCTCAGCCTTGGTTGGGGCTTTGCATGCTTTGTCTGGGCCTCCAATACTCTAGCTGGATCCAGTCGGGCGGCAGGAGGCCGGCTAGCTGCGGACTCCCCTAGCTGGCAAAGGTTGTGGATGTACTCAGCCTGCTCTGCTAATTCTTCGGCGCTAGCCGTTGGCATGTTGGCATCTTCCCGGCGGCTGAGGGCGTCGGCGTTGGTATTCTGGGTGCCAGGCCTGTGACAGACGGTAAAGTCTAAGGCCGCTAGTTCCTCCTGCCAGCGGGCCACCATCCCTGTGGATGTGTTCAGTGATTTCATCTGTAGCAAGGCAGAGGAATCAGTGTTGATCTGGAAGCTGCGGTAGGACAAGATGCCGTGGAATTTTCGGACCCCATACATAATGGCGGCCATCTCTCCCTTCCAGGACGGGTAGCGTGTCTCAGGGTCGGTTGTCTTGCGTCCCACGGCGGCAATCAGCCTCTCCTTGCCATCCTGACATTGACTCAGTATGGCAGAGATGGCGCGGCTGCTGAAATCTGTGGTGAGCTGGAACACTGCTGGCAAATCAAACCTGGGCGGCGCTCGGATGGGGGCCTTGCGGAACTTGTCCTTGAGTTGCAGCAGCTGGGCTTCCATCTCAGGCGTCCAGGTTAGGGCCTTGGCCGTCTTCTGGCGATTCATCTCATAGGTGAGGTCTGCATACTCTGGGATGAACAGGCGGTAGTATCCAAAGAACCCCAGCAGCGCCAGCAAGTCCTTGGGGGTGCTAGGGGCTGGCCAGTCCAAGATACGGTCGATATAATCCTCTTGCATGGCTATCCCCTCACGGCTGAGGGTGTGGCCCAGATAATCTACCTTGGATCGGAACAGCTTGGTCTTGGCTGGCTTGAGGCGGATCCCTCCCCTGCGGTGGGCTTCCAAGACCTCTCGGAGCCTGGCCAGGTGGGCCCAGGTATCCTGGTGGAAGGTCAGGACGTCGTCAAGGTATGACTGGAGGTTGGCTGTGCCTAGTGGGTTTAGGACCCCTGCAATAAACCTGGAATAGACAGACGGTGCCGTAGCCAGGCCAAAGGGCATCCTTTTCCATTGATACAAGCCCTTGGGGGTGGTGAAGGCGGTGCAGGGCCGGCTGTCCTCGGACACACGGATGGTGTAGTATGCGGCCACCGCGTCTAAAGCACTGTAGACACGGTGCCCGCCAGCTCGTTCCACCAACTGCTGGATCCTAGGCAGGGGGTAGCTGTCCAGTTCCAGGCACTTGTTGAGGGCTCTGTAGTCGACGGCCCAGCGGGTGCTCCCGTCCTTCTTCTTGATGGGCACCAGGGGGCTGCTCCAGGCGGAGTCTGACGGCTCTATAACTCCCTCCTGTAGCCAGGTGTCCAGTTGTTTCTCCAGTTCAGCCTCTTGCCGCGGGTTCAGATCCCTAAATCTCTGGCGGATCGGCTGGGTCCCTGGCTTGAGGCGCAGCTGCAACTCAACCACATCTGTGCAGCCGGGGGTAGAGTTGGAGAAGACGTCCCTGTATTCTGACAACATAGTCCAGACCTCCTTCTTGAGCAAGGGGTCCTTGCGTAGGAACTCATTGTCTTCCATCTCCAGGGCCTCCCACAACTCCTGCATGTCTATAGGCTCAGCAGGTTCTTGGAACGAGTGGAGACGCGGGGGAGGCGTATCAGAGACCTCTAGAATGGCAGGTTTGACCAGCTCCCCTGCCACTGGGAGGCCAGCATCCAGCAAGAGGGGCATCTCCCCTTCATTGACCACTAGTACTCTAAATACAGTGGCAGAGCCAGGCCTGTGGGCATACAGGCCCTCTGGAATGACAAGATCCTCCCCAAACCTCTGTTCTGGGGCAGCTAGTTGGATGACATCCTTGGTGCGATGGCCTACTAGCTCAACGGGGACTGCCATAACCCCGCGGCCGGGCAGGACCACCCGCTTGGCTGTGCGGAGCTGGGGTGGCTGGCCATCAGTTGGGGTGACAGCGCTTAGCCTATACGTGGCTGGTGCGGGGTCAGCTTTGGCTCCGGGACCCACCGGCCGCGACTTGACGGGCTCGGCGTCTGGAGAGGCTGACGTGTCGGAGCCAGGTGTGGCTCCGAGGGCGTCCGGCCACGATTTGACGGGCTCGGCGCTGGGAGAGGCCAAAGCGTTGGGTCCAGCTTTGGCTCCATGGGCGTCCGGCCGCGACTTGACGGGCACGGCGCCGGGAGAGGCTGAGGCCTGAGAGTTGAGTGTGGCTCCGGGTACATCAGACCGCGACTTGACGGTCTGGACTCGGGCTTGGCTGGTGGACTGGCTGGAGGTCCCAGGTAGAGGGGGCCAGGTGGACACGGCTGGCCGTTGATAAAGGTGTCGGTGGAGAAGATTGGTTCTGGAGGGCTGGCAATCTCAGGAAACGTTGTTGGCAGGCTCTCCCTTGGCACCTTGGGCACTGGGGGCAACCCCATGGCTAGCAGGTTAGCTCCCTTGTGTGCGTTGAGCTCAGCGTCCACCCAGTGTGTGCCTTTCTCAACCACACGCGGCTGCTCAGGCAGGGGGCCTGGCAGAGGCCCCTCATAACTTAGCTCTCTCTCGGCTGTCTCCCGGTCAATGGGGACGCCACGGAGTGGGATAAACTCCCCACGCACCCACAAGCAAGGTGGTTGCATGTCGAAACAGAGCCTAGTTCCGAACTCCTTGAGAAAATACCCTCCTAGGTTCAGAGGGTGTGAGAGGTTCCGGACCACAGTCACGTGGTATAGATGGAGTATAAGAGTGTGTGAGACTGCCATATATAACTCTTTTAACTTTCCTATTACCTGGAGGGGCTGGCCTTCCTCATTAGCAGTCAGGATTTGGGTGTTGTCCGGAATCAACATGCGTTGCACGCCCATCGCGTGCATGAGGTGCTCAGAAATTACAGCAGACCCTGGTACACGGTTGCCAGAATCAATCATGGCATCAACCTGTACATGCTGGGCAGGGTCAGGGGTAGGAAACCTCACCCTGATATGGCAGGGGAAGTGGAGGTCCTGCCCTTGAGACAAGGGGGCCTCTCGTTCGGCTGGGGTTGGCAGAAACTTTGGTGGTGGCCGAACCGCAGCTATGGTGGTATCGCTTACCATGGTGGCTTAGACTGTAGCTTCGAATCACTAGAGCTTATTAATTATCACTGAGTCAACAATTTTATATTTATTTTTATCACTTGGTTGACATTTATACACACTTATGTGTTGTTATCACTAGGAGCTCTAGGCGTGATTCTGGAAGCACTGGCAGCAGGGAATGTCCGTCCTGCAAGGTTCAGAGGGGGTGACGGCGGTAGGGAATGACCCGTCCTACAGCGCCGCTGGTTCGAATCCCGAAAATGGCGGCAGGGAATGGCCCGTCCTGCAGCGCCTCGGGTTCGAATCCTGGGAAGCAGCGGCAGGGAATGTCCCGTCCTGCCGTGCCTGTGGCTCAAAATCTGCTATCCGTCGCAGTGGTAGGGCTTACTTGTGTGCTGAAGCTTCGCAGCCACACATTGCCTTCTTAGGGAGACCAGCACCCAGCTGTCTGTCTCGTAGGTTTGGCCTGGGTGTCCTGGGGCTTGTCCCAGCTACACTTGCCAATTTAGACTCAGTTCTGTAGCCGTCTGAGCTAAATTATCCGATTGCCGTGGCTGCGCACCTAGCGCTACTCCTACACGACACGGAAAAAGCGTCTTAACTGGCGCTTTTAGCAGGCTAAATCTGCTTGCCGTAGGCCAGAGGCCCACATATTGCGTTCAAAATGATGGAAATTCGACCTAAAAAGGCCGTCTCACGGGTCAGTTGGCGGCTGATTGTCCCCTTACTTGCCAAAGGGTCCAATCAGAGGTAGAATAGGCTAGTTTCTGTAAGGCTCGATTGAAACACGCTGACACCAAGTTCTGGTAAGCCGAGCGTTCTCGGCCCACGGGGTAACGAGTTCGGATTCAACGAGCCCTAGCCTTTAATTATTCTACCAAACAAACAAGCAGGATTCAATCATACAGAAATTATATATTTAAACTGAATAATATTTACAAGTTATGTTTACTATATATATACAACAGATTATAACAATGGTTAGGTTTGAAGGGGGTGTGGGGCGCTAGGGCTTAGCTCCCGACGGTAGACAGGCTGTGGGGGCAGCGGTGGTAAAAGGGGAGGCAACGCCTCCCAGTTATATAAGCGCGTGAGGAACTCGTGATAGTTGCATGTTTGAGTCCCCTCCCCACATTTAGGCAGGTCAGTTTGGCCGCTGGGTGCGGGGTCAACCGCGGTCATGAGATAGATGGTGATATAATAAGATTAGTGCAGGGGGTTTGTTATCATAAGTCACAGCGAAGCAACTCTGTAAACGGCCTGTCCGTCTGGGTGTCGTATTACCACAATTACAATAGACTTTACTATCAAAAGTAACTTAAATGTTTAAAAAACTTCGCTACTTCTTAATATATTAGTTCTCTTTTTTCATTACATATGGCTTATATTTTATCAGAATCAAATTATAAGATAAACAGGGAGGGAGGGGACATTGGACTGGTGATCATACTGTTACCTAAAGTTTAATAACCATGTCTTATTGGTTTGCTTAAAAACTATGGATACTTTAATTGAAGCTTAATTGGTTGATTCAAACCAGAAGTCAAGAAATCTTATTTTACAGAAGGTGTAATTTTGTATATCATTATTGGGAATGTACAACAATCTATCTACCATTGTCTTTTCCCTTAAAATATTTTACCAAATATCTTTAAGCTACAATAGGCATAATAAAAAAGAATTAATCGCCCATTGTCCTATTCCTTACTACTAAAAAATAACAACTTTAGATAAAATATGTATTAAAACAAGGTTGATAACATCTATAAAAGGGACGTCCTGAAACGGTAGGACAAACGAACAATTAAACTAGTAGAGGGTCATAACTAATAAGCAGAATATAAATGTATATGTCTAAACAAAATTGTAAATAATTATGTCAAAATGGAAAATCTTAAGGTAAATTTAGTAAATGTAATGTAAATATTGCCTGTTTACAAACGGACAGATAAACATAACTTTTACTAGAGTAGCCTCGCTACTAAAAATGTAATTTATAGCTAATATGAAAATAACGTTTTGTTTGGTTTAAAACTATTTAATGGGCAAATTGCTCAATACATGAGATTTTATATGTAGATAAATGGATACATAAACATGTTAAATGTATGTTTGATTGTACAGTAAGATCTCGAAAACTGCAGAATGTTTAGGTTTTTATCATTAGTACTACAAGTATACAACAGGTGGGAGGGAGGGGACATTGGGCTGTTTATTACATTAGTCCCAAAAGTTTTTAAATTACGTTTTCTAATTCGTTAGATCATTAACTTTGGGAAATATAGTGAATTTTTATTCGTTGGTTTATTAAGTTTAGTGTCCAAGCGTTTCAACCACTATTTGTAATCTACTGAAGGAGTAATTGTGTATCATCATTTGGGATGTGCATTAATTTATCGGTCATTGTCTTATTCCTTTAGATCCCAATATCCTATTAGCTAAAATACACATATACATGTTTTTAAAAGGAGGGTAATTTTGCTTTAAAAACGCCATAAATATGTTTTCCAAATGTTAATTGCCTTTTTGAAAATATAATTTGCTTTTATTTTATCTAAAAAAAAGTATTAAAAAAACAAGTAGGTATGACAACATCCATTGTAAAAAAAAGTCAGAAAATGAAATATATAGATAACAAGCTTATAATAACATACCTAACCAGACAAGAATCATACTTATTTGAAAATCTTGCCTCTAGGGGCACTTGACCTAGTGGGGGTCATTTTTGTAAGGGGGGGGGGGGGGTATTTTTTTTGGGGTGATTTATCATGGGAGGATGATACCCTCCCAAAAATAGTTAAAAACCTTCCCAGGACCTATGAAAAGTTACATTGAAAAGGAAAACCATATCGGTCCAACAGTTACAAGATCCTTCAGTGCAGACAAACACACAGACAGACATCCTGTTACTTTTATATAAGGATGAACATTCTAACCATATTTTTCTCTCTACTACGCAACCGTATCATATCAGGAATCATTACACCTACCTTCAATCGGCCCGTGTGATCATAATCATAGCTCCGTTCCATAGGTCCCATTCTCCATGACTGCAACAGGCCTATAGGGTTGGTCCGCTCCTCGATGGTCACAAACCCGCTGTTGGCCCCGCTCAAACTAATGTATTTCGTTCCCGGTACACTAATTCAGGAAAAAACAAAATCAAATAATATACTAGTACTCAAAGTACCATTCACATTAATTGACTTACAAACTTTGGGTACTGTTAATTATACTGGTACCCAAAGTTTTACAAATACCCTTTGTCATTCGTTGGCTTAAAAACTTTGGGTACTTTTTATCAAATCTTAAATGGATGGTTTAATATTTTATCAATAGAAGTTAAGGGCATTGCTGTTTGTTATAATTGGGGGTGTACATCAATTTATCGTTTATTGCCTTTTCCTTGCAAATTTACAGAGACCAGACTTTTCCCAATTTAACCTAACTCAATTTTTTTCTTACCTAACTTTTTATTCAAGTTTTTATGTGCAGTTATACAAGAGTTTTTACCCAAGGGTTGGGAAATTAATAGATTTATTGAATATATCACCCAAAAATCATTGGACAGAAAAGTGTTGGCTGATTTGTTGGATTAAAACTTTAATTAAATTTTGATAGGTCGGTTCATTAAGATGAATGTCCAAACGTTTCAACTTCTAATTGTAAGCTACAGACGTGGTATTTTTGTGCATCATTAGTGGGGATTTATTTGCCATTGTCTTATCCATTTAGATCCCTGGCAAAAACCCTTTATATTTTCACCAATAGGAAATATAATCCTTGTACATTGGATGAGCAAAAATTAAAGTTGTAAAAAGGTTAAAGAAAATTACGGTAAACCAATTTAAACTATTCTCTTATTTAATACTTATATTTGCGATTACTTTTATTTAATGAAATCTTCCAATTTTTAACATTTACAAAACGGCCTGCTATATTGCATCAAGATCCATGACAGATCTATATAGGAAATAAATGTCTATAAATGAGCTCAAGTTTTCCAAAGGTCAGATGTTAAAAACTCATACTGGTTCAATAATCAATAATAAACTCTCAATGACCAGAAAGATAAGACCCATTATTTTACTCTATGAAGAATAAATTAATTTTTTTATTTCATGTTGCTATTTAAATTATATTAAAGTATTAAATTTATATTTATAAAATAGAAAATTTAAGTTTATAATATCGTAAATCAAGGAAAACTAAGTTTTAATGTAATATGATACTAGCGACGCGCCCGAATGTGTTCAGATATTAAACTAAAATTTGACATTTAGCTAAATAGTTTAACCCTTTCAGGACGATAATTTTAAACAAAAAACATTGGGATCCTAAAATATTTTAAAGAAAGAGAGACAAAATTATAAATACGGTTTTAAATAAAAATAATAAATAAAAATTATATAAGTGAGAGAGAGGGACATTAAATCTTTAAAAGGTGATGAATAAACGAAACTATAAAATTCGTAGTAATCTTTATGAGTAACTTGATTTGTAGTAACTAGATTTATAGTATGGTTCGGAGAGAGAGAGAGAGAGAAATTGAGGGATAGGTCAATGGAAGAAATAAGATTAATAGTCGGGGATAGGCCAATGGAAGAAAAAAAGTTAAAAGTCGGGGATAGGTCAATGGAAGAAAATATGTTAATAGTCGGGGATAGGTCAATGGAAGAAAAATGATTAATAGTCGGGGATAGGTCAATGGAAGAAATAAGATTAATAGTCGGGGATAGGTCAATGGAAGAAAAAAAGTTAAAAGTCGGGGATAGGTCAATGGAAGAAAATATGTTAATAGTCGGGGATAGGTCAATGGAAGAAAAATGATTAATAGTCGGGGATAGGTCAATGGAAGAAAAAAGGTTAATAGTCGGGGATAGGTCAATGGAAGAAAAAAGGTTAATAGTCAGGGATAGGTCAATGGAAGAAAAAAAATTAATAGTCGGGGATAGGTCAATGGAAGAAAAAAAGTTAATAGTCAAGGATAGGTCAATGGAAGAAAAGAAAATTAATAGTCGGGGATAGGTCAATGGAAGAAAAAAGTTTAATAGTTGGGGATAGGTCAATGGAAGAAAAAAAGTTAATAGTCGGGGATAGGTCATTGGAAGAAAAAAGTTTAATAGTTGGGGATAGGTCAATGGAAGAAAAAAAGGTTAATAGTCAGGGATAGGTCAATGGAAGAAAAATGATTAATAGTCGGGGATAGGTCAATGGAAGAAAAAAAGGTTAATAGTCGGGGATAGCTCAATGGAAGAAAAAAAGGTTAATAGTCGGGGATATGTCAATGGAAGAATAGGGTTAATATTCAGAAGTGAGATAACTTAGAATATAATTTTTAGGTGGTGCCTGCATTACCGATTCACTAGTACATTTATATTAGGATTATTCAGTTCTGAAACTATACAAGTGTTAACGTCCGTTTGTCCTACCGTTTCAGTGCTTCGCTTTTATGGATGTTGTCATCCTTGTTACATACAGAATCATTTCTGCAGTATACATCCTTTGTCTCTTTTCGAAAAAGATTACATATTGACCTAGCGGCTTGTATATGTATATGATAAAGTAGTTGGATGTATGTTTGTGTGTCATTTAAGATCTCTAGGACAACATTAATAATTAGAGAGAGGGGACAATGGACTGTTTATTACACTAGTCCCCAAAGTTTTATAATAACGTTTTCTTATTGTTTGGCTTAACAACTTTTGGGGCTTTAGTGAATTTTGATTGGTTGATTCATTAAATTGAGTGTTCAAACGTTTCAACCATTAATTATTTGGGATGTACATTGTACATCAATTTTTCATTCATTGGCTTATCCCTTTAGATCATTGATTACTTATATATTCCTATTATCTCTTAGAGGATTTCCCTTACTCTCTTTCTGCATAGCCCAAAACCTGCCCTTGGCAAAAAAAAGTTGAAATATACTATAGGAGGGAGATGACACTTGACTGTGAATTACCATATTATATTATTCGTTGGCTACAATACAAAGAGTATTAGTTAATTTATTTGAACTTTGATTGGATGGTTTCAAACATATTAACCAATAATATTAAACTAAAGAAGGGGTAATCTTCATTATATGCATTGTGAATGTACATAAATTTATCATCCATTGTCTTATCCCTTAACATCCCTGAATTTAAACTACATATGAATATGAGAGGAGGCATAGAAATAAATATCAGGGATCTAAAGGGATAAGACAATGCCCGACAAATTGATGAACATCCCCAATGATGATGAACAAAATTATCCCTATAATGTAGATTGTAATTATTGGTTGGTCCCCACAGTTGTCAAGTGAACGAATAATAAAACGTTATTATAAAACTTTGGGGACTAGTACCCAATGTCCCTGGATATATATATTCATCATATAATTTCCTTGTTGTTTGAACAACCTCTCTCATAATAATAAAAACTTTGGGTACTAGTACCCAAAGTCCCTGGGTATATATATTCATCATATAATTTCCTTGTTGTTTGAACAACCTTTCTCATAAAAATAAAACTTTGGGGACTAGTACACAATGTCCCTGGGTATATATATTCATCATATAATTTCCTTGTTGTTTGAACAACCTCTCTCATGGGATAACCTCTCAAAGATAATAGAACAAGGGATTTACTCAAATTTGGCGCACATTTTTTTAGGCGCCTTGGGACTTTATAACATAACCCAAAAGTAAAAAAGTTTTATTTAGTGGATTTTTAGACATTTCAGACACTTTAAAACCAACAACTCAAAATTTAATAAAAGTACCCAAAGTTTTTGGGCCAACAAATAGGACAACATGTTTATAAAACTTTGGGTACAATTAAGAATACCTTGAGTACATAATGAGAGCTAATTTTGAAGAATGCAAAATTTGAGTCTACAACGTGTGCAAAGTCTCTAGGTCCCAAGGCATATTTTAATATTTCATTCAAAAAAGGTTCCCAAAGTTTTTGGGCCAACGAATAGGACAACATGTTTATAAAACTTTGGGTACAAGCAAATAAACTGTGAGTACACACACAATGTGCGCTAATTTTTAATCATGCAAAATTTGAGTTCACAACGTGTGCAAAGTCTCTAGGTCCCAAGGCATGTTTTAATATTTCATTCTACACAGGACACAAAATCTTAACAAAATCTGTCACAATTTCAGAGTATGTATGTGTGTGTGTGTGTGTGTGTGTTTAAGAAGGGATTCAAAGGGATGAGACAATTGTGGATAAATTGATGTACATCCGCAATGATGATACACAAATTTTCCCTTCTGGAAATTAGAATTAGTGGTTGAAACATTTGGACACTGAACTTAATGAACAACATTCAATAAAAGCCAACGAATAAGTAAACGTTATTATAAAACTTTGGGGACTAGTGTAATAAACAGGCCAATGTCCCCTATTTCCCTGGTGTATAGGCTTGTTGTATATTTGAGTAATTGCATTGCAAAAGATGCAATCATAGAAGAGCAGGGGAATGATATAATTCCCAAGTTTTCCCTTTAAGTGCATTGTTGAGCACCAAAAACCCCAACCCCTTTTTTTTTTGACAAGGGTTGGGTTGTTTTTAGGTTGTTTTAGGTTATATTGGGTACTGGGTAGCCCCTAGGGAGGAGCGGACATTAGGCTGTTTATTACACTAATCCCTAGGTGTTTTTAAAGTTTTCCTATTCGTTGACTTAATAACTTTGAGGCCTTTCATAGAATTTTGATTGGTTGGTTCATTGAGTGTGTAAACGTTTCAACCACTAGATGAAATCTACAGAAGGAAAAATTTAGTGTATTATCACTTTATCAGGTCATTGTCTTATCCCTTTACATCCCTGGTAGCCACCCTTATTCATTCAATTAATTTTCAATGGAGGGGGGGGGGTGTTTCAGGGCTCGACAGACTTTTTGTGGGAAATCGCCTATAATTTATAATGCCGCTTGTCAACAATAGATTCTTGGGTTATATATTCAACCTAAAGCGTGCACAGGAAATTCAATAATATCTTAATAGTTTTGTTACATATTTTATGATGTTTAAGGATGATTTCATAATATTCTCAATGATCTTATATAAAATTAACAGTATAATAACCGCTTAACCTCTTTTATAGTGAAGATTGGCATAGGTTCTGGGAAGGTTTTCTACTATTTTGGTAAAGGATACCAACACTCTCCCAAGAAAAATAATTCCGTATCCCTTTTTCTTCTAAAATTAAAAGTTAGAGATCAAATCTCCCCTACCTATCCCCTCCCTTAAGAGCCATTGGAGGCCTCTAGGGGCAAATTCGCTAGTAGTTTTATAATGTACTAGCGGCTTCGCCCCTAGCCTCTAGGGGCTTTGCCCAAGAGGTGATAAAAAAAAATTATCGCGAGAGACCATAAAGGACCGGACCATGGAAACTCCTTCAAAAAAAAAAAAAAAAAAAAAAAAAAAAATGGGGGGGGATTTTTTGGTTTTTGGGGGGGTTGGGGGTGTCCCACCCCCCGAGAAAATAGCTTAAAACCACCACAGGACCAATAGGTAGATACCCTGAAGAGTAGAATCCGATCGGTTCAGTGGTTACCGAGATCTTAAGGGACAGACAGACAGACGGACGGACAGACGGTCAGACGGACAGACGGACAGACAGACATCGTTCTACTTTGTATTATAGATAATGAGTTTGTTTTTATTCCTAGTGATGTTAACACTTCTCTTGGAGGCAATATCCGCACTGATAAACTGTTGGCCTACAGCGGTCAACATGTCTACAGTGTATATGGGTTGACCGTTCACTATGAGCCGCTTTCCAACCTGAAAATTTCATTTTTAGTTCCTAAAACTATTTTGTTATTTGAAGGACAGAAAAGCTATATTTTGCAAGATTTTGCTATGTGAAGGACAGAAAAGCTATATTTTGCAAGATTTAGATTTATAGAGCGGTCAGCATGTATATGAGCTGACCGTTTACTATTAGCCGCTTTCCATCCTGAAAATTTAATTTTTACCTACCTAGTTTCTATAACTTTATTTTGAGCGTCAAGATGTCTTTTTTTAGGGGTAGTATATCTTATTCTTCACCATCCTAAGAGCAATAAAGTTAGAATGGTGAATAAAACTTAAGTAAAAGGGGAAGGTCAACTTTAACCCCCCCGCCCTTTCCCTAAATGCCCCTTGAGGCCTCCAGGAGCGAATCCACTAATCCTAATATATATAGTAGGTAGTAAGTTTATTTTGATGTCAATATATATTACTGAATGAGATCTCCTTTTGAGGGAAGCTTCACAAAATGGGTTTAGGCTATTTTAAAAATCCTACCTTAGCATATTGTGAGGGTACATCAGGTTCACTGGAGTAGTACTCCCAAGACAGTCGGTTCAAAGATTCTTTTCCTGGTAAAAAAATATATATATTTAAATGTGAAAAATACAATTACAACAACAAATAAATGATATATTGACAGAGGAAAAAACAACAAAACTTCACCAACCTGTCAAAAGATGTTGTGACGAAGCAACTGGGAAGCTTTCTGCCAGTCCTGGGGCTGTGTTGCTACCAGCAGCATCCAAGTTTTGTTGACCCCGGCCCTGCTCCAACAAGACGTAGGGACTTGTGTGAAGGACTATCCTGTGACCTCCGCTGGTTTGTACGTTGTAAC
Source organism: Acartia tonsa (assembly GCF_053477335.1). Classification (NCBI taxonomy): domain Eukaryota; kingdom Metazoa; phylum Arthropoda; class Copepoda; order Calanoida; family Acartiidae; genus Acartia; species Acartia tonsa. The sequence goes on from NC_137271.1 coordinate 47,281,248, forward strand.
CTTTGTCTGATTCTTTCTGAATAACTTCCACAACCGTTTCGCCGTTCCCTGACGTTTTCTGGACAAAACTCTTCTGTATCAGTAGAGATACTTTATGCTCATTTCTAGTAATATTCACAATAGCGCCGTCAATGGATATATCTGACGTCAGGACAATCACTTCCCCAGTGGGGAGTGTGACACGCTCCAAACGTCCATTGCGGTCATATGCATACACGCGGCTATTCCCATCCGGATCGGTCCTTGACCGCAAAAGTTCTTTTGACCGGTCATACTCAAATTGAACACTGTTTTTGTTGTCGGTGTCATAGGCGAATGACCGCAGTAGGTGTTTGCGGTCAACCGTCAACGTGAACTTGTCGCCTTGCGGATTCTTGATTGCCTCTACCTGGCCCGCGTAATTGCGAAGGATGCTGAGCTTCCCTCCAGCGTAGTCGGTCACGGAGACTAGCACACCTAGATTAAAATCATTGGTTGAAAAGTTTGGAATTTTTAAGTATTGGATGTTGAATATATGTGGGTATTATGTGACAGGGGAAAATTGTTGTTAATATAGGTTGCTAACATGAACAACGTTTGTTGGTCAGTTCGTTCATGCTGCAGGAGGGGAGGGGTTGAGGTAAAGGGGATGAAATCGTACTGACGGAGTAGCAAACTTGTAAAAAGTTTCTCTGAGATCTTAAGCTACATACATAGACAAACAGAGACAAACATACAGACATCCTGTTACTTTATTATACATTGACATTGAGAAGCTACATTGTAAAGGAGGACCATATCGGTCCAGCGGTTAACTTACCTGAACTAGTACTAACGGAGTATGCAAACTTGTAAACAGTTTCTCTAGTCGCCATGTTTATAGTCTCCATATGGAGGCCAAATTTGTTGAAGATGTACGTCTCTTGGTGGGCGGGCGAATATACTTGGTAGTTGCCGTTCGAGTCCATGCCTTAAAAAACAAATAATTAAAAAATGTACGTCTCTTTTAGGACTGGTGAATACACTTGTTAATTGCCGTTCGAGTCCATTCCTTAAAAAAATAATTAAAGTATGTATGTCTGTTTGTGGGGCGGAGGAATAAACTTGGTAATTGCTTTAAGAGTCAAATAATGTTTATCTGTTTGTTAAATATTTTAAAAGGGAACCATTTTATAATTAGGTTTGGTCTGACCGTCCATTTAATGCATGCTGTTTTTTGCGTGATATGATTATCCTATTCATTTGAATTTAGAATTCCTAGGACCTCTAGGTAAAATACTTTAAGCTTACCTGGAATTTGTTTTTGGATGGTTCTGATCATATAGTTAGCTTGGTCGCTCACATGTACTTTACCATCTGGGCTGCAGGCAACTCCAGATATATATCTAGATAGATAAATAGTGAGATGGATCAAAAGATTAATAGATATATAGGTGAATTTAGGTGGATAAGAGGTAACATTTTTAAATTATTAGTTGTACTGCTAGTACAACTAAAAATATTTTTTACTGCTAGTAAATACAATTTGTACTGCCAGTACAATAAAAAAATATGTACTACTAGTACAATTAAAAACAATTTGTACTGCTAATGTAATAAAAAATTTGTAAAAATTTGCTGGATGTGTAACTCATCTCCCATCTCAAAAAAAAAATTTGTACTGCTAGTACTATCCTAGAATTGTACTTCCAGTACCTGAACAAAATCTGTACAGTCAAATGATTTGTACTGCTAGTACAATACTAGCTAAAAAATAAAAAGTATTTATGTTCAAAGAAATTTATTGTGCTTAAAGTATCTTAAGTACTGTTAGTACAATAATTCTTAAAATGTAATACTCTACCTGAACAAAGTTTGTACTGCCAAATGATTTGTACTGCTAGTACAATCACAGCTAGCCTCTTGACAATTACACTTAGAATCTCGTCCTAAATTTTATCATGAAAGAAAAGGCATTCAAATACAATAATGTCAGGGAGTCAGGGGACATCGGGCTGTTTATTACACTAGTCCTCAAAGTTTTATAATAATGTTTTCTTATTCATTGGTTTATTAACTTTGGGAACTTTACATGGATTTTGATTGGTTAGTTCATTAAGTTGAGTGTCTAAAAGTTTCAACTACTAGTTGGAATTACAAAATAGGTAATTTAGTTTATCATCATTGGGGATGTAGAAAAATTTATTTGCCTAAAACAAAGACTAAAACCATATCAATCCAAAATTGAATTTGAATCTTTCATCCTTCCTGCAAAAACACTGATCCTTCCATCCGTTCCCACCATAGAAATCCGGTTGATCCGTTTGGAATCCGACTCCGCGATATACATCTCGCCGTTCGCCGAGAAGGCTATGGCCTGCGGCGAGACTAGGGTGGTGTAGGCGGCATAGTTGTTGTAGTAGGCGGATTCGGGCCGACCGCAGTGCAGCGGCCTACCAGCGGAAACCTGTAATAAGTTATTTATTGCATCGTATTATAGACAGTTTTCTGCGGATATTAAAATGAAAAATTTAAAATTTCAATCGGTTTCGAAGCCATACTGGAAAATAAGTTATAATAACATGAAAAATTATGTTAAAAGCAGGGAGATAGGAAACATTGAAAGATTCATAGCCCTATATGACAATAAAGTTGCTACGCTTCTGAAATAGTAACTAACTGTTATAGTAATCAACATACATAGTTTAAATTCGATAGGACAATTCTAACAATTCGAAACGACCCTAATTAGAATTATAAAAAATCTTCACTTAGTAAAAAATATCCTACCTTCAAAAAGTTATCATTCGTTATTTTAAGAATAACATTTCCGTCGATGAAATGAACTGTGTTATCCAGCGGATTGATGTCAAGCTTTGTCGGCCAACCCAGGGTAACATCCTAAAATGAAAAGCCTTTATTGACTGCATGTCCTTTGTCCTGAAGTTCAAACTGTATTTGATTATACATGATAAATAACAATGGGATGTTTATTACACTAGTCCCCAAAGTTTTATAATAAAGTCTTCTTATACGTTTGCTTAACAAACTTTGGGGGCTTTTATTGAATTTTGAATTATCATTAGGTCGAGTTTTTATTACTGATTGTAATCTACAAAAGGGGTAATCTTATGCGTCAACATCGGGAATGTACATCAATGTATCGGCCATTGTCTTATCCCTTTAGATCCCTACAAATAAATCAAAACTAGATAAATCAAACGTTACCTTCAAATCATAAGTGCCAGAACAGGGAATATTCTTAAGTTCCCTTTCTTGTAAATGCTGCGAAACTAAGGTTGTGATTATCCCTGTTAGTCCGTCAACCTAAATTAAATCGTATTATAGACAGCTTTCAACAGATATCATAAAGCTGCGAACCGATTCTAATCCAACGGTTCCGAAGCCATACTGGAAAAACAAGGACGGTTAAACAACGTAACACAGCTTACTATAAAATAAAGTTTAATATATAGGAAGGGAGGGGACATAGGACTGTAAAAATCACTGATCAAAGATTTATAAAAAAAAAACGTTATCTTATTCGTTGACTAAAAACATTAGGAAACATTAGGTAACATTAGTTGGTACCAAAACTTCTAGTATCTAACCATTTAACCAACAAACTTAATATAGAAAAGGGGTAATTATATTAATTATCATAGGGGATCATAACGAAATTAAAATGACTTTTTTGTACACATTTTAGAGCTACATAAGACAAAAAAATATTTTCCTTTATTGACATATTATAAAACGACAAAAAAAACTGACCTTTCTGATTGTAGTCCCATCCACAAAGACAATATGTCCCTCCGCAGTGACCGCCAACCCTTTGGGCTGGATCAGCTGCGCCCGCTGCCCCAAATGATCGTCGCCGCACCTCAATTCATCGCCCGGCAGACATTGACCCTGCCCGCCAATTATCGTGGCCCAGTTGGTTATAGGGTTGCTAGGATCTTCGGTGTTTAATACCTAAATTTAAATTCATCTTTATAGGTAATAAAGTAACAGGATCTCGGCCTGTCTGTTTGTCTGTCTGTCTGTACCAAAGGATATTGCTAACCACTGAACCTATTATAGTGGCCAGTTGGTTATAGGGTTTCTTGGGTCTTAAGTGTTTAATACCTTAATTCAATGTTCATGATAAATAAATTGTTAGATAGATAGATAGATAGATGAGTTGTTAAATGGATAGATAGATGGCTGAATTGAATATGTAGATGGATAGATTGATAGATGAATTGATGGATGGGTGAATAGATAGATGGATAAATAGTAAGATAAATGGAAAGATGGATGAATAGATGGGTCAATAGACTTAAGAATATTATATTGACCAAGATTGAATTATTAATAAATGGACGTATAATGAATAAATAGATTGAATAGCTTCGTAGATGAATTAAAAAGTAGCTGAAGATATTTAAATAAAAGATTATTGTCCTACCTGTAAAATCCTATAGCCCTGCGGGTCCGAAACATACAGATCACCAGTCTTAGGGTTGACCGCCAAATGATATTTAAGCGCCACGCTAGTTGCGTTCAATTGAAGCAGGGTTCGAACCCGGCTATCGGGGAAAACTCGGCGGATTAGGTTGAAATCGGCCACGTACAGCGAACCATCAGGAGCGGCTACAATATCGCTGGCCGCTAGCAGCCGCTGGTGGCTGGCGAAACCGTCGCAATGCGGGCAGACGTAGGCACGGCGTTTGCCGTCCCCTAATTTGGTTCATTTTATAACAATAGATTCATATTAAAGATGTTAAAAATGGAATATATTGCTGATATTTTAGGCACTTGCTTTTAATGGTATTAGTATTATAGTAGAAGCAATCAATAACACTAAGGGATCTTAAGGGACAAGACAATTGACTATATAGTTCCACAATGATAATAAACAAAATTCCCTGTTGTAGATTTAAATCATTGGTTGAAACGTTTGAACACCACTTGCTTGATCCCAATTTATAAAAGTTGTATAAAAGTACCCTAAGTTTCTAATAGTCAAAATTTTAACATGTTTTGGGTGTAGTTTTCTAGATGCTAGGGACGAAGCAACTGATCATAATAATAATTATGTATAGTTATAACAATGCCTAGAGTTGTAAAAACGAGGGAAGGTGCATCTTTCAGAAATACATTTGTTCCGTCACCACGGTACATAATACCATCCTAAATATTAATATTCAACTTGACCCATTTTTGATTGTCTGTATGTCTATGATTACGTCTGTGTAGAAAAGGATTTGTAAACCGCTGGACCGAAATGGCTTTAACTATTTTGGGAAAGGTAACTCCACGGCCACAATAAAAAATAACCCCCAACCCTTAAAACTAAAATTGTAAGTGGAGTGGCGAACAACATCCCCACCTACTTTTTCCATTCATACTGAAAGCAACATGCTTTTATAAACCGTTGGAACGATATGGTTCTTCTTTACAGTGAAGCTACTTACGAAAGGTTTTTAACACTTTTAGAGAAGGGTAAAAGGAAAATAATCTCCATTTACAAAAATAACTAAAAAAACTAAAATTAAAAGTCAACTTGTCCCCCTTCCCTTTTAATTAAATCTAACCTGGAAGTTGTATCTATGATGGATATCCAGATCCCAGCCGCCAATGTTGCTAACAGGCAGATCCAGCCCCGACACCTGGCTACTTCTGGTGTTCCAGATTATACCTGGACACCCCAGGTACTCGTAGCCCACCCTGGATAGATAGATAGATATAGAATAGATAGTTAGATACTCAATTGAAAGTCGGCCACAGTCCACGGGGTGGGGACATGCAGTTATTTAACCCAATTCAACTCTATTGGTTTACTCTACTGTGTAGTCATTAGATTGCGTAGATGGATAATCCTAGTGTAAAAGTAATAGAGTGTCTGTGAGTCTGACTCTTTGTACAGAAGGATCTCGCTGCACTGGTATGGTTTACTCTCCTACAGTGAAGCTTTTAGGGAAGGTTAATGCTAATTTGGAGGGTGATGGAGACTACCATAACTCTTTCAAAAGGAATCCGCCAAAGAATATATTGAACCCCCATTATTTTTTAATATTATAAGGTAGAGTCAACTTATCCCCTCCCCCTTGAAACCTCCAGGGGCGTATCCGCTAGAAAATAAAAACAATGAAAAGGTATATGAATTCAAGAGTAGCCAAATAAAAGTTATAATAATATTCTTTTTCTCATTCATGTTTTTACTTTCCTTTATTTACACGAACAAATAATTTACTATAAATTACAAAAGGTGTGCAACCATTTCCACAGATTAGCACATCACAAATATCCAGGGATCTAAAGAGATAAGACAATGGTCGAAAAGTTGTTGTACAATATATCACCAATGATGATACAAAAATTACTCCTTATGTAGATTATATTTAGTGGTTGAAACGTTTGCACACCATTACAAAAACATCAACTTTCCCTCACTTTGAGACTTGTTGTAAAAATGTAATACAAAATGGAAGGGAACTTTGTTAAGAAAAATAAATCGTAAAGGTTTACAGTAGTAGTTGGATGTTCGTCTGCAAAGCTTTATTTTTCTTATTACTTAAATACACCCAAGAAAACTATTCTGTCTCCAAATTTTATGCTGTAAAAGCTGCCATTATTTTCTTTGTTATATAAAGCAGTAAGGTTTTTGTATGAAGCTTAGGATTTCCAAAGGTACTGAAATTACATAGATCCCAGGCTGGTTTTAGGCTATTTTATCTCTATATTAAAGCCTTGTGGTGGTTTAAGGCTATCTTTGCACTCATTTCTTACACCTTTTATTACAGAGCCCCTAGATGCTAGGGGCACAGCCGCTAATAATAAATACAGACACAGTACAAAAAAAATTTATTTTAGAGGAAAAACAGATTTTACTTTAGTAACAATATCCCTATCCCCTCCCAACACTCTAGAATCCAATTTTACCAATAGCATCAAATAAATTAGTTTTTACCCATTTACTGTAGAGTAATAGGTTAATAAAAGACTTTCTACCCGAAAAAGGTGCTACAAAATCACAACCACAAAAAAAGGGAGAAAATTGAAAGAGTTATGCAAAGATGACAACATCCTTTAGGTATATTAAGTCAGGGAGGGAGGAGACATTGAGCTGTTTATTACACCAGTCCCCTAAATGTTATCTACAAAAAAGGTTATTTTGTGTATCATCAATGGGTGGATGTACATCAATTTATTAGCCGTTGTCTTATCCCTTTAGATCTCTGACATAAAGGCTTGAGTTCTCCTTTTTAGGGAATCATCACTGAGGTCTCAGAATGGATTTAAGATATTATAGATAAGCCTTCAGAAGGTATTATACTAGTTTATGCCCAAAAAAGCAGAATAATATCTAAAGAAAATAAGTTTTTTTGAGTCACCACTTTTGAGCTCGCCATAATAGCAAGTAGTAACTAAGGTTGTGTAATTAAAAGTTGAGCTTTTACACTTAAACTTATTTAAACAGATAAAGACATGTTTTAGGATAATTAAATACAGAAAAAAACAGTTTTCCGCGGATATTAAAATGAAAAACTTCCCCTCAGAACTAACAATAATGGTTATAATTTTCATTTTAATATTCGTGAAAAATTGTCTATAATACGATACAGGATTATTCAGTATGGCTGAGAACCGGTTCTAATTCAGCGGATATTAATCGGTTTCTAAGCCATACTGGAAATGTTTTTAAAACTTAAGCATTTACTTTGAACTTATGTAATAAAATAAAGACTAACAGACAGTCAGATGTAGGAATAAATTATACACTTTCTACGAATTGCTAACAAATAAAAGTAATTACATTTTCAAATATAATTTCTTTTAAATTCAACCTTTGGGAACTATCTTTTATGTCCTTAAAACTTTTTAATTGCATAGGTAGCTACTTTAAAATAGTAGGATAAAAATAACATGGATCTAAAAAAATAAGACAATGGCAGATAAATTGATGTACATCCCAAATCATTGCCCCTTCTGTAGAATAAAATTAGTGGTTGAAACGTGTGAACACTTAACTTAATGCACCAACCAATCAAAGTTCGATCTCCCTTATAATGTTGTAATCCCTACGATTGAGAAAACTTTGGGGACTAGTGAAATAAACAGCCCAATGTCAACTCCCTCCGTGATAATAAAGAATTAAAGCCAATAGAGTAACAACCTTAAAAATACTAGAGTATCACTCACCTGACTAAAACCTGGGTGGCTCCATAGACCCTTTGTCTATAATAGTTGACTCCCCTCCAACTGTAGGTATGCTTCAGATTAGGCTCCGCCTCAAAGGTTTTTTCAAACATTTCGCCTGTTTTTATTTTTTTTCATTAGTTTCAAACTTTATCTAATGATGATAAACAAAATTATCCCTTCTGTAGATTACAATTAAAAGCTGTAACCAACGAATTAGAGGATGTGGTTAGAAAACTTTATGTACCAATGTAAATACTTTTATTGACCCTTCTTCTAAATTTCTTGCTCGCTCTCTCTTTTTTCCGTTTCTTTCTTTTAATTTATAGAACTTTTTGTCCTTCTTTTATAAGTGTAGAGTCCAGCTCCTCTAATGCTAATAATATATTAATATTAAAAGTAGCGCAGCTGAAAGGGCGCACCTTCTATAGATCAAATTATTAGTGAAAAAGTTTGGACACAATGAATTAGATAACGTCAGTCTGTCCCTTAATTATTATTGTATTTTCTATGAATATATTAATTCAAATTATCTTTATTGCTGCACCCTAATGTTTATAATTTGTGTTGTTTAAACATGTTTTTATGTTAAGCTTTTTCCACCCTGACCCCTAGAGACAAGATGTTTACTTATTCCATTTCTTTGTTCTTACAGTTATTTTATTAAAGTTGCTGTATGTATGTTTGTCAGTATAAAAAATGTGTACGTCTTTTAAGATCTCATAAATGACAGGCTTGAATTAGCAGTACCTATGCTCTTAGAGATCTCAAAAACATCTGTCCCTTTTTGATTTAGATTAAAATCCTAGCCTATTATATAAAGTAGTAAGCTTTATTTTGTCTACTATAACGCTAGAGTACTCTGTTTCAGGGAAGCTTCAAATAGGTCCCGGAATGCTTTTTTTGCTATTTTTAAAAACTAATGAAAATTTTCCTTCGATGGTAATTTTGAGATAAACTTTGGTGAGCTCATTTGGAATTTTCTCTGGGGTCAGTTGTAGTTGAACTGTTGAGAAAAATCCTGTACACAATTTTTTAAAATTAATTTGTTTAGGTTTATGCATATAAAAATTGGAATTTGGAATCACAAGGAAAACTTTTTTTCAGTATGATTGTAACCGATCATTATCCGGTTCGAAACTATACTGAAAAATCAAGTATAGCATCCTATAACAGACAGTTTTCTACGAATATTAAAATAAGTTAATATCAGTTTTGTTATCCCCGAAGTTTTAATCTTTTGATGTTTTATTTTTCTATCCGCGGAATACTGTCTATAAGACGAAGCGATCAATAACCATTTACAAATCCAAAACAAATTAATTAATTTCCTTTGCTACGCGGGGAGCTGTGGACCAACTTAACAGCCGTGGCGGGTATCTGCAGCACCTCGTACACCGCCTGCGACTCGGCCACCACCGCCGTTTCGCCGCCATTTTCCTCGCCAGATGATGACGTCACAACGGAGGAGGGAAATTGGCGGGAAGCAATGACAATGGGCTGGATGGTCACGTGGTCGTGGTACAGACACGCGCTTGAAACAGAAAGCGCGGCATTCTCTGGATTTTGCGCGCCACTTACGCCGCTCTTGTCCTTGTTGCGCGACATTCGCATCGTTACTGGGTCCAAGACAACAATCTAAAATAATAAAATCATTAGAACAAATTAACCATATTTAAAAGTAACAGGATCTCTGTGTGTCTGTCTGTAACTAAGGATCTCGCTAACAACTGAACCTATACGGTCCTCCTTTACAGTTTATCATCTGATAAACGAAAATTGTTTTTAGAATGAATTCTTCATACCTAAGTAGTTGGGTGCTTATGTAAAACTGTCCCTTACTATCTCTAAAACGGCTAAACCAATTGTCCAATATTTATAAATTTCAGGAAAGGTTTGCACTCATGTTGCAAGTTTTAGGCTACCTACTTATATTTATATTATATTTGTATTATATTTATATAATATTTCTTATAATTTTTCATAACATTTCTACTTCTTTAATGTTTTTTTTTGAGAAAAAATACTGATTTACAATAAATTCCCCAATGATTGAAAGCAAAATAACCCCTTTTGTAGATTAAAAATATAGATAAAGTTTGAGAGCTATAGTTTGGAACAAACACTAAGTTTTTAAGCCAACGAATAAAATAACGTGGTTATAAAACTTTGGATACCAGTGTAATTTACATTCCTATGTCCCCTTCCTGCATGGTCTGTACTATTATTTTTTTTATCGGAATAAAAATAGACATTTGTTTAAAAAACGAAAATAATTGCATAAATCAATAGAATAACACAATATTCATCAACTACAAAGAACCATGTGCAAATAAATAGTGACAAGGGATCTAAAGGGATAAGACAGTGGCCAATAAATTGAAGTACGTCCCCAATGATGATACACAAAATACAAGAGTTTGATGAAACATTTAGACACTCAACAATGAAACAACCAAATCAAATTGATGAGTCAACGAATGTGAAAACGTTATTATAAAACTTTGGGAACTAGTGTAATAAACAGCCCAATGTTCCCTCCCCCCTCCCTGTATCCTTTGTCACCCCTAAAACGAAAACAACACACATATTTATTTTTTATATTCCCCCCCCCCCCCCCACCCGCTGGTTAATCTGACTGTAATTGGTATCTGCTTTTTATTATTAGTTCATAAAGGGTAAAGTGTCAGAAAGGAGAAAACGGTCGTTCCATTATTTTGTTAAAAGCAGGGATCTTAAGGGATAAGACAAAGAATTACAAATGATGTTGAACAAAATCACCCCTTCTGTAGATTACAATTATTGGTTGAAAAGTTTGGACACTACTAGTTTTAAAATTAAAATTAAATGAAAGGAAGTATGAAACTTTGGGTACACTCATAATTTACAGTACAATGTCCCCTCCCTTCCTGGTTGATTAAAAAAGGTAATTTTAATGGAGAAAAAATTCTAATAATATTTTTAGGGGTAATTTTGTTGTATGCATGGAGATGCATAACAATTTATCGTCCATTGTCTTATCCCTTTAGATCCCTGTATATATTGCAATTAATGTATAAGGACTAATAATAAATGCCCCAGTAATGTATACATCATTGATATTTAGATTTTATATCATTGTGGGTGTATAATAATTTATCATCCATTGTCTTATCCCTTTAGATCCCTGTATTTATTGCAATGAATGTATAAGGACTTATAATAAATGCCTCAGTAATGTATACATCATGCAAATTTGGTGTTTTATCATTGGGGATGTATAATAATTTATCGCCCATTGTCTTATCCCTTTAGACCCCTGTATTTATTGCAATGAATGTATAAGGACTCTAATAATAAATGCCCAAGTAATGTATACATCATGCAAATTTGGTGTTTTCAAAATACTTTTAGTTTTGCTTTCTTCCGCGGATATTAAAATGAAAAATTAAAAGATTAAAACCAAAGCTCGGGCTAATAATTTTTATTTTAATATTCGTGGAAAATTGTCAGTAATACAATGCTATACATGATTTTTCAGTATGGCTGAGAACCAGTTCTAATCCAGAGGATATTATTTGGTTTTGAAGCCATATTGGAAAAGAGGTTCTTTTGCGAAGCTAAGTTAACGCTATAATATAATAATAATTATGTATATTATTTCTGTATTAATCCATATATTAGATCTAATATTTCGGAGTAGATTCTTTTATTATTGGCTAGGAATAATAATTACAAGTTGTATAGTTTTAAGCAAAACTGTAAATATATCATTAATAAGCATGTTAGAACTGTCCTATAAATTTCAAACTTTGCATAGTGATTCCTATAAAAACTAGGTACGATTTAGAAAGCGTAACAACTCTATAACCGTTGCCAAAATGTCCGAACGTCTACGTTGATTTTTAACTTAATTGACAAAAAAATTCTATTGTACAATTATACTACAATGATTGTAGGACAACAAAGTACAATATATCAAGAACGCATCTCTAGAAATCAAGTCCTTAAAATGTAAGCATGTCCGATCATTTTAGCATTAAGTTTAAATACAATTTTGTTTCTACTTTCATGGATGTCATGTAATTTTCAATCTCTTTATTGATTGTCTTATCCATAAAATATTAGATCTATAACTCAACAAACAAATTGTGTAGGATATTAATAGGATTGTGGTTTGTATTTATGCGCGAATCATCATTATTTTCATAATAACAACATTAAGACTTTACTAAAGTTTTCAACATACCAAAAATATGCTTAAATACACATTTAATCCAGGGATATAAAGGGATAAGACAATGGACAATATATTGATATACATCCCCAATGATGAAAAATGAAAAAAAGTTTTAAACAAACCAGGCAAAATTCAATAAAGGTACCCAAAGATTTTGGGTACTTTTTGGTAAGAAGTATGTGTATAAACCTATTAACAGAGTATACATATATGTATTGGTTTGTGTTATAATTCCTTGATCGGATTATAGTTATGATTAGAACCAGTAGCACGTAAAATAAAGGATTATTATAATGGATATAGGATATACGTGGATATATTGACAGGGGAAATTTGTCTTCAATTTAGGTAGCTAACATGTACCTCATTTATTGGTCAGTTCTTTCATCCAGCAGGAGTGGAGGATATGGGATAAAAAGGGTGAATGAAGGGTATTTTAGCCAGCTGTGAGTATCACTTTATCAGGGTAGTTGAAATTCTGGTTCAACATCCAAGTAATAATATATCCATTGGATTGTTAATATATCGATGAAGACTTAACCCATCTTAACCCCGAAAAAATCACACATGTTATTTTTTAGTACCTAAGCTAATCCACAATTCACTTTGTCTGTCCGTCAGTCCAACCAAAATACTATTGGGGGGGGGGGGGGTATTTTCTTAGCTTTAGTTCAAAATATAAAGCTGATTTTTTTCCCAAATTAGTATGATTTTGTTAGCCCGAGCTAATAAAAGAGGGTATTAATTTTATGTTTTTTATTTCAATATTCGTGGAAAATTGTCTGTAATACGATTTTCGGTATTGCTGAGAACGGGTTCTTATCCAGCAGATATAAAAAGGTTTTCATATTGGAAAAGTTATTTATCAATTTATTAAAGACAACTTTCCGTGGATATTAAAATTAAAATCAAAACCAGTTTTGTTAGACCCGAGGGGCCGAATAAAACAAGAACTACCTGATTCCAAGGGGCGTAGACCGTCTGTGATATTGGGGGGAACGGGCTCTTTCCAAACTGTAGGGTAACCGAGCCCCCTCCGTTCACTAATATATCAAACCAACCGTCTTCCCTGAAAAGTAATCATTTTATTAATAAAAAAACAATTACAACTATTGGTTGAAAAGTTCAGACACTACTAGTTTGGAACCAAACAATTGAATTTTAACTAAAGTTCCCAACCTTTTATAGCAACCGTTAGAGATAAAATGGTTATAAAACTTTGGATATCAATAAATTTACTGTCCATTATCCCCTCCTTCTTTGCCGCAAGTAACAATAAGCTGAAATCCTGATATATAAAGTAGTAAGGTTTTTGTCTGTCTGTTATGATCTCGGTAACTACTGAACCAATTGAGTTCTTTATTTCGTTTTAGGGAAGCTTCTCCATTGACCAGGGATAGTTTAAATATAGGTTATGCTATTTTTCTACGACCTCTAACATCTTAGGGGCGCAGTCGCTAGTCTACAACACAAAGTAGAACATTTTCTGTCTGTCTATCTGAAGCTTAAGATCTCAATATCCATTAAGTTTACACAATCTACGAAAAATGATGTCATACTTATTTTTAATGAATGTCATATTAATTTTTAAAATTAATTGATTTTAATTTATATTTAATAAACTGCTGATTTAAAAGTAGTAAAATTTAATTGGCCTTAATAATGAACAATATCTAAAAGTGCTTATAGGCAATTATTTTAATAGCGAGTATTTTCTACATATATCATGAACGTTTAAAAGTACGTATTGTGTTTTCCCATATGGCTTCGAGACTGATTAATACTCACCGGAAAAATCGTAATATCAATACCGTTTTAATACTGATTTTAATCTCATAATTTTCATTTTAATCTACGCGGAAAGCTGTTTATAATACGATGCGATTAATAACTATTAGATGTACATTAAATGCTAACAGATACATATACATATATTCGCAAATATCTGGTTGCAAAAAAAATTAAACCCGTCAACAAAGAAACATATAACCATAAGCACATAAATAATGAATGTACAAACAGACAAAGTTTGCTGTAGATCAGATGTTTGGTGTTCATAAGTGTGAGATAGAAAGATATGATAAATAATCACGGGACCTTTTATTATAAACATTTCGTCTTTTGTTGCATTACTAAGAGACCGACGGACGAAGTATATTATATTACATACTCGATGCTCTTATTGTAACAAACAACAATCTAACTTAAATAGCACCCGAGAAAATCATATTTCCTCCGTATCATTACAGACTGACGGACAGACAAAATAAAACTATATTGAAGCTACGCTTTTTATTAAGCTGATTGTTTAAATTAACGTAATAATTTAATTAGTTTAAAAACTTTTTTGCAAAGATGCATATCAAGAATTTAGAATAGGTAAATTAGTTTTCCAGTATAGCTTTGAATCCGATTAATATCCGCTGGATTAGAACCGGTTTATAGACACACTGAAAAATCATCGTTATATTTATCAGGGATCTAAAGGGAAAAGACAATGGACGATCAATTGATGATACACAAAATTACCCCTTCTGTAGATTTAAATTAGTGGCTGAAACGTTTGAACACAACTTAATAAACCAACCGATCAAAATTTATTTAAGTCCCCAAAGTAATTAAGCCATCAAATAAGATAACGATACTATTAAACTTTGGGGACTGGTGTAATATACTTTTCTCTATACCCCTGTACTTGTAGGCTGCTGACTATAGAATATTTTACTACTTAGCATATTCTAACTTTACTATATTAAAACATTTTCATTATTCGTCAGAAATTTTCATGAATATTTTTTCAGTATCGCTTCGAAACTGATTAATATCCACTGGATTAGAATCAGTTCTCTGCCATACTGAAAAATCATGTGTAGCATTGCATTACAGACAATTTTGTATGACTATAAAAATAAATCTGTTATAATGTTATATTTTGGCGTTCTTAAGATCTTAAACAGCACAAAACAACAAAAAGATTACAGTATATTGGATAAGTATTAAAATAGAAGTATCATATCAGAGCATTTTAATTATAATATATCTTAACATTCCATCAATAAAGCATATTTTAGAAATATTATATTAGCTAAGTAGTAAGTACGCTATTTATATTTGATGCTGTATTATTGGGCTGTTTATTGCACTAGTCCCCAAAGATTTATAAAAGCGTTTTCTTACTCGTTTTCATTAAATTTCCATTGGTTGGTTCATTGAGTTGAGTGTCTAAACGTTTTAACCACTAATTGCAATCTACAGAAGGGGTAATTTTGTGTATCATCATTAAGAATGTATATCAATTTATCGGACACTGTTTTATCCATTTAGATCCCTGGATTATTTTAAATTACAGAATTAGTACTAAAATGTTTTTTATTGGTGGAATAGAATGGACACCCATATTTAATGATAATGAGAAATTAACTATCTTCTATACTAGATTTACAGGGATTTATAGGGATAAGACAATAGACGATAAATTAATGTACATCCCCAATGATGATACAAAGAATATTCCATTCTGTTGATTACAATTCGTGGACACTCAACTTAATGAACCAACACTTTGGGCTGTTTATTACACAAGTCTCCAAAGCTTTATAATCACGTTTTCTTATTCATTGACTTACCAACTTTGGTGGCTTTTGATTGGTTGTTTCATTAAGATGAGTGTCCAACCTTTCAACCACTAATTTTAATCTACAAAAGGGTAATTTGTGTATCCTGATTGGGGATGTAAAACAAATTATCGGCCACTGTCTTATCCCTTTAGATCCATGGTTTAATATTAATTGAAGAGCAGGGCTGCTCATTAATCCTGGATATAATGGGAAACATCAAAATTCAGGTGCGCTATCCCTTACGCAAAAGTAACAGGATCTCTTTTACAATGTATCTTCTCAAAGGGCCTGGGAAGGTTTATAACCATTTTGGGTGAGAGTACCACCACCCCCCAAGAGTAATCGCCATATAAGTGTTGAAAAAAAAGAAATAAGCTAAAGTTGTGTTTTGTTTATCATTTCCATTATAGCTCTACGTAAATGCGACACATTTTCCTTGAATTTAAACAGAATCTAAATTATAAAGAAAAATTGTGTATCGTATATACAGTTTAGAGTAATTAATGGAACACCACCAAACTTAATATCATTAATGCTACCTATACTGAACATAATATACCTCTCGCTAAAAATCTAAAATGTTTTTTTTTTTAATTTAAGAAATATATTATTAGATTTTAGTAATGTTTTATATAGAAGTAAGTTATTCAAAATTCTACAAAAAGTGTTATCCCTCATGACCCCCCTCTTACATCTAAAATAAATTAAAAACATGCTTAACCCTACGGGGCTACCATGTACCTTATAATACCTAACCTAAAGTAAAACTCTACGCCTCTCATTCACAATTTACTTTGAAATAAGGATTTTCTGTACTCGACTAGGCACTTTGCGAGAAACCACCTAATTACCAAATAAATGTCCCTCTAGTTCCAGTTAACAAAGGCAGAATTTTATATTTTTAAAGGTTGGAACTTAGAAGATTAATTATCTTCTATTGTACCATCCCTACCCTACTGACATTCATGTTTAACAATTCAGGGATCTTAATGGATAAGACAATGAACAATAAATTTATGTACATTCTTAATGATGATACACAAAATAACCCCTTCTGTAGATTACAAATAATGCTTAACACATTTAGACCCTGAACTTATCAAAATACAATTACAGTCCCCAAAATTTTAAGCCAAAGAATTAGAAATATAAAACTTTATAGTCCAATATCCCTTCCCTTCCTCCCTGGTTAGACATGAAATATAGGCCGAACATACCAGACAATATTAATTCAATTAATTCTATTCACGGCTATGGGGATAGGACATTGGACGATTAATTTTTGTTTTTCCCAATTCTTGAGTGTAAAATTCTGAATTTGGGTACCAAATGAATGATGAATACTTAAAATCTACATAATGGGTAGTTTTATTTATCATAATTGAGGATGTACATCAATTCATTGTCCATTGTCTTATCCCTTAAGATCCCTGAAAATGATTTAACCTTCCATTATAAAAGAGTCCTCAATAAAAGTGAAAATTAATAATTAATATTTTTATTAATTTGTTTGTTTGTATGGTATGTACTTAAAATCTCGGAAATTGCTGGATTATAAGTTCATTAAGTTTATAGATAATGGGCTCTGGTCAGGTATATAGATATTTTCTATGAATATCTTAACAAAAAATGGACATCAAAGACTTTTTTCTATAAAGGTTTATCTATATAGGTATAGGATGAAAAAATAGAATCGTTGCCAATTTTTCTCAAAGGGCCCTGTCGTGCTCAGAACCCCTACCCCATTTAATTAGTGGGTAATTTTAGTTTTTTTGGTTTATTACTTTAGGTCATGTTAGGTTAGGTTAAAAACATGGTTAGAACTCCCCCCCCCCCCCCAGCAAAAATTAGGCTCATTTCAAAGGTTAATGCAATTTTTAAAATGAAAAAAAATATTTTTTTCTTTAAAATTTTATCTGCATATACTACGGGATAAAGAATGTAATCTTTAAACTTACTTTTTAAACTTTTCACTTTTTTTTACAAAGTTTTTTTTTCCTTAGTTCTTTATTAAGCTATACAAATTGGAAAGAATTTTAATGAATATGATAGATTTGAAATCTGCATAAAATTTTAAGGATTTTTTATAAAATTCGTTTTTTATATAATTCATTATTTAAAAGCGCAAATCCAATTTAAGTTAATAAATTTTGACCAATAGGATAGGTGGATTGGAAACTGCCTGCGCTCTAATTGGTTGAATGATGTACGTCACTTCTCCAATCAGGGCGCAGATAGTTTTCAATCCACCGATCACAGATGTCAAAATTATTTAACTTAATTTGTATTTGCGCTTATAGATAAAGAATTATACAAAAAACTAATTTTATAAAAATTCCTTAAAATTTTTATGCAGATTTCAAATCTATTATATTCATTAAAAATCTTTCCAATTTTTATAGCTTATTCTTTATATATTACAAGTAATTTTTTTAGTAGCGAAGCTACTTTATATCTTATTTTATTTGTTCTTTTGACGGTCAGCCTTCAACGATTTTATATCTTTACAGGGAGGGAAAGGTCATTAGACTGTAAATTAAACTAGAACCCGGAGTTTAATAACCACAATATCTTATTTGTTGGCTCAAAACTTTAGGTATTTTTGAAGAATTGTCCAATCTTTTAAATATTTATCTACTTAAATATTAATTGTTAAAATAACCAACGTTATTCAGTAAACTAATAGAATGATTAAATCTTTTTCAATACTGTTTCTATTTCTTATAGAATGTATGTTCATAATTTAAGTCTATATATATAGAAAAACATAAATTCTCTCTTTATTTTAACAATTTCCTTTATTGCTTAAAATTGGGCCAAAAGCCACAAAATATCATCATAAGTATAACAAAAAATATTTACATCCCCAATGACAACTTATCTTTTAATTGCACAGCATTTGTCTTGAAAGTTCTAAATGCACAATATTATTGATTTTATTGTCATTTGTCTGACTTTACAGCTGAAGACCTCTAACCTCTTTTGATGGGGGGGGGGGGGGTTTAAAACGGTCCAATCAAAATAAAAGGGATATATAACTATCTAGTATCTTATTGTATGAAGCCAATTCCAATACCAGCTTATCTCAGAGAGGGAGGGGACATTTGGCTGTTTATTACACTAGTCCCTAAAGTTTTGAAATAACGTTGGCTTAGCAACTTTGGGGACTTTTAAGGAATTGTTGTTTGTTGGTTCATTAAGTTGAGTGTCCAAAAGTTTTAACAAATAATTGTAATCTACAGAAGATGTAATTTTGCTTATCATCAATGGGTATGTACATCAATTTATCGGCCATTGTCTTATCCCTTTAAGTCCCTGTGTTTTATTGAGACCATTTTGTCCATTTGGTTTTTTATTTATTTTATGATGCTTCTAGCCTTCTTTCTGTGTGTCTTAATACTTTAAATAAAAAAGATGCTTTGTTTGGGATAAAAAATGGATGAAAAATTGCTGTACAATTCCATTGATGATAAACATGATTTCCCCTTAGATCGATTATAATTATTGGTTGAAAGATTTGGACACTGCTAGCTTAAACCTATCAATCTAGGTTTTATATAGTATCAAAAGGTATGAAGCCAACGAATGAGAGAATATTTATGTCCTGGTATGGTTTTAGGCTACTTTTTTACCTCTTCTATACCCCTTTGAATAACGAGCCCTTGGTACCTTATACAGATATTAAACTTAAAAGGAAAATTAAATTTAGATAGAACAAAAGACATATAGAATGGATGAAAGAAAGAAAGAGAGAGAGAGAGAGAAGAGAGAGAGAGAAGGAAGAGTTTCTCTTATGATAAATGAAACAGATTATTAACAGCTGAAATTTTTATAATTATGACTAGGATTTTCTAAACAAATTATAAATTACTTCCTTAGATCAAAGTTATTGGTTTGTAAAAACTAATCAAAGTACTCAAAGAAACTTTGGGTACCAGTATAATTTCAGTCCACTTCCTTACAGCTAATTATTATTATGTGAAACCTTAAGAGATAGGACCATGGATCATAAATCTATGCACATCCCCAATGATGATACACAAAATGTAGATAAAATCATTTCGACACATATATAACGTTACAAAGTGTTTCACAAACAAAAAAGTCATTTTATTGGATCCGGGGTTAAAAAAATCCACCAACTAAAATATTAAAAAATGTTCGGTTTGAGTTTATTGTCTGTCATGTGAATTAATGGTTTTAACTTTTAAACCCCATTGAAGGATATATACAGGGATAAGACAATGGACGATAAATTGATGCCCATCCCCAATTATGGTAAATATAATTACCCCTTCAGTAGAATTAAATTATTGGTAGTTTGTATATTCCAATTAATTTTTATTAAAAGTACCCCAAAGTTTTAAATTCAATCAGTTTGTAAAACTTTGGGTATCAGTGTAATGTATACTCTAATGTTCAATTTTATTTGCATAATATGTGTCTCAAGATCCCTGAAATGGCTTTAACTTTTGATCTTGATCGCTCGGGTTGTTTTTTTCATTAGCTTGAGCTGTTTGTCGTAGCATAGCTGCTCTATAATTTACTTTTAAATGCAGGGATCTTAAGGGATAAGACAATGGACGATAATTTGATATACATTCCATCTCCAATTGCCACTTCTGTAGATTAAAATTATTGGTAGAAAAGTTTGGACACACACATAAAAATCAATATAAGTATCCCAACTTGCTAAGTCAACAATTAAGATAAGTTGGTTATAAAACTTTGGGTACTTTACTAGGTGTAATTTATATTCCAATGTCCTCCTCCTCCCTTTTTAAATATTTTATTGTGTACTGTTCTTCAATGATAACAATAACAGCAAACTTGCAATGAATACTAGAACAATGACACACTGACAAACCATACAGCTTAGCTTCGCTACTTAGCGATTATTGCATATACTATTTCTTGTTTTATTATCTTAAAAATGTCGGTTCGTTTCTTCATTAACTTGGATTGTTTTTTAGTAGCATCGCTACTGTACAGTTAAGGCATGATGGTACGTCTGTTTGTCCGTATGTGCGAGCAAGATTTTAAAGAAATGGCTGTAGGATGGGGACATTGGGCTGGTTATTACACTAGACCCCAAAGTTTTATAACAACGTTTCTTATTCATTAGCTTAACAACTTTGAGGACTTTGATTTGTTGGATAATTAAATTGAATGTCCAAACTAATTGTAATCAACAGAAGGGGTAATCTTGTGCATCATCATTGGGGATGTACATCAATTCATCAGCCATTGTTTTATCCCTTTAGATCCCTGAAAATATGTCTATTTATTGTTCTACTACATAACACTTTCTTATTCTCATTTTTTATCACAACTAGCTATTGCTGCGCTAATTATGGATAATAATTATCCTAGTTTAATTAAAGAAACAGGAATCTTAATTAATTAAAACACTAAACAAAATAATAAATAGTGCTACATGACAGCCAAAGGTTTTTCCAGTGTGGCTTCAAAACCGATTAATATCCGTTGGATTAGAACCGGTTCACAGTAGTAATGAAAAATTATGTATTGCATCGTATTACTAACAATTTTCAACAAATAATAAAATAGCCCCTCGATGCTAACAATGGTTTAAATCTTATATTTCTTATTTAAATATCCGCGTAAAGCTGTCTATAATACGATGCGATAGACAACTATTCCTTACCTAGTCTTAGTGAACCTGTCTCTAACATAGAAAGAAAGAAAAAATACAAGAACGAATACTAAAGCTAAAACACAGAAAATAAAATTCTCACCACTTGTCCACAGATAATAAAATAATTCTTACCTTGTCATAGTGAAGCCTTCTCTTGTTGGTCCCTCTCTAGCAATCCTGACCCCCACCAGGCCACGCCCAGCCTCTGTCACCACTTTTCCGCGGATAATAAAATAATAATTCTTACCTTGTCATTGTAAATCCTTTCCTAGTTGGTCCCTCTCTTGCAATTCTGACTCCCACCAGGCCACGCCCAGCCTCTGTCACCACTTGTCTGCAGATAATAAAATAATTCTTACCTTGTCATTGTGAAGCCTTCTCTTGTAGGTCCCTCTCTGGCAATTCTGACCCCCACAAGACCACGCCCAGCCTTTGTTACCACTTGTCTGCATATAATAAAATAATTCCCACCTCGTCATTGTAAATCCTTCTCTTGTAGGTCCCTCTCTTGCAATTCTGACCCCTACAAGGCCACGCCCAGCCTCTGTCACCACTTGTCCGCGGATAATAAAATATTCTTACCTTGTCATTGTGAAGCCTTCCCTAGTTGGTCCCTCTCTAGCAATCCTGACCCCCACCAGGCCACGCCCAGCCTCTGTCACCACTTGTCCGCGGATAATAAAATAATAATTCTTACCTTGTCATTGTGGAGCCTTCCCTTATTAGTCCCTCCCTTGCAATTCTGACCCCCACAAGGCCACGCCCAACCACTGTTACCACTTGTCCGTGGATAATAAAATAATTCTTACCTTGTCATAGTGAAGCCTTCCCTTGTTGGTCCCTCTCTTGCTATTCTGACCCCCACAAGGCCACGCCCAGCCTGTTACCACTTGTCCACAGATAATAAAATAATAATTCTTACCTTGTCATAGTGAAGCCTTCCCTTGTTGGACCCTCTCTTGCAATTCTGACCCCCACCAGCCCACGTCCAGCCTCTGTCACCACTTGTCCGCGGATCACAGCAGCCCGACTAAAAAATGCACATATTACAATTGTAAGATTTTCTGGATCTAGTGCAGTTCATGGTGATATGTTCCTTGTAACGATTATCTCCAAAAATCTATGAACAAACAGGTATGACATGTACGTTCAGCGGTTTGGCATCTAGCAGCCTTTAAAGATTATAGATTTATGAAGATAATTGTTACTGGTAACTGCACTAGATCCGATTTTGAGAGGGGATTTTGCATGTTAAGAATTAATAATTTTTCTTTAACTTTTGACTCGCCAATTTCACCATACACGTCCAAGAGTGGGGGTAAAGAGGTGTTTCCCCACCTCAAACTTTAAACACCCTAATTTTACATCCCTCAAATCTTTTAAAAAATACTTTAGATCACCTCCCTAAAACCTTTGAAACCCCTCATTTTACTTGGGAATGTTTTTCCAATTGACAAGGAAAAAACACAAAATAAAAAGCTTATTGGTAGACCTTTTTGAAAAAGGGACTTTTATTTGGAGGAAAAATAGTATTTCTATAGATGATAATCACTCTTAATAATAACACGCTATATGATCCTTTCGCTTAAAATGATCAAGAACCCCAACTAAAAGTGACTATAACATAGTGAAAAAAAATGTTTTATTTGACTAGTCTAATTATATTGAACATGAACTATGACATATCTAACTCTAGAAGTTGATAATTAAACAATTTATAAATCAGGGGTGTATATTTTCTCTCTTTTACTCTTCCCCATTTCCCTAGCAAGGGGAAAAATAGGATTTTTTTAGTGGGGAAGTAAAACAATGAAAGATAAAAGGGAAAGAAACAAGGAAATGGATAATCAAAAGGGAAAAGAGGAAGGGAAAAGTGAAGGGAAAATGGAAGGGAAAAGGAAAGAAGGAATTAGGGAAGATAAAAGTGAGGAGAAAAGGGAAAGGAGAAAAGTAAGACGAAAAAGGAAAAGAGAAAGAGAAAAGAAAGAAGATAGGGGTAAAGGGAAAGGAAAAGGAAAGAAAGAAAAAGTGAAGGATAGAGTAAAGGGAAAATGAAAGAAGGAAAAAGGGAAGGGTAGGGTGAAGGAAAAAGTAAAGAGTAAAAAGGAAGTGAGAAAGAAGAGAAAAAGAAAGTGAAAATAAAAGGGTAAAGTGAAAGGTAAAGTGAAGGATAAGTGTAAGGGGAAGGGAAACGATAAGGAAAGGGAAAGTAAAAAGGAAAAAGGGAAGGGGAAGTGAGAAAGAAAAGAAAAAGGGACGGGGAGATAGAAAAGTTAAAATACGGATGAGAACAGGGAGATGGGTAAAAGTGAAAAAGAAGAAAAGGGAAGGGAAAATGTTTCAATATACACCCCTGAAACTAATAATAATACTTTACCTTTGGTTGAAATTATTCCAGAAAGCACTGTAATAATAAGCAGCGTGAAAATAAGAAAATAATACAGAGAAACATTTAACAAAGGACAATTATACATCCATAAGTAGCGCAGCAATAAAAGTGTACAGTACACAGGGATCTAAAGTGATAAGAAAATGACCAATAAATTGATACACATCCCCATTGATTATACACAAAAATAACCTTTCTGTAGATTACAATTATGAACCAATAAATCATAATTCAATATACAGACCAATGTCCCCTCCCTCCCTGAGAAGTTACAATTATTCCCACGTTAATACAGACTGACAAACAGACGGATATAAACTAACTAAGAGTAGCTTCGCTACTAATTGTTGTATGACAAAAAAACAGCTAAACATTTATAACTAATATTTATACAACTATAATATTTATTATGAAAAAAACAACTTAAAATAATTCATCAAAAGTACCCAAAGTTTTTGATAAGTTAAAACTTTAGGTACCTGTTTAATGCCTTTATTATTCATACAGACACATTGGCGCTTATTATATAATATCAATATTAAAAATCTATTAATTTGATAAAAAAATGATTTTTTCTTTCATTTTTTTAAATGCAAAATTTCTAGGAAATCTATAAAAACTTTATAGATTTGATGTCAAAATTTATTATCGATATTTATACAGCTTATCTCTTCTTATTCATATTTCTAACGGCTACGCCCCTAGCATCAAGGGGCTCTATAAGAATAGCCTGAAACCTTCCCAAGACTTAAATCTTTAAAAAAAAATAGCCTAAAACTATCTTGGGACATATGGGAAGGTTCCCTAAAATGAAGAGGTTAATTGGTTTAGTAGTTATTGAGATCTTAAGCTTCAGACAAATAAACCTTACAACTTTATAAACTAGAATTGACTTTGTATTATACCAAAATGAACAAAAATGTATAAATTTTGGTATATCTTTATAACCTATATTGCATTTTTTACTATTGATAAAAGAGTGTTTTTCTATGAAAGTTAAAAAAATCGTTAAGCTAATGTTATTATCGTTTTGAAATGAAATAACCTCTTTTGTAGATTGACATTATTGGTTGAAAAGTTTGAAACCAAAATTCAATAAAAGTACCAGAATATTTGAGCCAAAGAATATAATATCGTGGTTATTATACTTTGGTTACTAGCGTTAAACTTTGAGTACTTTGGTGACCAAGAAAGAACACCAATTGAAAGATCAAACTAAGAAATATTTGTCTAAAGTTTTATTGAAATACTTCACATTTTTCTCTTCCCCCATGGATAAAAGAAAAAAGAATTTTGAGGGAAAAAAACTAATTGGATCATCCTAAAGATATTAAAAATTGATCCCTTGTAAATGTTATGTCAGGTACGTGACAATTTTTTAAAACATTAGAACGGATATACTACATTGTTGATATTTTGACCGGGGAATATTTGTCGTCAATTAAGCTTGATAATATGGATCTCATTTATTGGTAAGTAAGTAAAATTACACAATAAGGCTAGCTCTCAAAAGGGGTTAGAAGATTGAAAACGATAACATTTAAAATATTTACAAAAAAATTAATTCTTAAAATTCAAAGACAATTTAATGAATATAAAATCAATTTGGCAAAAACATATTTTGCATATATCTGAAACGAAGAGGCTCTATAATTAGCAGTGATCAACAGGGATAAGACAATGGCCGATAAGTAGATGTACATAATGATACACAAAATTACAATTAGTGGTTGAAACGTTTGGACACTTAACTTAATAAACCAATCAATCAAAATTCAATAAAAGACCCCAAAGTTGTTAAGCCAACGAATAAGAACACATTATTAGAAAACTTTGGGGACCAGTGCAATCAATTGCCTAATGTCCCCTCCCTCCATGGAACATAATGTCCTTGTTTTTTATTTTTTATTTTGAAAATATCACAATGTGTTTATTATCAATTATTTTTAATAGAAATATGTCTTAATTTGATAGACATTGATGTTTTCAGTAGGGAAGCTACTTTGTAATTCACTTTGGCTGTCCGTCTATCAGTCCGTAAAAAATGCTATGGAGAAAGTGTGATTTTCTCGGGTGAGATTAAAAATAGACAGCTGTAATTTTCAGTGAAGATGTATGCGCATCTAGTCTATACATTATTTTGTCCTTCTGTCTGTTGGTCATGCTTCAAAAGATGTAACGTTATTGTTTTAAGGCTTTGTGATTTTTTGAGTTTTAAAAAAAACAAGCTAATATTTTGTAGATAATTTAGATTTTCGTCAGTTGCCTTACCCCTAACCACATAAGCAATTTTAAATACAGATTTGAATAATAAAACCTCAAAATGTTGAAATAAAAATAACGCATTCCTATTGGTCAATTAAATAATCACGTGATAAATAATTCTATGCTCCTATTGGTTGAAATTATTTTACCCGCATTTATTTATTAATTTGAGGATAAAGACATTATCATCCACAAGGCATATTTGGTTGTTTCTTTAAAACCGCAGAGCTCTTAAAAACATTTTAAGTAAAAAACCAGTGATCTAAAGAAATAAGACACTGGTTGACAAATTTATTTACATCCCCAATGATGATACACAAAATTACCCCTTCTGACGATAACATTTAGTGGTTGAAACGTTTGGAAACTGAACTTAATGAACTAATGAATAAAGTCAGCAAATATGTTGGGCCAACGAATAAGAAAAACGAAATTATACAACTTTGGGGACTAGTGTAACAACCACCCAATGTCCCCTCCCTCCCTGTTCTATTATCCTTTGCTATTCTCTTTTTTTTTCTCTCGTTTTGTTAGAATACTGATTATAAATTTTGCTTTTGTGGGCTAATTATTAGGCGCCGATAACATATTATCATTGGGGGGGGGGGGGGAGGGGGGGATGATTCACTCCAAAAACTATATCAATTGACAATTTTTAGAAAGCTCCAAGGCTTTTTTTATTCGGGGAAAAATAGAAGAAAACTTGCCGAGAACGCAAAACATAGCTTCATTTGGCTCGCCGTTTATGGGCTATTAAGTAACGCACATGTACTAAGCAACTACTTAAGTAAATAATGATGAAATTAACCAAATCTTTCAGTGTATGTCTGTCTGTCTGTCTGTCACTAATATGCATAAACAGATGCAGATAAATATCATCACAGAAACAGATATGGAATGGTATTCTAGAAATCAAATGGCGTAACATGAAAAAGAGGTAGTTTCACATAATTTCAATTTTCTACCACGTAGTTTTGAAAATATCAAGACTAGGAAATCGTCTTTTTGTGGTATATGCAATTTAAAAAGACGATTTTCAAGTCTTGATATTAAAAAATACGTGGTAAAAAATTAAAATTCTTTCAAATATATGCCATATAAATGTAGTTTAACCAATTAACCAGGAAAAAATATGCCTTTCACTAAATTAAGTTCAAATGCATTTTGTGAAACTACCCCTTTAAATTAAAACCTAGTTCAACTAGCTTTACTCTTTTATCTAACGGAGGGGGGGGGGGGGCGGGGGGGGGGGGGCATTAGCCTGTAAACCCCAAAGTTGTACTTGATCGGTTGGTGCAAATCTTTTTTACTAATAACTTTAAACTATAGAAAGTTTTTGTTTACCAAATACTAACCCTTCCATAAATCAAATTCAATAACATCCGCATATTTTCAAATTTGCAATTTGTATCTTATTTGCAATAGCTATTAAGCTGTGTGTTTTAATGAGAATGGCATAAATGGGAAAGGGCAGTATGTGCTATAGTAATAATATGCTATTTTGAATATTTTTTCATAATTAAATAATAAATATACGGAAATAAACGCACACCAGTAGTAGGAATAAATATACATAACTAATAAACTATATGCATACTGTATTTATTACCAAGGATCTAAAGGGATAAGACAATGGCCGCTAAACTGATGTACATCTCCAATGATAATACACAAAATTATTCCTTTTGTAAATTAAAATTAGTGGTTGAAATTTTTGGACACTTAACTTAATGAACCAACCAATCATAATGCAATAAAAGTCTGCGAGTATCACTTTGTTAGAGAACATGAAAATCTGGTGCAACATTCAAGTCATAATATATCCATTAGTTTGCATATGATATTATGCGGAGAATAATTTTAATTATGAATTATGCAAGGAAAGAAATTCTGAGATTTTATCTAATTTGAATCATATTAGGTTTGTATTAAATCAAACTTATTTTACACTGAAAATTGGCATACAAAGAATAGATTAATATCAGTTTTGTTAGGCCCAAAACCTTTATATAATTCGTGGATAATTCTGTGTAATAGGATACGATACATGACTTTGGGGTATTACCGGTTCTAATACATAGGTATAAGCAATTGGGGATTTAACTCTTCTACCAGTAAATAACTCTTTTTTCCTATAATTTACTTAATTAGTATTATATTTTGTACAGAAAATAATCAACTTTGACTTATTAAAGAGCATTTAAGTGTACACAAAAACATGACATGATTAAAGTTGATGATTAAGTAACCCTCTCCCCGTATTTATGCATCATCCAGATCAGCTGAAATAAATTTCCTATTCGAGCCCTAGTTTCCTAAAGTGTACAGCAGATAACCCAATTATTGCAGACCCTATTTTCAGCGACTCCGGTCAAATGGAAAAGCGATTTAATGTATAAACGATTTATACATTATACATTCAAAAATTTTAATTTTTCAAATTTTGATTTTTTTTTGAAGTTTGAAGCTTTTTTAGCTAGTAGCAAATATTGAGATAGGAGGCGGAAGCTACGCACACTTTCGGAAACTAAATTCAGTTCATCATCATCCATGTTTAACTCTTCAATGTTGTAATAATGGATTTATTATTATTTGGATCTTACACCAGATTATCATGTACTTTAATAAAGTGAAGCTTGTAGTTGGCTATGTAGTTGGCTATAATAACGACCTGACCCCGGTTACCCCATCCCCAACCTTCTTTCTGGATGAATGAACTGAGCAATAAATAATTACATGATAACAACCTAAATTGACAACAATTTTTCCACTTTTATATATCCACATATATTCTATATCTATTAAAATAAAAGCTAGCTGATCCGTTTCTGCAATATATCCCAATCGGTTAAAAATCAAAAGGACGGACAACATGAATAAAAGATTTCCTGTTCATAGAGTAGCTTCGTTACTAAAACATATTTTATTTCAAATAAAAAGTAACATTATCATATTTACTATTTAGTGACAAAAAATAAACTTTCTTAATAAATCCTAAAATCTAACATTTATGTATTCTAAACGAGTTCTAGACATTTAAGATTTTATAAATTAAAATATGACACTTTATTTATGACAACTTGCAGTTAAATTTATGACAAAATACATTTAATTTATAAAAAAAAACACTTTTAGACGGATATTTGTAGAAAAAAGAAGACAATGACCGCTAAATTGATGTATACCCAATAATTTACACAATATTACCCTTTCTATAGATTACAATAATTAGTTCATGAAACGTTTTAAACCAAAAAATCAAAACTTAATAATAGTCCCCAGAGTTTTTCAGCCAAAGAATAAGAAAACGTTATTATAAAACTTTGGGGACTAGTGTAATAAAAAGTACAATGTCCCCTCCCTCCCTGTTCCTTAAAGAATCATTAAAAATCATGAAAATCAGCGTCTAAAAACTCTTTTTTTATCAATTAAAAAATGCTGGGCCGTCATAAATTAAGTTTCGAATTTCACATAACTTTTTCGATTATAAAAATTATTTTAAATAAAAATAATTAAAGAACAACTTTAAAATAATTCTTAAAAGAGCGAAGCTTTTCCACATTTAGAATGTTGTATAAAGATTCTTATGACAATAAGATACAATCTAATAGAGATTTTTGATGTTAAACTAAGCTACTTGATAAAATTGATTTTGCAAGGGCGATTCCTATGATAATTCTGTATTATTTTTATGTTTAGTGCTTCGCTTTTATAATTGTTATCATTTTTGTTTTTATTTAAAAGTTGTCTTATGTTTCAACATTGTTTTTTTAGATATAATATCTCTCTAATTTGATTTTTTAATAGTTTTTTTGGATATAGAAATAAGTAAATGAACGTTTAAGTAGTAAAGTTATTTAGAGCATGGTATTATAGACAGCTTTCCGCGGATATGAAGATAAAAAATTAAGATTTGTTAAGTTTTGTTGACCCCTACGGGTTGAAGGCCAGGGCTAACATAGCTATGATTTAAAGGCCTTATTTTTTTAGTTTAACTGTTAATTTACTAATTTTTCCATCCAATAAAATAACATAATATAACTATAAACTATTATAGAAACTAAATAAAAATAAAAACTGACCTTTCATTGAAATTGTTAGCGCTTGTTGACCGTTGTAATGAACCGTCCTCAATCATAAACCTCATTTTCTAGAAATAATACGTCAATTTTAAGCAGTTACAGAGTTACTACGCTTCTTACATAATTTATCTTATAAAGACATGACTATGGCCGATAAAGAGAGGGGTAGGTTTCTGGTAGAATCCGTAAAGGTTATGTGTTTTAAGTTAAAAACAGTAGTAGAACGATAAAAATTAATGTTAACTTAAAAAAAAATTGTTTATAGTTCTTTTCAATAAGAATTAAACATATTTAGTGAATATTATCGTTCTACTACTATTTTATGCCTTAAAACACACACCTTTACGGATTCTACCAGAAGCCTACCCCTCTCTTTATAAACATCCCCAATGATAATACAGAACTAATCAAAATTCAAAAAAGTCGTTAAGCCAACGAATAAGAGAAAGTTATTAAAAAACTTTAGGGACCCGCACGAGAACAACCCAATGTTTCCCCCCTCCCATGAGAGTTTCAGTGCTCGATAATCACTTTTAAGGGAAAGCAAAAACCAATAAATCAATCAATTGTACCTGGAAAAAGCTGGCAGTTTGAGTTGGGTTGGTCCTCCCCCCCTAGTATATATTTTGGGTACTTGATAACCGCTTATATACATTTCAATTAGTGTTTGAGATGTTTAGACACGTGACTCAACTTAATGAACCAACTAATCAAAAATAATACGTACCTGGAAGAAGCTGGCAGTTTGAGCTGGGGGTTGTCGCTGCAACAGGATGTTGATGGGTTTGGGTACCGTGTAGCACAACTGGTTTCGGGCACATGCGGATGAGTCACAACATTCGGGGTCTTGACAGTCGAGCAACCCATCTGAAAAGTTATAAGTCAATTATTAACTTGGTTGGGCTGGATACCGGATATCCGGCAGATTTGTGTAGCATAATTTGGTTGCGAGCACATGCTGACGAGTCGCAACATTCGGGGTCTTGACAGTCTAGCAGCCCGTTTAAAATGTCAAAGTCAATTAATTAAAGCCATAATAAATTATCCTATCCACAACTAAATCTTTTAGTCAATTGATAGATCAATAGTTAAGTCAATTGATTAGGCAATTAATAGGTCAATTGATTAGTATATTGATAACTAAGTCAGTTGTTAAATCAATTTAATAGTCAATATAAGTCAAGTGATTTTTCGTATTTAGGTTTAACTTAAGGTCATGTTAGATTATGCCCTGCAGGGTTAGGACCTTCCAAAGGGGTTAGTAATAATTAGAGGTATGAGGTGTGTAGTTTAAGAGAAAGCACCAATATATAAAATCTAGTCAACTTTATCATTCTCAATACCATCCGAGCAGTTAGTCTCCAAAATGATGTAATAATAAAACTTTGGGTACTTCCCCATCCTCACCTTTATCATTATCAATGCCATCTGAGCAGTCAGTCTCGAGCATAGTTCCACAATCCTTTCCATCCCAACCAGCATCACAGTCGCAGTAATAGTTGCCAATATGGTCTGTTTCACACCTGGAATAATAATATTAGTTTGGGTACCAGTATTCTAATGTGTCCACCATCCCTGTCAAAATAAGTATAATAGTTATTTATCGCATATATTATAGAGATCTCTCAGCAGATTTTAAGATGAAAAATTATAATATTAAAACCAGTTTTGTGATTGTTATTTTAATAATAGTAGAAAATTGCCTGTAATTTGGTGCTATATGTTATTTTTCAGTATAGTTGAGAACTGGTTCTAATCCAGCAGATAATAATCAGTTTCGAAGCCATACTGAAAATGTTTTTACCTTCCATTGCCACTGCACTGGTTGACACAACCCTCCAGGGTGCAATGCTTTCCATTCCAGCCACGTACACACAAACACGTCCCGTTCTTGCACTGGCCGTGGTATGAACATCTGGGGTCACATTCCTAGAAAACAAAGATATATTTGCAAGTGCTCAAATCAAATAGACCCACTTTTATGGAATTTTGAATATTCTCTTGTATGTACGAATTTTCTACATTCGTGTTCCATTCGAAGAATAAAGGGATAAGATAATTGCCGATTAATTGGTGCACATTCATAATTATAAATTACAAAATTACCCCTTCTGTAGAATACAATTAGTGGTTGAAACGTTTGGGACACTCAACTTAATGAAACAACAAATCAAAATTTAATCCAAAAGGTTGTTAAGCCAACAAATAAAAAAAAACGTTATTATAAATTTTTGGGGACTAAATAAATTACCTGATACTGACAAAGGTCCCCGGTCCATCCCTGCTGACAAGTACAGGCCATATTCTCGCACGCCCCGTGGGGGCCACAATCAATACTGCACTCCCTAACCTCGCACAGGGTCCCCGTCCACCCAGGCTCACACACACAGCCCTGCGCCTCCAGGCTAAAGGCCCCGTGCCGCGAGCATTCAGGTTGGCAGGATCCTGCGGGTGCTAGGTCTGCCTGTCCACAGTCTGTACCTGGATGGATAGATTTTGTTATAAATAGGCAGTTGACAAAAAAAAAATCTTCAAGAATTAGATAAATTGATGTTTATCCCCAATGATTGTAAATTTACCCATATGCGGAATAAAATAATTGGTTGAAAAGTTTGAAATCTACTAGAAATTAACCCTTCTGTAGATTGAAATTATTGGTTGAAAAATTGGAAAATACTAGTTTGGGAAACATCAATAAAAATTTAATAAAGTACAAATCAAATTTCAATCTAAGTTTTTGAACAAACTAATAAGATATAAAACAGTCCAATGTCCCCTTCCTGGTCTTTAGTAGCTTTCTGTTATAGAGTTGTCACGTTTACAACATCAAGCATATAAATATATTAGATTATATATTCGATATTAACCCAATAGGATGATTCTATCGTTTGGAATTTTAGTATATCTTTATAAATATATAATACCTGTCCAGCCGCTACGACAAATACACTCCCCGGAAACACAAATACCATGCCCCGAACAATCTGGATCCACACAATCACCTGAAAAATAAAAATATATTGGATTTAATAATAGATGTATGATATAAGTGGATATATTGACAATTTGTCGGCAATTTAGGTTGCTAATATGGACCTCATATATTGGTTAGTTCGTTCAACCAATAGGATGGAAGGGGATGTGGAGTGTGAATGTAGGTATCGTTAATTTAGCCAGCTGCGAGTATTACTTTATCAGTGTAGATAAAAATCTGGTGCAACATCCAAGTAATACTAAACATGGATGACAACATCCATGAGTAGCGAAGGACAAAAATATCATGGAATGGACAGACAAAGTGAATTATAGAGCATATGTTTAGTTGTCATAACAATGAAAAAAGAGAGAGAATATGCAAAAACTCCACGCAGATATTTTTTTAAAGCGTGACCGACAGACAGACGGAGAAAAGAATGTATATATCAGATGCGCAAATCTTAAAAATTTCAGCTGTCTATCATAGATAGCAGCTAAGAAAATCGACTTCAACCATAGCATTAGTAACGTTTAAATAGGTACCCAAAGTTATAATATTGAAGTATGAATTGAATTTATCCTCTATTAGCCTATCCATTCTAACCAAATATAATCCCATATAACAATGCATTGAGGTAGGTAATTTTTAATCCTAAATTAGCCCGCATTGAATAAGTATTATCAAAAACAAATTATAGAAATTCTTCAAATATGTAGTTCATTAAGTTGAGTGTCCATACGTTTCAACCACTTATTGTAATCTACAGAAGGGTTAATTTTGTGTACTATTATTGGGGATGTACATCAATTTATAGGCCATTGTCTTATCCCTTGAGATACCTTGTACACCTATCTAATTTAAAATCGTAATTCAGCCTAATACTCTAAACACACACATACACACACACACACACACACACACAAACACACCCACCCACACTGTATATATAGTAAAATGTATTTTGGTATTTTGGTTATACAAAGTGTTTAAGAGATAAAAAATGGTACAACACACACACACACACACACACATTGCCTAATACTCAACTAAGTCTAAATAACAACAATTACTTCAATCTGACACTTATACTTTAATAGAATTTAAACCCAGGGAGGGAGTGGACTTTGGCTGTTTATTACACTAGTCCCTAAATATAATGTTTACTTATTCGTTGGCACAACAACTTAGAGGACTTTATTGAATTTTGATTGGTTGGTTCATAAAGTTGAGTGTCAAAATGTTTCTTTTATCAACTCATACCCAAAAATTTTCGCCACTATCGAACATAATCGTCTTATCCTTTAAATCCCTGTTTAAATAAATCAGATAGGAGAGAAGAATTTAATTGAAATGTTTCTAATCTTAAATTGCTCTATCTCACTCTCTCCCTCTCTTTCTTCCTCTTCCTCTCTCTCTTTCTCTCTTTCTTTCTCACATTTCTCCTATTATCCTTTTCACTATTATCTCCTGGGAGGTCTTTCAATGTCTTATTGAACCCAGGGATCTAAAGGGATAAGACAAAGGCCGATAAATTGATATACATCCCCATTACCCCTTTTATAAATTACAATTTGTGGTTGAAACGTTTTGACACTCAACTTTATTAACTAACCAATCAGAATTCAATAAAGTCCCCAAAAGTTGAAAAGCAAACGTTATTATAAAACTTGGGGACTAGTGTAATAAACAGCCAATTGTCCCCTCCCTCCTTGCTAAATATATGTCTTATTTAAGTCAGGGAGGGCAAAGACAATGACAAATAATTTTCCTCCCACTGTCTATCAGCGAAAAAACAAAAAAATATTATATTTGTTTAAAAAATAAAGAAATAAAAATTTAATTCTTTTTCTTAATATACGAATTTGCCATTTCTAGCTATATAAATAACACTCAAAGACCAAACAAATTTTTGTATTTTAAAATCAGGGTGTCAGTTTTTTTGTGTTTAAATTTTCCGTACTTTAATATAAAAACTTTTTATATGACTATTTTAGGACCAAAATAAATAAAACAATGGATGATAAATTGATAGGTATACACCCCAATGATGATAAACTAAATTATCCTTTCTATAGATTAAATTTGTTAGTTGAAAAGTTGAACACACTAGATTGGAACTAACCTATAAAATCACGATAAAGGAATCTAAAGCCGACGAACAAGATATAAAACTTTGGGTACCCACTAGTGTAATTTTCATTCCACTGTCCCCTTTGAAATGCTTTCAAAAACAATTCCGACACCCTTATGGTATTTTTAACAATTAGAATTCAATGGCTGTCCCCACTTAAATGTACGTACAAGGACATGTATTCCATTATGACTTTGTTGCCGATTAATATCCGCTGGATTAGAACCGGTTCTGAAAAATCATGTATAGCATCGTTTAATATACAATTTTCCACGATTATCAAACTAATCATATAATTAATAGCAGTCTTGCAGGCCTGATTTAACCTTATGATTTATCATTTTAATACCCGCGAAAAGCTGTCTATAATGCGATGCATTAAATAACTATTCTAACAAAAAATTATAAAAGTTTTTGCAAATAAAATCCCTCTCCGATGGGTTATGGTAGCTAGTAGAAAATTTATATGCTAATGTGTTTATAGTATGCAGGGAGGGAGCGGACACTGAATTGGAAATTATAGTTTCACCCAAAGTTTAATAACCACTTTTTCTTATTTGTTGTCTCAAACAAAACCTTAATGTACTATTAAATAATTTTGATTTTTTGGTTCCAAACTTTTCAACCAACAATTTCAATCTACAAATGGAGTACTTTTAAAATTTTCTTTAAATATTGATTTAGCATCCATTGTCTTATCCCTAAAGATCAATGATATTACAAGTTTAAAGAAGAGCAATTTATTATTTAAATAGATATGGTTCTCCTTTACAGTGAAGCATCTTAGAACTCCTGGAAAGGTTTTTAACTATATAAGGGGAGGGTAATTCCACCCTCCCAATAATGCTCCCAACCCCCCATTTTTTATACTTTTTATTTTAAAAACTTTAAAAAGGGGCCCCAAAGGCTTCTAGGGGCGTAGCCGCTAGTGGATAAAAATAAAGTAAAGCAAAAGAAAAATAGATAATGGAAAAAGAAAAAAAAGATTGAGGGTTGCAAATCAGATTATAGACAGCTTTCCGAGGATAGTATGACTGAGAACTGGTTCTAATCCAGTGGATATTAATCGGTTTCGAAGCCTTACTGGAAAAAAAAGATTGAGTGTTGCACCTTCAGTTTAATTAAATGCTTGGGGAGAGATATATCTTCTGAAATTAGAAATAAACTGAAGATTTACTGTGATAGGACAATGGCCGATAAATTGATATAATTCCCAATGATTATATACAAAATTACCCCTTCTGTAGATTAAAATTAGTGGTTGAAACGTTTGGACATTCAAATCAATGAACAAACCAAATTGAACAAAAGTCTCCAATGTTGTTAAGCCAACGAGTATAAATTTTTGGGGACTAGTGTAATAAACAACCTAATGTCCCCTCCCTCCCTAATTATTTAGCGTGTTCTGTTTTACTTTATGTATCTTAATATTTCTACCTGTCCAGAATTAAGAGAATCCTTAGCCTATCATTTATTTTAATCCATATACAATAGATGTATTACTACCCTAGATGTTTAATCAGACACAACTTGTGTCCAGAATTAAGAGAATCCTTAGCCTATCATTTATTTTAATCCATATACAATAGATGTATTACTATACTAGATGTTTAATCAGACATAACTTGTGTCCAGAATTAAGAGAATACTGAGCCTATCATTTATTTTAATCCATATACATTAGATGTATTACTACTCTAGATGTTTAATCAGACATAACTTGTGTCTAAAATTAAGAGAATCTTTAGCTTATCATTTAATTTAATCCATATACAATAGATGTATTACTACACTAGATGTTTAATCAGACACAACTTGTGTCTAGAATTAAGAGAATTCTTAGTCTATCATTTATTTTAATCCATGTACAATAGATGTATTACTACCCTAGATGTTTAATCAGACATAACTTTTGTCCAGAATTAAGAGAATCCCTAGTCTATCATTTATTTTAATCCATATACAATAAATATATTACTACTATAGATGTTCAATCAGGCATAACTTTTGTGGGGAATTAAGACAACAGCCGACATATTGATGTACATCCCCAATGATGATACACAAAATTAACCAATCTAAGGATTACAACCAATCAAAATCAAATAATAGAACCCGCCAACGTTTTTAACCCAACTTTGGGGACTAGTGTAATAATCAGCCTAATGTTCCCTCCCTCCCTGGTTCCAAATGGTCCAATAATGAGATGGGTATCTAAATTGTTTACATGTATTCCAAACACCTTTCTTACTCTCCATTAATGAAGAGCATTTACTTCTATTCTTCTCATTATTTATTTTATATTTTACTATTATATAATGTATATATCTATCTTTCTTTCTAAACCAACTATCTATCTTAAACTTACTATCTATCCAACTACAACTATCTATCTTACTATCTATCTTGCACCCTAAGTACACAGCATACATAGAGTAAATTTAAGCAAATAAATAATTCAAAGGAAAATTAAGAAATTCTCTATGTGTGAATTTATTTGGAAAGGGGTTGGATAATCCAAAAATTAAATAATGAAATAATGCTGAACATCCCCAAGGATAATACACAAAATTACTCCTTCTGTAGATTAGAATTAGTGCTTAAAACGCTTGGAAGCTCAACTTAATGAACCAACAAATAAAAAACATCAATAAAAGTCCCCAAGATTATAAGACTTTTGGGACTAGTGTAATAGAAAGCCCAATGTCCCTCCCTCCCTGTTTAGATACAGATTGTTCCTGGGATCTAAAGAAATATGGCAATGGACGATTAATTGATGTACATCCCCAATGATGATAAACAAAATTTAATAGTTGATAAGTTTTGATACTACAAGTTTAAATCAAGATTTAATAAAAGTACCCA
The DNA here is from genome assembly GCF_053477335.1 of Acartia tonsa. NCBI lineage: Eukaryota > Metazoa > Arthropoda > Copepoda > Calanoida > Acartiidae > Acartia > Acartia tonsa. The sequence continues at coordinate 47,319,594 of NC_137271.1, forward strand.
AAGTTTAGCCAACGAATGAGATAAGTTAATTATAAAACTTTGGGTACCAGTATGCCGTGTTATACAATTTGTAAATAAATTTACTTGTCCCCATATGTGAATGTGTGTGTGTGTGTGTGTGAGTATGTGTGCGTGTTTGTGTTTGTGTATGCGTTTGAGTGTGTGTGTTTGTGTATGTGTATTTACCCAAAATGCAGCAGTTTAATTGTGCATGCTACTATTGGATTAAGGAATAGGAAATTACACTGGTACTCAAAGTTTTCCAAACAAAATCTTTCATTTTGGGTACTTTTATTAAATCCTAGTTGGTTGTTTAAAGCAATGTCCAAGTCTCATAAAAATACAGATGGGGTAATTTTGTTAATCATATTTGTTGATGTACATTTGATTATCGTTCATTGTCCTATCCGTATAATCCCTGACAAATCTATTTGTATTTACCTACATTTATTGCAGGGTAAAACCAGGGATCTAAAGGGATAAGACAATGATGTAATTGTACATCCCCAATGATGTTACATCTTTAGATTATAATTAGTAGTTGAACACTCTACATAATAGACCAACCAATCAAAATTCAATAACAGTCCCTAAATTGTAAAGCCAACGAATAAGAAAAAGTTATTTTAAACTTTGGGGACTAGTACCCAAATATCCCCTCATTCCCTGAAGTAAAACGCATGGATATAGCAACTGATTTTAAAAAAACTATTGGGCCTTTAAATATTCAGGCAGACAAGAGATTATTTGTAAGGCAAAAATGTGTATCTATTCTTCAAAATATTGCTGACCACTGGACCAATAGGGTTTTGTTAGTTGGCTTAAAACTACCAAGGGGTAATCTTGTTAATTATTATTGAGGATGTACGTCAACTTATCTCCAATATGATTAAAAAAACAAAAGTATAGAACAGCTAAGCTTCGCTGTTGACACAGGACTTAGCACTAGCTGCACTTTTGCAATTCTGCTATTGAAATTAAATGACTCCAAAATACAATTACAAACAGATACAAAATAAAGATAAATAGATCAGGGAGGGAGGGGACATTGGGATGTTTATTTCACAAGTTCCTAAAGTTATATAATCACGTTTTCTTATTCGTTAGCTCAACTACTTTGCGGACTTTTTAAAACTTTTCATTAAGTTAAGTGTCTCAAAGTTTCAAATACTAATTGTAATCTACACATGGGTAATTTTGTGTTCAATATTGGGGAAGTACATTGTCTTATCTCTTTAGATCCCTGAAGATAGATAGATAGATGGATAGTTAGAAAAAGATAGATAATTGTAAACTTTCTTATACCATCTTCTCACCTATTTCCCAGTGGACTTGAGATAGCCAGAAAAAACAGCAAAAATTCAAAAATAGCTAAAATCTTGCAAATGGCTAAAACAGTTGAGCTTTCCAAGAATAGCAAATCTTAATAAGGTTAACGCAGGGATCTAAAGGGATAAGACAATGGCTGATATATTAATGTACATCCCAAATGATGATACACAAAATTAATCCTTCTATAATTCATAAAACTTTGGGGACTAATGTATTAACAGCTCAATTTCTCCTCCCTCTTTAGGGTAACTTTTTTACTTATTGTATTTTTGCTAAAATTCATATTTCCTTGCAAAATTGTATTCACACTGTTATCCCAATTCTAGAGGTGTAATTAATTTTACTTTTTGGTTTCATTTATTTTAGGTAAAAAAATATGTATACAGGGATAAGTTAATTAAAACTAATTTTCTCTTTATCAAATAAAAACCATAAAATGCTTTACAAAAAAAACTATGGGTGCCTTAAACTGTTTTTTTTTGGTTTGATTAGTATCTAGGGAAAGAAAAGCATAAAAAAGGAAGGGACAGAAAAAATAGCCTAAAGCCATTCCAACAATGCTTAAATGGAAATAAATAGCCTAAAACTACCTTGGGAACTATTTGAATCTTACATAAGAAGGAGAACTCATTCTTTCAAGCACCCAGCGGTAAAATAGTAAAGTAACACCCAACAGAAAAACAACCTCCTGATTGAACGACGTTTGTATGAAAGTCATACATTAAACTTAATTATCCAACCAATAAAAATTCAAATAAAAAAGCCCAAGATTATTAAGCCAACGAATAAGAAACATTAGTATTCGCCTTTGGCGACTAATGCAATAAAGAAACCAATGTTAACTCCCTCACTTAATAAATTAGATTTAAAAAAAAACGAGAAAAAACTGTTTAAAACCCCACTGAGGACCTCCTTATTTTCCGATAAAAGTTTAATCCACTATCAAAATACAAAGTGTTCTCACAAAATAAAGAACATAAAAATAGACATGCAATAGTTTATACAGAGATATTTAAGAAATCAAAATTTAAGGAGGGAAGGGAGGGAAATGGTCATCCACTATTTCAAAAAGCACATCTAAACTGGCTTCATCAATTTCTAAAATCTTGATATAGATATTAGATCCTTGGCAGTTTTTTTTTGCTATTTTTAAAATTGTTACATTAATATATGAACGCTATGAATGAAGGTGAACATTAACTATTGGAAAAAGTGAATAGAGAAGAGAGGATGCACTGCCAGGGATCTAGAGGGATAAGACACTTTGGGAATTAGTCCCCAAAGTTTTATGATAAAGTTTTCTTTTTCGTTGGCTTAACAACTTTTACAGGTTGGGTCTTAAAAATTGAGTGTCCAAAAGTTTCAACCACTAAGCATAATCTACAGAATGGGTAATTTGAAGGTCATCATTAAAATGTACATCAATTTATCGGCCATTGTCTTATCCCTTTAGATTCCTGAAGCACTCAGCACTGGATAGACTGGACAAGGAACAGGATTCACAAGAAAACTAGGATAACATCCATTAGTAGCGAAGTACAAAAATTCATAAAATGGAAAAACACAAAAAAAGTTGTAACAAAGAAAGAGAATATAAAAAAGCTGAAATAATATTAATAAATATTTAAAAAATAAGGTTCAAGTCAACAAACAGACCGACTGCATATTAACAATCTTTATTTTTTTCGCGAATGGAATTGTCCTATTAGATTAAACTTCTCTGTTCCTAATTTTATTCAGAAAAGTAAAGTATCGGAAAAAAGGACAGCTAACTTCAGCTTTCCTTTGTGTACATTTTAAAAGGACCATTTATTTAAATAACAAGGATGACAACATTCATAAAATCTTAGCTCTAAATTCAGAAGGATAACAACTCTTGTAGAGCTTTAGAACTTATTTAAAAAAATAATTTGTAAGTCTTAAAATACTGTACATAAATTTGTTGTAAAATTACGTACAGTATACAGTAAAAAGAAATACTTTGCTTTAAATATTGTACCTTGTTGTCCAAGGCATTATTATTCCCAAAATAAGATAAATTGAAAAGCCACGCTTTAAACAATATATTTTTAAAAGTAAGAATCTAATATAAGTCAAATATCCTTTTTTTATTAAGCAATTCAATGAAACATGTTGCTAGGGTGTAAAAAATGTTTGTGTTTGTGTGTGTGTGTGTGTGTGTGTGTGTGTGTGTATGTATGTGTGGGTGTATGTGTATGTAAGTGTGTGTGTATGGATTTCCTTAATATAATAAGTGGTGCTACGAATTACCAAATGCTTTAACGATAACAAACGGCTGTGCCTCTAGTTTTTGGAGCTCTGTATTCAAAGGGGTAGGTAAAGCAATAAAAGTAGCCTACAACAATCCTATGATTACGATAACATGGTTAAAATTCTTTGGGTATCACATTTTTGTTGTAATTTTGAGGCCCCACCTGAACTGGTGCATCTTTGAATTAAAAGCTTTTTATTTGACAACACATCAAAGGAAAAAAAGGATTAAAAAAGAGAGAAAGAAAAAAGATAGAAAGAAAGAAAGGTTAATAGCTGCAATAGATAAATAGATAGATAAAAAATAGATAACTAAAAAAATAGATATAGAGAGATAGATAAATAGAAAAATCTTTGAATTAAAAGCTTTATATTCGACAACACATCAAAGGAAAAAAAGGATTAAAAAATGAGAGAGAAAGAAAAAAGATAGAAAGAAAGAAAGGTTAATAGCAGCAAGAGAGAAATAGAAAAATAGATAGATAGAGAAATAGATAGATAGACAAATAGATAACTAAATAAATATATATAGAGAGATAGATAAATAGAAAAATCTTTAAATTAAAAGCTTTATATTCGACAACACATCAAAGGAAAAAAAGGATTAAAAAAAGGAGAGAGAAAGAAAAAAGATAGAAAGAAAGAAAGGTTAATAGCAGCAAGAGAGAAATAGAAAAATAGATAGATAGAGAAATAGATAGATAGACAAATAGATAACTAAATAAATATATATAGAGAGATAGATAAATAGAAAAATCTTCGAATTAAAATCTTTTTACTTGACAACACATTAAAGGAAAAAAAGGATTAAAAAAGAGAGAAAGAAAGAAAGGTTAATAGCTGCAAGAGAGAAATAGATAGAAAATAAATAGAAAGATAGAAATATAGATAGATAGACAAATAGACAGTTAGAAAAATACATAAAAACATAAAAAAAATAGTGAAATAGATAGATAAAGAAATTGATAGAAAAAAATAGATAGATAGAGAATTAGACAGTTAGAAAAATAGATAGATAATAAAATAGAGAAATAGATAGCTTGATATTCTTGTTTTGCAGAGAGAGAGAGAGGGGACATTGGACTGTTTTTAACACTGGTCCCCAAAGTTTTATGACAACTTATTGAAATTTTATTCTTTGGTTTAAAAAGTTGAGTGTCCAAACATGTTTTAACAAATAATTGTACAGAAGGGAATATTTAGTGTATCATCATTGGGTAAGTACATCAATTTATCAGCCATTGTATTATCCCTTGTTGTGTCTGCTATTTTTTAAAAACAAATTAGCAAAAACATCAGTTTTGAATTCTCCCCATTTTTTTGAGATAAAGTCAGACATAAACTGTTTTAAAAATTAGCAGCATAAAATATAAACTTATCCACCAATTAAAAAGTACAGTAGCTGTTTATTAGTTTTATTATAACGGTTTTTTTTGCTTAAGGACTTATAATGAATTTTGATTAGGTGGTTCATTAAGTTTATTGGTTAAAACGTTTGGGCACTCAAATTATTTGTATCATCATTGGAGATGTACATTATTTATCTGTCATTGTCTTATTCTCTTTTTATAAATGGACCATTCCCCTTTTCTATGCGCGAATCCGCGCAATTTAATTCGGCAAAAAAATTGCTATTTTCATCAACTCAAAAATGTGTTTGCCATTCTGAGATATAACTTTCTATTTTATTTTTTTAGTAGCGTAGCTACTGTATATCTCACTCTATATGTCTGTACGTCAGAGATCTAAAGTAATATGGAAATGGCCGATAAATTGGTGTAAATCCCCAATGATCATGCACAAAATTACCCCCTTTGTAGATACAATTAATGGTTAAAACATGTGGTTACTTAGTCAACTAAAGTCCCCAAAGTGCTATAGCCAACGAATAAGAAAACATAATTATACAACTTTGGGGACTAGTGTGGGGTCATTCCCAGAACCTATGAGAAGCTATATTGTAAAAGAGAACCATATCGGTTCAGCGGTTTGCAATATAGGTACCGTCAGACACTCACACATAGACATCCTGTTACTTTTATACATATAATAATGAACATATCTTATTTTTCTGCGCTTATTATGGACATAACTGATTCTGTTTTTCTGTCTTAATCAAAACAAAAATGTGTTTTCAATCTAAACTTTACTTTATATTTAAACTAGCGGCTTTTACTTGATTGCTAGGCAGAAAATAGCCTAAAACTATCATGATTGCTGTATCTTTCCCTATCGTAACCGTAATTTCAAAACTACTTTAAAAATTCCGACAAAAATGCTAGTTATGTCAGATTTAAAAACATTTCATGACGAAAATTTGTCTTTTTGCAAACGACTTCCTTTATAATGTTAAAAAGTTAGGGCCACCAAAGACTTTTTGTTGGAATAACATAAGGAAGGGAGGGGATATTGGGCTGTTTAATACACTAGTCCTCAAAGTTTAATAATATCTTTTCATTACCAATTTTGAGGACTTTTGATTGGTTGGTTCATTAAGTTAAATGTCCAAACGTTTCAACCAATAATTGTAATCTACAGAATAGGTAATTTTTCCCATTTCTAGTTATAAATAAATATTATTGTGGGGATATAAAGGGATAAGACAATGGCCGATAAATAAATGAATATTCCAATAATGACACACAAATTTACCCTTTTGTTGATTACGATTAGTGGTTGAAACATTTGGACACTCAACTTAATGAACCGAACAATAAAAAATTCAATTTAAGCCCCCAAAAATGCTAAACAAAACAATGATATTTTGTTATTTAAAAACTTTGGGGACTAGCCAAATGTCCCCTCCCTTCTTGGAAGATCAATGAGTCCTTGAAAATCCACACCCGCGTAATATAACCCCTTGGCCCAAATGACAATTGCTTGGCAAATGATGTAAATTTTGTTGTCACTAGGCGAGTAAAAGATATTGGGTAGAGTGGTAATAAATTCTTTCATTGTGCTATCCCTTAATAAATACTAGGTATATTTTCTGTCTATACGTTAAGATCTCAGTAACCACTGAAACTATTGAGTTATCAATTTTAAGCAAGAATCACATCCTGGGATGGTATTAGGTTATTTTATTTATAAGTTCTGGAATGGTTTTGGTCCATTTTGCTGCCCCCTCAAAAATAAAAGAGCTTTATTGCAATGAATATATTGACAAGTGAACTATGTCGTCAATTTAGGTTGCTAATAGAGTCCTCATTCAATGTTCAGTTAGTTTATCCAGTTGGTTGGAGAGGGGATGAAGTAAATGGGATGGAAGGGGTATATCGCTGCCAGCTGGTAGCATCACTTTATTAGAGTACATGAAAATGTGGTGCAACATCCAAGTATTTATATATCAATTATTGCTACTCAAAAGTTAATCTCTGTTAATAAAAGTCCGCAAAGTTGTTAAGCCAACGAATACGAAAAAGGTATTATGAAACTTTGGGAACCATTGAAATCAAATAGCTTAATTGCAACTCTTAAAGTAAATCTCTGTTAACTTGACATATATTATACAAATTATAATTCTACAATTCTACACAACAAGCTGTTTCCTTCCCCAGGTGTGTCCCCAAAGTTTTTAAGCCAATGAATAAGAAAACTTTGGGTACTAGTGTAATAAACTCTGTTTAATTGCAACTCCAAAGTAAATCTCTGTTATCTTGACATACATTATACAAATTATAATTCTACAATTCTTTACAACAAGATGTTTCCTTCCCCAGGTGCGTCCCCAAAGTTTTTACACTAGTCCCCAAAGTTTTATTAGCTTAATTGCAACTCTAAAGTAAATCTCTGTTATCTTAACATACATGAACAAATTATAATTCTACAATTCTACACAAAAAGATTTATCCTTCCCCAGGTGCGTCCCCAAAGTTTTTAAGCCAACGAATAAGAAAACTTTGGGGACTTAATTGCAACTCTAAAGTAAATCTCTGTTATCTTGACATATATTATACAAATTATAATTCTACGATTCTACACAACTAGGTGTTTCCTTCCCCAGGTGCGTCCCCAAAGTTTTTAAGCCAACTAAAAAGAAAACTTTGGGGACTAGTGTAATAAACACTGTTTAATTGCAACTCTAAAGTAAATCTCTGTTAACTTGACATATATTATACAAATTATAATTCTATAATCCTACACAACAAGATGTTTCCTTCCCCATAAATGCGTCCCCAAAGTTTTTAAGCCTACAAATAAGAAAACTTTGGGGACTAGTGTAATAAACTCTTTTTAATTGCAACTCTAAAGTAAATCTCTGTTATCTTGACATATTATACAAATTATAATTCTACAATTCTACACAACAAGATGTTTCCTTCCCCAGGTGCGTCCCCAAAGTTTTTAGGCCAACGAATAAGAAAACTTTGGGGACTGTTAATTGCAAATCTAAAGTAAATCTCTGTTATATTGACATACATTATACAAATTATAATTCTACAATTCTTTACAACAAGATGTTTCCTTCCCCAGGTGCGTCCCCAAAGTTTTTAAGCCAATTAATAAGAAAACTTTGGGTACTAGTATTTTTAATCTTTGGGGACTTGTGCAAACAGCCCAATGTTCATTTCCTCCCTAAGATATTTGTATCTAGTGTTAAACTATCTTACTTCAATGGGTTAGAGAAAAGGTCATAAAAAGAGCTTAAAACCATCTCAAGACATCTCTGATATGGAGAACGCAATCGGTTTATTAGTTACTGAAATCTTAAGCTTCACCCAAACAAACCTTACTACTTTATATACTAGGATATTAACCTAGTAAAAATGCTTAATATTTCCTTAATTAAAATACTAGAAAAATTAAAGCATATAACCACATTATGATGAAATGACTTTTTATATTTCCTTATTGGTAGCGAAGCTACTATATGACTAGGTTCTGTACGTTAATTCGTCAGTCACGCTTCGAAAAACTTTGGGTACTTTTACTGAATTTTGATTGGTTGGTTCCAAACCAGTACTGTCCCAACTTTTCAACCATTAATTTTAATCTACAAAAGGGGGTGATCTTGCGGCCATGTTTAAAATAATTCTTTCTGAATTTGTTAAACTAATAATTTAATAATTTAACCGATAAATTGATGTACATCCCCAATGTTAAAACACAAAATTGTCCCCTTTGTAGATTATTTTTAATAACCAATCAATCAAAATTAAATAACAGTCCCCAAAGTTGTTGAGCCAAGGATTAAGAAAACTTTCTTGTGAAACTTTGGGGACTAGTGTAATAAACAGCCTTATGTCCTCTTCCCTCTTTGATATAATTGCCTTATTTAAACTATCTTGTTTGTCGTCTGTCCCACTTGTTTAACCCTTTTGCATTTAATTTGACCTAGAGTTCGATCTTTAAAAAAGAAATTAGAAAGAAAATGATTCATTCTTTTTTTGGGTAAGTTTTTTATGTCCAACCTTTAACCCTCTCTTTATTACTTGAAATGCTCCTAGAGGCATACACAAAGATCTAAAGAGATAAGAAAATGGGCGATAAATTGATGTAAATCCCCAATGATGCTGCACAAAAATGCCCCTCATGTAGATAACAATTAGTGGTGGATACGTTTGGACACTCAACTTTATGAACGAATAAATGAAAATTAAAGTCCCAAAAGTTGTTAAGGCAACGAATATTAAAACGTTATTTTAAAACTTTTGGGACTAGTGTAATAAACATCCAAATGTACTCTTCCTTCCTGATTCAATTTAAGTTAAATATTTTAAGTATCAGATTTTAACCTACAAAATAAACTAGAATTTTAGATTTTACATGCGATAAAAATGAATTGTGTAGCGTTAATATTTTTTTTACTAATATTATGAAAACAAGAATTATTATATTCGAAAGTAGCACAGCAATAAGCCTCAAGCTTACAATAATTGAAATATTATTACTTGGATCTTGCACCAGATTTTCATAAACTGTGATAAAATAATACTCGCAGCTGGCTAAAAAAAAGATACCCCCCCACATCAACCCCCTTTACCCCATCCCCTCCCCACCTACTGAATAAACAAACTAACCAATAAATGAGGTCTATATTAGTAGTAACCTAAATTTACGACAAATTTTCCCCTGTAAATATTATTCACATATATCCTAGTGTCATGTACTCTAATAAAGAGAAACTTGTAGCTGGCTAAAATAACGCTCTTACCTTCTTGACAGAACTCTCCTTTGTATCCCTTGATACAAACGCAGACACCATCCTCGCAAACACCATGGCCCGAACAATCAGGCATCTGAAATAATAATTAATTTAGTATTACTTGGATATTGCACCAGATTTTTATGTACACTAAATAAAGTGATACTTGCAGCTGGCTAAAATAATATAAATAATCAAATACGTTGTTTCTTACCCTTACACTTTGGCTAAAACTTAAGTACCTTTACCACTTTTTAAAACACCGCTTTATAATTTTGAATTATGACTTATTGCATCCCCCCTTTGCATTTTGCTTGTTTTCGAACCTGAAAGATCAAGTTACTAACCTCACATTCTTCATATTGGATATGACATTCCTACCCCTTCCATCCTATTTTGACCTGTTTTTAAAACAACCTCTTTTCATTTCCATTAAGAACTTCACCTTTACATTTTGCTAGTTTTCGAACCTTGAACATCAAATTACTCACCTCGCATTCTTCGTATCTGATATGACATTCCTTCCCCTTCCAGCCTGGCTGACACTTGCACTCTCCATTCTTGTACTCTCCCCTACCCGAGCAGAGCACAGGGCATACACCTAGATAAAAAAAATATATATATATAGTTATAGATGAATAAATATAGCACGGGGCAAACAGATAGATAGATAGATAGATAGATAAATGCTCAAATCAAACAGCCCGACTTTTATGGGATTATGAAAATTCCTCTGCTTGTACAGATTTTCTAAATTTACGTTCTTTACGAAGAATCTCCCAAGAAAATAATATCGTCAATATAGATAGAAAAATTTCTCAGTTTATCTATTCATATAATATTCTTGTATATATTACCAAAGCAACACCCAAATTGTAATCACATTCAATATTAGGAGTAGATTTGCTGTTAAAAATTGCCCTGGGACATATGATATGATTTTAAATAACCCTAATTTAGAGCCGTATTTGTCTTCATTCCTGGGGATCCACCCTTCCTTGGTTTTACTTTAGCACTAGGGTAATTGTTATTTGTTTCATAGCGGCTGCACCTCTAGGTCTCTAGGAAAATTTGATAAATAAAGGAGATAGGGGGGGGGGGGGGAGGTCGATCCTTCTCTTTCAATTTTAAATTTAAAAAAAACAGAAAAAAAAATTGTGGGGGATTATTTTTTCCATGGGGTATTTTTATTTCAACCTCAAAAAATAGTTATAAACCTTTCCTCGAAATATAAGAAGCTTCGCTATAAAGGAAGACCATATAGGTTCAGCGGCTACCGAGATTCTAATCTACTCACAAAAAACCATATACACTATTACTTTTATTTAAAGATTTTTCTATTAAAAACCAGAGAACTAAAGGGATAAGACAACGACAGATAAATTGATGTACTTCCTAAATAATGATACACAAAATTATCCCTTCTGTAAATTACAATGAATGGTTAAAAGGTTTAGACAATTAACCGACAAATAATAATTCAAGTCCCTAAAGTTGTTAAGCCAACAAATACGAAAACGTTAATATAAAACTTTGGGGATTAATACATATTTTGTCCTACTAATGATCAGTTATATTCCTGATTTTAATGGAACCATTTCAAAGACAAACAATAAAATTTGATTTTGGCCACTTACTACTTAGTGCGAGAGATTGGGGATATTTCATCTTAAACGTTTTATAATTACGTTTACTTAATCCTTGGTTTTAATACTTTCTTTACTTTTATTAGATTTTGATTAGTTGATTCAATAAGTTAAGTGTCCAACCGGTTCAACCACTATTTGCATTCTACAGAACGTGTGATTTTGTGTATAATCATTGGTGATGTACATCAATTTATCGCCCATTGTCTTATCCCTTTAGATCCCTGTATATTCATCCATTTTAAACATGTTAGGTTTGTGTTATATAAATCATTTTTCCCTTCAAGAACCTTCTACTTTATTTAGACTTATTCATAAATTAAAGTAACAGGATGTCTATCTTTGTGTCTGTTTCTAGCGAAGGTTCCAGCTTACTGATAAACCGATAGGGTTTTTCTTTACAATAAAGCTTCTTATAGGTTCAGGGGAAGGTGTATAACTAATTTGGGGGAGGGTGCTTCCACCCTCCCATAAGAAATAGACCTTAGGCATAAAACCCACACGAGAATTTGTAAGTGAAGGTTAAGATTTTGAAACTCCCCACAGGGGCGATAAAAATTCTTATAAAATATAGGGAAGCGTTTTTTCTTTATATTTATGATCAATGTCCCATTTTGTTAAACTAATATATACACATATTCTAAAAGTGTTCATATATAACAATGGATGTAGCATATATTCGTGGATATTATAACAGAGGAAAATTTTGTCAATTTAGGTTGCTATTTCCTCTATCATTTATGGTCAATTCGTGTAGGAGGGAATCTTTATATAGCTTTCGGAATAGTTTTGGTCTATTTTGTTTTCACAATCATAACTCCCAAAGATGCAAGGGGCGCAGCCACTAGACGATAAAGAAATCAAATTAGCCGTTTATGAGATATTAAATAAACAACTGCACTAGTTGAATAGCTATTTTGAAATTTTAGCGGATTTATTAAAAAACTTTATAAAATTGATAAAATGTTGAGAGTATTCCAAAATAAACTTAAGAGTATAATGGAATTTATTGGTTTTCTTATTATAATATACAGGGAGGGATGGGACATTAGGTTGTTAATTACACTAGTCCACAAAGTTTTATTTTACTGTTTTCTTATTCGATGACTTAAAAACTTTAGGGACTTTTATTTATTTTGATTGGTTAATGTTGTAATTGATACACAAAATTACAATTAGTGGTTGAAACGTTAAGACACTCAACTAAATAAACCAACAAAATTAAATAAAAGTCCCCAAAGTTGTTAAGACGACGAATAAAAGAAAACGTTAATTAAAACTTTGGGGACTAGTGTCATAAACAGCCCAATGTCTCCTTCTACCCTGAACAACACAGAGATTGGACCATAGGAGATAAACATATCTTATTAAGGAGGAGAGAGGAGTGTAGATTAATTTAACCAAAATTGTCCTATCCCTCCTTGAATGTAAAGGGAGTGTCCATTACCCCGTCCCGGATTTGAAAAATTTTGTTAAAATTTTTGCCCCCAGCCAAAATATGGTTGATTTATGCATAAAAATGACCCATGCAAAATATTTTTTCTGTAATGCAAAAATTGCGACGGTACAAGCACTGCAAAGTTTTTAAAATCTGCAAAAAACCCTGTTTTTATGGCGTTTTTGGGGCTTTTGTACCATCCCAATTTTAAAGATTTTTACAAAATTTCAATTCAAGTGTGTTGATATATACCTAAAATTTACCCAAAAAAATGGGGGCAGTCTCAATTATAACATATGAAGGTGTAGCAAGTAATCTTCCAAATACAAAATTGTCAAATTGCATACATATATAATAGGGTTGGGCCGGATACTTTTTTGGACGGATATTGGATATCTGGCTGATTTATAATGCCGGATATCCGACATCTGGCCAGATATCTAGCAAATATCTGGTAATTTGGCCGGATATCTGGTTATTCAGCCAGATATCCGGTAATTTGCCGGATACCAAATATGTTGCATTATAAATCATCCGGCCAAAAAAGTATCCGGCCTACCTCTATTATATAAGTATGAAATTTGTTTGATACACAAAACTATCCCTTCTGTAGATTAAACTTAGCGGTTGAAACGTTTATACACTTAACTAATAAACCAACCAATCAAAATTCAATAAAAAATTCTCAAAAGTTGTTAACCTAATGAATTAGAAAAACAATTATAAAACTTTGGGGACAAGTGAAATAAACAGTCGAATTTCCCCTCCCTCTCTGAATTATACCAGAGTGTACCAAAAGTCTTATAATAACTAGGGAGGCAGAGCACAATAGGCTGTTAATTACACTAGTCCCCGAAGTTTTAAAAACTTTTTCATTTGTTTGCTCAACAACTTTTTAGATTGTTTGAAATTTTGATTGGTTTAATAAGACGTTCCAACCACCTATTGTAATCAACAGAAAGGGTAAGTTTGTGTAAAATCATGGGGTATACACGTCCATTTATCAGCCATTGTCTTCTCTATCTAGATCCCTGTACCCAAAGTCTAATAATAATTAACTGGAACACTTATATTTTTATTACATAACAAGAAATAACATGTTATTCAAGAATCTAAAGGGATAAGACAATGTCTAATAAATTGATGTACATCCCCAATAATGATACAAAAAATTATCCCTTCTGTAGATTAAGACTAGAAGTTGAAACTTTTAAACACTTAACTTAATAAATCAACCAAATAAAATTTACTGAATTTCCCCAATGTTTTAACCCAAATATAAGAAAACACCGTTATAACACTTTGGGGACTAATTTAATAAACAGCTCAATGTCCCCTCCCTCCCTGAACTATACAAGAGTGTATCACAAGTCTAATAATAACTAGGTAGGGAGTGGACATAGGGCTGTTTAATACACTAGTCCCGGAAGGTTTATAATAACATTTTTTTTATTTCTTGGCTCAACAACTTTGGAGACTTTTATTGAATTTTAATTGGTTGGTTCATTAGGTTTATTGATCAAACGTTTCAACCACTATGTAATCAACAAAAAAGGGTCAGTTTGTGTATCATCATGGGATATACAAATAAATTTATCAGCCATTGTCTTATCCCTCTAGATCCCTGTACCCAAAGTCTTATAATAACTGGAACACTCATTTTTATTACATAACAATGTTACTGAGGGATCTAAGGGATAAGACTATGGCTTATGAATTGATGTACATCCCCATTAATAATACACAAAATTAACCCTTCTGTAGATTAAAATTAGTGGTAGAAACGATTGAACACTCAAATAAATAAACCAATCCATCAAAATTTATTGAAAGTCCCCAAAGTTATTAAGTCAACGAATAAGAAAAGGTTATTTTCAAACTTTTGGGACTAGTGTTTTAAACGGCCTATTTTGTCCAACCTATTTCTGATACTTATTAAATGCAAATCTTTTCTATAATATGAGTTTGAACGAACTCCGTAAAGGTTAGCTCATTTATTTAATCTAAGCAAGTTGAAATTTTTTGATTGAAAAATTTGGTTGATGATTCCTGTAACAATAAGGGTTTAGAAAGTGTAGCAACTTTGCAATCGGTACTTCTGCTTTATAGCTTTAGTTTTTGATATATTGAAGACGTAAGTTTAATGCAAATTATTGCCAGTTTCCCAAGTGCCAAGTCGAGCACATACCCCCCCCCCCCCATCTCCCGACCTTGAAAAAAGGAAGGGATACTTTCTAGTTTATTTCTTAATTAAATAAGGTCAGGTTAGGATAGTTTATATTGGGTACCAGGGACCCTTGCAAGTTAATATAATGAGGGAGGGGTTGTCAGTGATCAAAAGACACTTTGAGGGAAAGCACCGAACATCTTTTATAAGCTAAGACAGCTTTTTCCAAAATTAACAGAGATAAACTAAAATAAGTGGTAATAACTGAAACATTCCCTTGATCTATCAGTAACTTTACTGTAAAGAAGAAACAATTGCATACATATATAATAGGGTTGGGCCGATACTTTTTTGGCTGGATACCGGATATCCGGTTGATTTCTAATGACAGATAATCGTTATATGGCTAATTACTGGATATCTGGCCGAATAAAAGAACATTGGCCAAATAACCGGATATCTGGCCGAATAACCGGATATCCGGCCAAATAACCGGATATCCGGCCAAATAACCGGATATCCGGTCGAATAACTGGATATCCGGCCAAATAACATATATTTGCCGGATATTTGGCATTATAAATCAGCCAGATATCCAGTATCCGTCCAAAAAAGTATCCGGCCCAATCCTATTATATATGTATGCAATTTGACAATTTTGTATTTGGAAGATTACTTGCTACACCTTCATATGTTATAATTGAGACTGCCCCCATTTTTTTTGGTAAATTTCAGGTATATATCAACACACTTGAATTGAAATTTTGTAAAAATCTTTAAAATTGGGATGGTACAAAAGCCCCAAAAATGCCATAAAAACAGGGTTTTTTGCAGATTTTAAAAACTTTGCAGTGCTTGTACCGTCGCAATTTTTGCATTACAGAAAAAATATTTTGCATGGGTCATTTTTATGCATAAATCAACCATATTTTGGCTGGGGGCAAAAATTTTAACAAAATTTTTCAAATCCGGGACGGGGTAGTGTCCATGTATTAAATCAACAACCCTTTCTATGACAAATAGGTAACGAAGGTAGTCAATCACATTCACTGTTTACTTTTTACTACAGCAGCAAATTTCTTTTAGAGACATAATAATGGTACCCAAAGTTTTATAAACACGATCTTAAATACCAATAATTTTATTTGCATGAGGGACAATTTAATTTTTCATCAATATGGATGTATAGGTACCAATTTATTGTATATTGTCTTATCCCTTAAAATCTTTGTAATTTTTTAAAATCTCATCATTAAATTACGAAACTCAGTAATCTAAGCTTTTTTTATATGTAAAATATAATAATTGAGAGTGGTAATTTTGTGGAAGATATAAAACACCGATAGATTTAAGGCCCATTAATAATGGGATTTAAGACTCAAAAAACGGCGCAAATTAAAATTAGCGCACTTCCTAAAAAGGGCGAGTAAAGAATCTTATCTTCAAGGATCTTAAGGGATAAGACATTGCAATTAATTGATACACATTTCCAATTATAATAGACAAAATTAACCCTTTTTTGAATTAAAATTATCGTTTGTAATGAACAAATTCTTGTATGCAAAAATATATGGCGCACTTATTGAGATTTCCCATGATAAAGGTAAAGTCATAACAAAAATTTAAAGGATCATTATATGGGGGGGGGGGCTGAATTAAGTCCATACATTCAGTGGATATACTCATAATTTACTTTTATGTACTTCAGGGAGGGAGGGGACATTGGGCTGTTTATTACACAGTCCCCAAAGTTTTATAATAACGTTTTCTTATTCGTAACAACTTAAGGTACTTTTATTTTTAATTAGTTAGCTCATTAAGTTGAGTGTCCAAACGTTTTAACCACCAAATACAATATACAGAAGGCATAATTTTGTATATCATCATAGATAATGTACATCAATTTATCGGCCATTGTCTTATCCCTTTAGAACCCTGGCAAATACAAAACAAAGGCCGATAAAAGTAGATTAAACGTGTAGCTATCGCAACAATTACGAATTACCATGACAAAATGGCCTAATCCTTAAATTTAGATATGCTCATAATAAAGGGTGTAAAATTTATGTACATTTACTTAAAAGGACACTACAGACTTTTGCATTAAGGGGACAATGGGCTGTTTATTAGGGCGGGTTCATATCGGAATTAGACAAAGAGGGGATATGCAACAGATAAAATTAACCTTAAAAATATTTCTGACCGAAAAAGAATTTTAAAAAATTGAGTTTTAGAACGCGACCACTAAAAAATATATTTCATTACTTATTAATATGCAAAGACGACATTCAATTTTTTTTTTAATCAGAACTATAGCTTCATGGTGCTCCCTGGAAAGGCCTTAAGGAGCTGAATCAGGAAATTTTGTCCGTTTCAAAATATCTCGTTCCTAGCCATAGAAATCACTAAAAACCACAATTTTTTAAGGTTTATTGAGAATTGTCTAATTTGTAGAGGTTTTTTAGATTTTCTCAGGCTAGGAACGAGATTTTTTGAAACGGTCAAAAGTTCCTGATTCTACTCCTCAATGCCTTTCCTGGGAGCACCATGAAGCCATAGTTCTGATTCAAAAAAATTTGACTCCTATTTACAAATAGCTATACAATTGAATGTCTGGTCGTCAGCGGTTTTAAGACTTAGGATAAATTTTAAATCATCCAGAGGTGTATTATACTCATACAAATCATTTGCAGATCCCCGCTTTGGCCCCAGAAAAAAAATGTCCAAAATCGACCCAGTTTATAACATTAGTCCCCAAAGTTATATAACAGCGTTTTCTTGTTCGTTGGCCTAACAACTTTGAGTACATTTCCTAAATTTTAATTGGTTGGTTCATTAAGTTAATTTTTCAAACGTTTCAATCACTTATCTTATTCTACAGAAGGGATAATATTGTTTATCATCAATTTATCGGCAATTGTTTTATCCCTAGAAGTAAACAATTTATATGGCTTTAGATATGACACACGTACGAACGGACATATCAAAAGTGTAGAGTATCCTTTTAAATAATGCTGAAGATAGTATGACCAATGTGCAAATAATCATTGAAAGTCATCAAATGACAATAAAAATTACTCTTCTAAAATCTCCGCTAATAATTGTGAAAATAACAAATAGTAGATTTTTAAAAGTGACGCTTTTCTATAATCAGGGCTTGTCCTACGTCCAACCGTACGTAACTGGTAGCAAATTTTTATTAAACTAGACATGTTAGAATTGTCCTATCGATTATTGTCCTTTGTATTATGATTCGTAAAAAAGTTGGGCAATATTTGTTAAGCCTAGCAACTCTATAATAGTTCACAGAAAGTCACAGAAATAATGATTCCTAGGACAACAAGGTACAATATTATAAGCGGCCTCTAACCATTTGCTAACATTTTATACCTTAATTGCTTACAATCGATCAATAAAAATCAAATTTAAGTGGTGGAAAAGTTAGCTCAAGTGTCCGACCCCTCTCAATTTCAAATTGGAAAAATTTACTAAGAATGAAACATGATATGAAAAAAATGGTACCATCTCTTTTATTGATACACGTGTAATCCCCGCCCCTCCCTCAAGGATCTAAAGGGATAAGACAATGGCCGATAAATTGATGTACATTCCCAATGATGATACACAAAATTACCCCAGCTGTAGATTACAGTTAGTAGTTGAAACGTTTGAATACTTAACTTAATGAACCAACCAATTAAAATTAAATGGTTAAGACATAAAATAGGTAAGAAATCTTTGGGGACTAGTTTAAAAAACAGCCCAATGTCCCATCCTTCCTTAAACATTATGCATTATAAATTTTGAGGGTAATGACTCTACTTTTTTGGCATTATAAGAGATAATGCCAAAGAATGAAAAACAATCTTTTTAACATTTTTTTGTTGCAATTTCTTTATCATGTTCTTGACACATTTTTTGCACAATAAATCTTTTAGGTAAAGGATTAGGTAAATGAAGAATTGTCCTATCCATTTAAAACTTTAGATTTCTATCCTAGTATTTTGAATGCTACGCTTTCAAATAATTAGAGTCGGTCCGTTCTTCCGTATTGGTTATCTCTGTTCGTTCAGACATGTTAGAATCATACTATCGATTTCAAACTTTGCATGATGATTCCTATAACAATTAAGTACAATTTATGAAGCGCATCAACTCTATAATCGTTACCAGAAAATCCATACGTCCATTTGAAACATACTAATTTTTTACTTTTTGATAATAACTTTTTATATGATATAATTATTATTTTCATCTAATTTTTGGAATAATGATTTCTAGGACAACTATTGATCTATCGAAACAATACATACCTTTTTCTTTAATAGCACGTCTTATTTTTTGACAAATTTAACAATTTCTTCACCCTTAAATCTTATATATCTGAGGTTATCAAAAAGATATCAATTTCAATTGATCTAAAAAAGAATTGTACTTTTTTCATATTTTCTACTTACTACTTTTTGTATGTATATTTTTAAGATTAAAATAAATTGAAATAATCCCCAAAAATGATAAACAAAATTATTTTAAATGTACACTTATCAGTTGAAAAGTTTGGATACTATTAATTTACAAGCTACCAATAATTTTGCAATAAAAGTTCCCAAAGTTTTTATGCAAACGTGGTTTAAAAACTTTGGGTACCTAGATTAAATAAAAATGCAACTTACTTTGGGTACAAAACTGTCCATCAAATCCTGGAGCACAAACGCACTGACCGTCTACGCACTCGCCGTTTCCGTTACACACTCCGCCGTTCTCGCTACCGCCGCAGCTGTTCGAGCCGTGATCCGTTAGCATAACCTCTAGCGGCTGCGCCTCCCCGTCATCGTTATAGACAGAGATGAACCAATGGCCGCCCTCCATGTATACGTCCTCTGTCTTGTGCACTGTGCCGATGGATCGAACAGGCCTGATTAAAAATTTTATTAATTTCTCCAAAAATGTCTTTTTTTTATGGATTTTAAGGGATAAAACAATAAAGTTAAACAATGCTAATCGCAAAATTTCTGCTGTAGGTTAAAATTATTGGTTAAAAATTTAGAACATTAAATTCGATGTAAGTACCAAAAGTTGTAAAGCCAGCGAATAAGATAACGTTGTTGTAAGAAACTGAGAACTACTATTGGTTTGTATTCTATTTGTTAGGTCTTATTATAGACTTGTACAATTTATTTTTATATGTAAAATACCATTTTTCAAAACGCCATAAGAACTACTTCTATAATTAAGCATCTCTACCTCCTACTGAAATGAAATGTTAGCAGCCTAAATGAAAGCCAAAATTTTCCCTGTCATAATATCCAGTTCCACATTTATTATATATCCATTACCTTGGAGAAGGTTCAACCGTAGTACCACTTTCTCTGTACCCAGAAATGAGTAGGATATGATTGTACTTGGTATGGGTCGGTAGTGCATTCCTGCGGGCGTACACTGCAAAACTAGAGCCCCGCGGGATCCATACGTCATACGCGACATGACTAGACTCCTAAAAAGTGATAAAAATTAAACTAGTGATAAAAATTAGTGGTTGAAATGTTTGGACACTGCAAAACTAGAGCCCTGCGGGATCCATACGTCGTACGCGACATGACTAGACTCCTAAGAAATAAGATTAGAATTAATGGTTGAAATGTTTGGACACTGCAAAACTGAAGCCCCGCGAGATCCATACGTCATACGCGACATGACTAGACTCCTAAAAGTGACAAGGATGTTATTATATGCTTTCCGCTGATTTTAAAATGAAAAATTATAAGATTAAAACAAGTTTTATTGGCCCCTAGGAGCCGTAAGTCCTAAGCTAACAAAACTGGTATTAATAATATGATTTTTATTTTAATATTCTTGGAAAAATCAGTTTTGATGCCATACTGGAAAAGATAAAATCAACTATAGAACAGTAATATGAAGAAAAAAAGTACCTTTCCATTAATTTCATTTTATTTTAAAATAAGGGGGGGGGGGGTGTATATGATTGACTTAAGGGAAACTGCCATAAAAACATAATATTACCTGAAGAAAGAATTGCAGGTTAAGATATCCAAACGGCGGAACTAGCACTGCCATCTTATCCTTCAGCTTCACCTAAACATAAAAATATTTGGACATTAAAAGGGATAGTTGCATGAATTTAGTGAAATGCATATTTTTTCTATTCAATAGTTTAAACTACATTTACAGGGTATAAATTCATGATTCCTTACCTAACCTAAAATAACCGTTCAAAAGCTAATTTTCTTTTCATGACCCAATCTTTGGGTACTTTCCAACTTTGCTCCAAAATAAATAAAACAAACCTCGCGAAAGCTAGCCCCATCCGGGGGAAGGCTACGATGAGAGGATGACAGGCTGTTCACAGGGGGGTCAGGTACACCACCAAGGGAGGAATCCCCTAAAATAAAATATATTGTTTAAATAATTAGATTATGAAAAAAAAGATAGATATATTGATTATTTTACTATACAAATTTGATGATTTTTCCAAAAAGTTTTGGAAGATTTCTCTAACATATTTATTTTCATAAAAAATGTTAATTTTGAACAGCTACATAATATAAGATACACTGGAAACTACTATATTTTGAATTAACCAAATAAAATTCAATAAAAGTACCCAAAGTTTTTTAGCCAACGAATAAAAGAACGCAATAATAAAACGTTAGGAACCCTTTCAAATTAAATCAGTTTCTGGCCTGTTTAGTTCATGTTTGTTTATCTTTTTTTCTCTTCTCTCGCTGCATTTAATGTATGTGTTCCAATAAATAAATTTATCTACAAACTTTCAGGGATCTTAAGGGATAAGACAATGGAGGATACATGTACAAAAATGGATATATTATTACTTGGATCTTACACCAGACTATCATGTACTCTAGCTAAGTGAAACTTTTAGCTGGCTGATAAATTTCCCACATCCACCTCCTCCTACAAGATGGACGAACTGTTAGCAACTTAAATTGACGATTTTTCGCTGTCAAAATATCCACGTATGTTCTACATCCATGTTGGTAAAATATTAAAGGCATACTAGTTTTTCATCAGATGCAATATCCCTGTTGTCCCTGTACCCAAACTCTGAGGGTGGGTAAATAGTGAAGAAATTGGTTGCATTTGCAAGCAAAAGAACAAGAACATACTATTTCAAATAAATATAGTATTAGTAAAGTCCTGTCGTTTTTTATATGTTTGATCACATATTTGGAAATAAATGCTTACAAAACAAACATTTTAAAGATACAGAAAAAGTTTCTTTACGAGCCCAAGTAATCACTATTAAAATATCTTTCTATTTCATGGAATTATTCATACTTGGTAAATTTAACCAATAAAAACACAGTAAAGAAACTATCCGGCCATATTATTAGTTAGAACGTGTACACATTTTAGTATCAAAGCACTTTTCATCTCAATAATATTAAAATATAATGTATTAAGTTTTTTTTGTCTGAGGCTAAAAATCTCTGAAATTGCAGGTCAAAATTTGATATATGTACTCTTAAGGAAAAAATTATGTATTAATATGGTTTTAGGCTATTTTCTTTTTTAGTTGGTAAATCAACTGTAAGAATATAGAGTTGCTATGCAAGTAAAAACTACTGAACCTATAGTATTGTATGTAGGTTAAACATATTACTCTCCATACACTCTATACCAAGGTATATAGAGTTGCTATGCAAGTAAAAACTACTGAACATACAGTATTGTATGTAGGTTAAACATATTACTCTCCATACACTCTATACCTGTTCTACTTTCTTAACAACCACACAGACAAGAATTAAGAAAATAGAGGCAAAAATATTGTTCTTTAAGTACAAACTTCCTGTTCATGGATTTTATAATCTTAGATAAATATTCTTAGTGATGATTTCTTTTGATAATACAGTCTATACAGTATTTTGTAGTGCTTTGAGAGTCATTCAAGCTAATTGTGATTATCTTGGCTTCAAAAAGCTTTTAGTTTAGATTCCCATGTATTTCACTTTAGCGCGTTGTTGCATTTGTATTGGACATTTCAGAAAACCTATCTACATTCTTCCCCTTTCTATATCTATCTAGATATGTTTACTAACAATTTAGTAGGGGTTCAATATTTCATCTTTCTACAAGATTCTAAAATCTTAAAAATTTCAAGAAAATAGGTAAGAGGCATAAAAAAACTGATGAGTAATGTGAAAATCCTTAAATCAATATGATTTACAGCAAAGTAAAATGCTTTTATAACTGATGGAAAAGAAACCTTTCTGTTTTATAACCAATATAAAACCTTTTTATACATTTTCTTATATTCCCTCGATATAGCATGTCTTTGCGATAGATGTCTTTTATAAAAAGTAAATATTGCAGAATATTTGCAAATAATAGATAGTCAATATTGCTTAGCTCATTGTAAAAAGAAATAACAAGCTGGCATAAAGAAGAAAGCTACACTCACTAAATGTCAATTTTCTTTTCTTTAATGCAACATTTAATATTTTTGTTGCATTGCTACTCTTTATGAAGGGATATTTCCATGAAGGACATTGAAAATGTGTAAATTAGTTATTTATTGCATTTCATAGATATTAAAATGAAAAATTATAAGATTAAAACTAGTTTGTTGGCCCTGAGGGGCAAAAATAAGTGATTTTTTAAAAATATTGGTGGGAAATGTCTGTAATACAATGCTATACATGTTATTCCAGTATGACATTGAACCAGTTCATATCCAGTGGATATTAAAATATTAAAGTTTTTTTTCTTTTCAACTACATTTTTTAAATTTATATAACTTTCATTTAGACTAAAGAGGGTGCAATGTCCACTCAAATATATTGCAAATTGAATACTATGAAGAAAAAGTTTTATGTTTTATTCCAGTTTATTTAATAGACATTCAATGAGCTCAGCTAAGTATTATAATTATTATGATTATTAAATATTTATTTATAGATTTTGTTTATTGTATAGTTACACAATCAGATAAGTAAGAATAATAGTGGCAAAAATTAAACCAATTCAGTAAAATGATTGGAAGCATAAAACACAGGAGTACAAAATTACCACTGAAGTACAATCTGAACATTTTGTACATTTTACAATAGTTGAATGTGTGTGACCTTAGTACTGTGTATCAAACCAAAATGTAAATTATTCTTGGGGTGTCCAACAAAAAGTATTTAGTTTAGATTTGTCCAGCTTTCTATTTTCTTAGGTAATGGAGGGGACACTGGACTGAGATTACATAAGCACAGGAAGTCTTATAATGTTTTCATATGTGTTGGACCACAATTTAGGGTACTTTAATTTAATTTTCATTGCCTAGTTTCAAACTAACTTTTCAAACAAAAATTCAATATTTCTTGATGATTTTTGTATGTATTTGTGGTCCCCCCTTTGTAAGTGCATCTAATTTGTTGAAACAAAACTAAGCTATGGAGCTGTGCTTAAAGATGGGGGACAATTTCTCAATAAAACTATTTACACAATTCATAATTTGTCATTTTAATTACAAATTTTAATTATCTACCAACAATTCATGATTCTAAGTTTACATCGATTAAATAAAATTATATCAGAATCTTTTGTAAGATTGTTTAAAATGCAATAAACAATCAACCATTTAATTGCAAAACCTTGAATCTTGTGAGGCCAAGACTCATTAATTAATCACATAACAGTATATATTGGCAGAGATTTTAGAGATCTAAAAGGATGAGAGAATGGTTGATAAATTGATGTAAATCCCCAATAATGATACACAAAATTACCCCTTCTGTAGAATTAAAGGTTGAAAATTTTAAACACTCAACTTAATGAACCAACCAATCAAAATTCAATAAAAGTCCCCAAAGTTGTTAAGCTAACGAATAAGAAAACGTAATTATAAAACTTTGAGGACTAGAGCAATAAACAGCCCAATGTCCCCTTCCTCCCTGCACAGATTTGAACCCTGTAAATTAAAAATGCTAAAAATGACAATTATGTTTTGCTGACTACAAGTTCCTATCCCCAATTAAAACTATGGAATGAAACTCTGTGGAGCATAATTGTGAAAAATAGTAGAAATCCAATTATGTATTTTGGTCAAAAACAAAATCTGTTTGCATTATAACTTTAAGTGGTGGTATTATTCCATTAAGAATGGACATGGACATGTTTTCTGAATATTTAAAAAATTTGAATGGATATAGAATATACTTGGATATATTGACAGGGGAAAATTTGTTGTCAATTTAGCTTGCTAATAAGGACCTTATTTATTGGTCAGTTCATCCAAGAGGATAGGAATGGCTGAGGTAGCCCGCTGTGAGTTTCACTTTATTAAACAATATGAAAATCTGGTGTAACATTCAAGTAATAATAAACCCATTTTTAGAATAAAATCTCACATAGCTCATCTATAGAATATTAAGTTGGAAAAATTTGTCAAATTAAGATTATTTCAATTATTTTACATAAAAACTACATGTTATTGATTTTCTAATTTAATGTTTGCTTATTTAATATTGATAAACATGCAGACAAACATATGTCAACACTTAAAATTAATTAAAAAATACATAAAAAAAATATTTAGTAATACAAAAGATCTAATTATATAGTAAAAGAAACTGTAATTACAAGGATGACAACATCCATAAAATCGAAGCTCTAAAGTCAGAAGGAAGGACAAGCAAACAATAATTCTTGAACAATGTCTAAACTTAATAAGCAGAATATTAATTTGTAAGTCTTAACAAAATTGTACATCAATTTTTAACAAGTACTACAACATCAATATAATCAATCGTCTTCGAAACTATCATAAAAAAATAAATCTTCGCTTTTAAATGGAAGAAAAAAATTGCAATAAGACATAAAGTTTAGGAATTTGGAGCAAAGAATTCTAATAATTCAAATATATACCCATAACAAGTTAAAATGTGTAGGTTTTTGGTCGAAAACACACAGCTATCCTCAACAGTTTAGCGGATTTATAAACAACACGCTCTAAGCGGTCAATGGATCCTAAAAATAGACATACTTGCTGAATCATTCCTGGTTTTACTTAAATTATATCTGCTCCTTCTTCGGGACTATAGGCTTTTAAAGATTTTCACTTAAATTTCCCTATAATTTGACTTAAAAATAGTGTTCGACAAGACATCCTGTCGCTGTTTATAAGTTTTAATACAAAAAAAGATGTTATTATTTTCTTTTAAGGCCATCCAAATGTCTTTAATTAGATTTAAATTTAACCGATATAATTGTTATTGGTTCCCTCTGCCGTTTCTATCCATATTTCATGAAATTAAAACCATGAGAAAGAGTTGACAAGAAAATAAGAAAAGTGTTGAGAGGATAAGTAAAAACTAAGTTAATGATAGAGGTATAGTATTAAGACTAAAGTAATTGTATCTAATATAAGGTTTAACAAGGTTAACCTCAAGAAAATTGTAAATATAATGGTGGGACAAAGTAAATCATAAAGTAAATGATCAGTTAAGTTGTCTTAATAAATAGGAAATAGAGGAATAGAAATAAAAGAAAAGAATGATAGGAGAATATATAAGAAAACCGAAAAACCCTCAATTATCAATATAAAAAATGTAGCATGACCAACAGACTGACAGACAAAGTAAGTTGTATGCTGTTACTTTTTGTTAATGGATATCTTCACAAAAATTGACTTATCTATCTGAATTAGTATTGGTTAAAATTAAATTTTACCATATTGTTATGGACTGACAGACAAGATAAATTATAAAGTAGTTCTGCTACTAACCCGCAACTATTGCTCGTCATGTAGCGCATCCGCTCTTCGTTGGGGATGTGATAGGTTCGCGGTACAATTAAAGAAGTTAAAAATTGTTCCTACTGTTACTATATACGGTGCGCGGCATAAATAGTTAGAGTAGGGAGACAGGGATCTAAAGGGATAAGACAATGACTTATAAAGTGATGTAAATCCCCAATGATGATACACAAATTTACCCCTTATTTAGCTTACACTAAGTGGTTGAAAAGCTTGGAAACTCAACTTGAATACCAATCAATCAAAACTTAATAAAAGTCTCCAAAGTTGTAAGCTAACAAATAAGAAAACACTATATTAAAACTTTTGCTACAGCCCAATGTCCCCTTTCCCTTCTCAGACAAAGTGTTGGTTGTCTGTTGAATGTTACTTAAATGAATATCCAACAGTGGGCGGTAGAGCTCCCATGACAAGCGCGCGGATTTTGAAATCGAAGGATAAACCCACCCCAATTAGGTATTTATGGTATACTCTGCTAACTTAATTTGAAGTCAAATAAGCTGATCATATTTATACCATCCACTTTCTTATATTATGCCTGAAGTAAAACTTCAATTATATAGGTTAGTACTCTAGCCTATAACTTTTCCTCAAGATAAAAATACAGTTTATCTTTTAGATGATTGTAATTTCTTTGCTATTAATTATAGCATACTATTGAAAATCGGTATGCAAAAGATAAATTTCTTGTCAAGTTTCACAATTATCATTTTTATCTTTTGATATGAAAAAAAGTAATGCAAAATTTAATTTTCTATTTTTATCATTGATGTTGGGCTTTATATACCAAAAATATTTGATGCAGTTATCAGTAAGTATATAAACAGCAGGTCAACAGTCTTTAGATTTATGAAATAATATTAAATATGTATTAGATGGTAGTTCACAGCACAAAAAAAACGCGCGAACAGAGGTTAGTGGGTTAAACTAAGCACTACTTTTATTCCTCAAAAAATAAAAATCACCCTGTGATAAACATGCTGCTACTTTTGTTTTCCATAAATTGTTACATGTCTTTTATTACTATAAATAAACATATGGTTGCCCTTTAACATCCAGGGGATTTGTATTCAAAATGGAAGGAAAGGGCAGAAAAATACCATTCTGAGACCGATTTAAATTTTCCATTTTTTCGAGAATTCAATCAATTCATTAGTTATTGAAATCTTAAGCTAGCTACAAACAAAAAAAACCCTTAAAACTTAAAAATAGAATAAGTATAAAATGCATTTTATATTTGTGCCAATAAAAAAAATTGATCCTAAATTCATGTTAGTATATCATACTGTAATCTTAGGCAATATAATTATTTTTTAGGAACCGCTATTCTTGACTAGCTGGAGATTTAAACGCACACTAGATCATTTTCTGATAATATTTTTTTCTTACTCCCCTGTAATTTATTAATTACATTTCATATTTTGTTTTGGTATCTATTTCAGCTTAAAACTGTAGTCATAATGTCACAAATCCTACTTTATAAAGTAGTAAGTTTTTTTGGGTCATGTGAAGGAAACGAAGTTGCGGGTTTCGTCGTATTTTAACAGTAGCTTTTGAAAGGTTATTAGGCGATTGCCCCGCAAGATTAGGCAATTGGCCCCGCGGGGTTAAAGCACCAGCAGGAGCTAGAAATAGGATAAAAGCTAATGTGAAAATATAATGAAAACTGCAACTTTGTTTCCTTCACATTAGCCAGTTTTTTTTATAAAGCCTAAGATCTGAAAAGTTGTTAGGTTGTAACAATAATTTTTTTAAGTTATTTTAGGCTATTTTCCTCCTCGCCCGCCTTCCCTAGAGGATCAGGTTGACCAATTAGTAATCTTATAATGTTAAGTAGTAAGTTTAGTGAATGTATGAATTAACATTCTGATATTTGAATGGTAATTTTGTATAAAAACAAACACTGTAAATAATGGTAGAAGTAAACGCTGTTAACAATTTTATCAACATATTAAATACAAATGACTCCTTTTTTGTAATAAAACTTATAAACAGCGCAGGATGTCTTGTCGAACGCTATTTTTAAGTCAAATAATAGGGTAATTTAAGTGAAAATCTTTAAAAGCCTATAGTCCCGAAGAAGGAGCAGATATAAATTAGGTAAAATCAGGTATCATTCAGCAAGTATATCTATTTTTAGGATCCATTGACCGCTTGGAGCGTGTTGCTTATAAATCCGCTAAACTGTTGAGGATAGCTGTGAACAAGTTCATATAATTTAACCCCCTCCAAGAATTTTTATACACAAAAGTTGGAAAAAATAACTATACAAACGTTCATAAAATCTTAATTCTTCGTCATGGGGTAATGGCGCAATGGGTAGGGTGTTGGCCTGGTAATCTAAGGGTTCCCGGTTCAAGCCCCACCACGTGCAAAATTAACTCTGATGAATTGAGCCATACTGATGAGCCCTAAAAGGGCGAAACACTGTGTCTATGGATATTATATAAAGTAGTGTTTTTTTATCTATTGAATAAGATCATATTTCTCCTGTTTAGGGAAACATCACAAAGGTCTTTGGGTAGTTTTAGGCTATACTACCCTTCTAATACAGAGCCCCATGATTCTAGGTTTGTAACCTTTTGTATAAAGTAGTACGGTAGTTTGTCTGTTGCCTAAAATCTCACTAACCACTTATCCGATTGGGTTCTCCATCTTGGAGAACCTTCAAATAGTTTCCAGTTACGTTTTATTTTATTTTTATTTTTCTATACAAGTCTTTGGATGGTTTAAGACTATTGTTCTGTTTTTTTTTCCAAATACAGAGCCCCTAGAAGCTAAGGATGCACCCGCTAGTATCTATAAAACTATTCAGTATGAATTAAAATTCTTTTACTTTTAACTTGAAAATATCTAGCCTTGACCCTTAACATGGATATAGAATATATGTGGATATAATGACAGCGGAAAAATTGTCATCAATTTAGGTTGCTAAGACAAACATCACTTTTATGTCAGTTTGTTCATCCAGTAGGTGGGAAGGTAATGCGACAAATGGGGATGGATGGAAGGATAATTAATTTAGTCAGCTACAAAGTTCCCTCTATCAGAGTACATGATTATCTGGTGCAACATCCAAGTAATAATAAATCCATTGCCTCAGCCTGAACATGTTTCTATGTTTTTAGATGAAATGAGAATTAGATTGGAGGGATTCCATGTAATAAAGATAATTTTAAATATTAGCACAGTAATACTAAAAGTGGTTTAAAAGTTTGGACACTATTAATTTGGAACCATCAACCAACCCATCAAAATTCAATAAGAGTAACCAATGTTTTGGATTCAATCGATAAAAGAACGTGATTATAAAACATTGGGTACTAGTGTAATTTACAGTCCAATATCATCTCTCTCCATGAAGAGACAAAACATCTTATGTATGAGCATGTAAGTTTAAAATATCATGCTGTAATTGTTATAGCATGAGAAAGAATAGAAATAAATTCTATAAAATTCTAGCTAATAATTTTTTAGTATTTGCTGCTTCATATTAATACCAAAAGGGGCAAAGGGAAAATAAATATCCTTAGATAAAAGTAACAGGATCTGTGTGTGTGTGTCTGTATGGAAGGATCTTACTAAACGCTAAACCGATAGAGTTCTCCTTTACAATGTAGCATCTCATAGGTCCTGGGAAGGTTTCTAACCATTTTGGGAGAGGGTACCACCACCCTCCCAAGAATCACCCCTAGAAAAATGAATCATGTCTACATAAGACAGAAATTTAAAAAAATTGATGGAAATCTTAATTTATCGTCAATTTCTCGATCCCAAAATCCCTGCCAAAAAATGTGGAGTGCAATTTTGACCTTTGATCTAAATGATGATAATTTGACTGCTTTTTATCCAAAACACACACAACTCTGTACGCCTTGCCAGGGATATAAAAGGATAAGACAATGGCCGATAAATTAATGTCCATCCCCAATGATGATACACAAAACTACGCCTTCTGTAGATTAAAACTAGTGGTTGTAAGACCATTAAAAATCAATAAAAGTCCCCAAAGTTGTTATGCCAACAAATTATAAAACTTTGGGAGACAAGTGTTATAAACACCCCATTGTCCCCTCCCTCCCTGACTTTTTATCCTAACACACAACTGTACGCCTAATATGGTTCGGTTTTAAAACAATAGGATTATTCTTTTTTCACTTTTTTTTAAGGAGACATTTTTCTCATATAGGTTTTTTGCAGGGAGGGAGGGAGGTTTTATAATAACGGTGTCAACTCTTCTTGATTCTTGATTAGTATAGTTAATTAAGTTGAGTGACAAATTGTAATCTACACAAGAGTAATTTTAGGTTTTGTTTTATTAAAAAAGAGTGTTGAAAAAAAATTGTGAAAATAATGAAATGCAAAAAACAAGAAAACCAAAAATTTAAAATTAAATTATAACTTTCCCTAGAAAATTGCCAAGTGATAAGATAACTTTGTGTCTGACAGTTTGTCTACTAAGATCCCAGAAACTATAGGTCTACAATTTTTCATGATAACCTCGATATGGTTACTATCTTTATATCTTTATCTGTTATATTCTCAGGGATATAAAGGTATAATACAATTACCGGTAAATTGATGTACATCCCCAATGATCATACATAAAATTGCTACTTCCTTAGATTACAATTAGTGGTTGAAACTTTTGAACACTTAAATAAATGAACCAACCAAAGTTCAATAAAAGTTAAGAAAAGCTTTGATATAAAACATTGTAGAACAGTGTATTAAAAAGCCCAATGTCCTCTTCCTCCCAGCCAATTTCATAGAATACATATCAGTCTCCGTGAGTATAAAAATGAGAAGGATTCATAATTTCTAAAAATGCATCGTATTTTCTCTCAAACCAACTTTACAGGGATCTTAAGGGATAAGACAATGGAAGATAAATGCCATCTGAGATAAAACATTTATTGATTAAAAAGTTTGAACACAATCCAAAGTTTTTAATATTCAATTCGAGAGAGAATGATCTACAAAACTAAAAGAAAATCATTAAACTTTTATGTATTTTGAAGCATGACCGAAAGACAGACGGACAAAGCAATGTATAGATTAGATAAAGATTTCAGGAGTCTATCTTCAAAAGCAGCTAAGAAAATCATATTTTAGCCATAATGTTATGGACTGACGGACGGACGGACAAAGTAAATTCTAGAGTAGCTACGCTACTACTATTAAAAAAAGAAAATATATAAAAAGTTGATTAATAGAATTAAGCTGAGTCAGATATCTGTGTTATTTTGCGTATCATCATTGGAAATGTACATTGTCTTATCCCTTCAGATCCCTGCATATTTATATAGTAGCTATGCTAATACTAAAAAAGAAAATATATAAAAAGTTGATTAATAGAATTAAGCTGAGTCAGATATATAACATCTACAAAAAAAGTTTCTATCCTACAAACAAGTTATTTTGTGTATCATCATTGGGAATGTACATTAATTCATCGGTTATTGTCTTATCCCTTTAGATCCCTGCAATTTTACAGAGTAGCTGCGCTACTACTATTAAAAAAGAAAATATATAAAAAGTTGATTAATAGAATTAAGCTGATTCAGATATCTGACGTATAACAAAAGTTTCTTCCTTATATAGATAGATAGATAGATAGATAGATAGATAGATAGATAGATAGATAGATAGATTGATAGATGGATAGATAGATAGATAGATAGAGAGATAAATAGAGAGATAGATAGAGAGATAGATAGATGGATATTCAGATATCTGACGTATACAACACAAAAATTTCTTCCTCCTATAACCCAGGGAGGGAGGGGACAATGGGCTGTTTATTACACTAGTCCCCCAAGATTTTATAATATTAATTTCTTATTTGTTGGAGTATCAACTTTGGGGACTTTAAGTTCATTAAGTTGGGGTTTCAAACGTTTCAAATACTTGTTTTAATCTTAAGAAGGGGTAATATTGTGTTTCATCATTGAGGATGTACATCAATTTATCGACTATTGTCTTATCCCTTTAGATCCCTGCCAATCTTTATATAAAAGTAACAGGATGTCTAAGAGTGTGAAGCAAAGGATCTCACAAACCGCTGAACCAATATGACTATCCTAGGATTTATAAATCCAAAGAGAAAGCTCCTTGAAAATTATCCTTTTTTTTAACTTTTACTTTTTAAAGTTAAAAATTAAGTGGAGCTTCAACTTATTCTTTCCCCCTTTCCTTAGGTGCCCCTAGAGGCCTTTAACTTCTTTGTACCATTAATTCCTGACTTTTTATTTTTGAGTAAACATGTAAAAAATGTGAAATAGTTTTGTTCCCAAATAAATTCAACATAAGAATTACTTTCATTATCTTAAAAGGTTAAACTCAAATTTGGCGAGCTTTTTTTGTGCCACCTTCTGT
This sequence comes from Acartia tonsa, assembly GCF_053477335.1. Lineage (NCBI taxonomy): Eukaryota > Metazoa > Arthropoda > Copepoda > Calanoida > Acartiidae > Acartia > Acartia tonsa. Next base: position 47,352,756 of record NC_137271.1, read on the forward strand.
TTAATTAAAAAACAAACCTTTAAACAAACAAAAGAGGTTAGGTAATCAAAAGCTTTTATTTCATTTTACCTAAATCAAATTACTACAGTCATACCTCTGACATAGCAGCAGTACGATCATTTTAATGTTATGTTACTTTTAGATCCTATCATTGTTAAATAGATATATCTAAAAATAGTAATTTATCGCATCGTATTATAGATAGCTTTCTGCGGATATTAAATTGAAACATTATCAAATTAAAACCATTTTTGTTAGCCCAAAGGAGCCGAAGGCACGGGTAAATAAAAATGGTATTAATTTTATTATCTCTATTATAATATTTGTGGAAAATTATCTGTAATACGAGGCTATACACGATTTCTCAGTATGGCTGAAAAAAACTTCTAATCCAGCAGATATTAATCGGTTTCAAAGCGATTCTGGAAAATATGTTATTTTGCTACAAAAAAAACAAAGACACCCACTCTTTTTTTATGCATTTTTTGTTCATTCCGCAAAAAATAGCAAAATTGCAAGCAAATTCTAAGCGTGCCTTTAAAAGCTTTGCAATTTAGTCAAAATGCAAAATGTGGGGGCTCAAAGGGAGAAAAGCAGGTTTAGTATAAAAAGGGAAAGTGAGAGGGGGAAAATACAAATTGGGAGCACTTCTCCCTGTGAATCGAGTTTGGAAACAATGTAAGAACCTTTAGACTTTTAAGTATATGAGCAACTACTATGTCACTACTCATTTTTTGTTAACAGGGAGGGAGAGGATATTGGACTGTATATTATAATAGTACCTAAGGTTTAATAACCATGTTATCTTATCTGTTATCTTATGAGTACTTCTATTTAATTTTGAATGGAAGGCTCTAAACTTTTCCATCAACAATCCTAATCTACAGAAAGAGGGAAATAATAATAGAGGTTGTATTTTAATATATCGTTCATTACTTTTTCCCATAAGATTCCTGATTTTTCAAAATCTTATAATCTTACCTTTAAAACCAAACAGTATTATGTCCCAACTCAAATTCTCAAAACCATACTCCAGGGAGCCGTGTTTTTGGAGGAGTGGGGGGGGGGGGGGAAGTTAAAATAAGGAACTGCAGCATAATTTTGTTAATTAAGAAAATCATATACCACAAGAAAAACATTGAAACAGGTTGCCTCCATAATTTGTGGTTTTTAAACAGGGTTCTCAAGAGATAAGACAATTGGCGATAAATTGATACACAGACCCAATGATGTTAAACAAAGTGCCCTCTTCTGGGAACTAACGAATCAAAAGCCTATAAAAGTATCAAAAGTTTTTAGGCCAACGAGTAAGATTAATACTTTGGGTACTAAATATAGAATAGCTGCGCTAATAAAGAATAGAACTATTAAATTAATCTTTATGACAATGCATTTAAGATTTTAGGCTTCAAAATTTAAGTTGTGTTGTATTTTCTATTTTTATGATTTAAAATCATATATAAAAATCAAATATTTCTAGGGGAGATTTCTCTTGGGAGGATGGTGTCGCACAACCCCAAAGTAGTTATGAATCTGCCAAAGACCTATAAGAAGCTACACTGTAAATGAGAACCATATCGATTCAGTTGTTAGTGAGATCCTTCGGTACTGACAAAGATCCTTTTACTTAATAAGGGTTTTTGTGCTTTTATAATTATTTACTAAGTATATTTGTGATAACTTTTATTTAATGAAATCTTCCAATTTTTAACATGTACAAAACGGCCTGCTTAATTGCTTCAAGATCTATATGTCAGATCTATATAGGAAATAAATGTCTATAAACGAGCTCAAGTTTTCCAAGGAATATTTGTTTAAAACTCATAGTGCTCCAATAATCCATAATAAACTCTCATTGCCCAGAACGATAAGACCCATTATTTTACTTTATTAAAAAGAAATTCCTTTTTTTAATTTCATGTTGCTATTTACCTTATATCAATGTATTTAATTTCTAATCATAAAAAAGAAAATTTAAATTTATAAAATAATAAATGTAAAAAAACTGTTTTAAAAGAATTCGATTGTGGCGACACTTTGTGTGTTCAAATATTAAACTAAAATTGTAATCATCATCATTAACCCTTTGGTGATGGTATTGTAAAGAAAAAATATAATTTAAAAAATTTTTTTTAAATCATTTAGATTATTAAATATTTACTTTCTTTTATATAGTAATGCCGGGTGAGGAAAATAGATTTATTGAGAAATAGATATGCATATAGAAAACTAGCCAATAGGGAGATAATTATATCGAGCCAACTCTAGTATTTAAAATTGAAGAGTAGAAATTTATCTTTAAATTAAATATGAAGATTAATTTTTGTATTCTTAGTATATTTTCTTTATTTGTATGTATGTTCTTCTAAAACTGACATTTATTTATAGCTAGATAAATGTCTATATTTCCAGTAAAATTTCCATAACCATAAATAACAAATAAAATTCAATTAACGTCCCCAAAAGTTGTTAAGCTAACGAATAAGAAAAAAATATTATAAAACTTTGGAGACTAGTGTAATAAACAGCCCAATGTCCCCACTCTTTCTGGATAATAGCTGAATATTGAATGCCTAAACTCTACGCTGGATTGGTTGAACACACTACGTGTGTGTGTGTGGTCAGTCCAAATAGGTTAATTTTACCTCTTGACATGCTTTAATAGTTTTTCTCATGGATCAAAGGAAAAAAGACAATAGCCTATAAATTAATGTGTATCTCCAATTATGATACATAAAATTACCCAAAAGAAATCGCCTCTAAAAAGAAATAACCCCCCTTAAATAAAATTTCTTTTTTTTCTTTTTTTAAATGTAAAAAAGCTCCTTTAAATGATGAACTTTTTACTATATTGACAACAATTATAGAAAGCTTCAGTCCAATAAAATGCGGGAAAAAACAATATATTTATCTTAAGCAATGAAATACTATTTTTTCTGTACCAAAAATGTCTGATTTTTCCCATTTGCTTGATATATGTATCTAAAACTATTTCATTAGAGGGCACTATATTCCAAAAGATTTTTATTACCCAAAACCTAAACAAAAATCTTTCATTAATAAGTGTAAGACCATTTGTCCAGCCGTTTTTTAGATCTTAATAGACAAATAATATAAAGTAGTAAGCTTTTATTTGTCTGAAGCTTAAGATCTCAATGACTATTAAACCGATTGGGTTCTGTATTTTAGGAGGGTTCATATAGGTCCTGTGAAGGTTTTAGACTTTTAGATTAAAGTCAACGGTTGGTTTTAAGCTATTATTCTAGCCTCTTCTGCCATGATGACTAAAAAGGCATCACCCATTTATATTTTCTTTTCGACAAAGCTAGTGAAGTATGTCTTGTGGTGGTTTAAAGCTATTTTTCTACACTCCCTTAAGAGACAAAACTAGGGTCAAAAAGTTTTTTAGAATTCTACTCCAGATTAATATTAGGGGCCTAATATAATACAAGCAAGAAATTAGCTTTGAAGTCTTTAAAACATAAAATATTACAGTACGATTACAACAAATGCTAGCCTGATGTCTAAGGGATCTAAGGGGATAAGACAATGGCCGATAAAATAATGCACATCCTCAATGATGATACTTAAAATTATCCCTTCTGTAGATTACAAGTATTGGTTCAATCATTTAGACGCCTAACTAAATGAACCAATCAATCAAGATTCAATAAAAGTCACCAAAATTGATGAGCCAACGAATAAGAAAAAAATATTATAAACTTTTAGGAACTAGTGTAATAAACAGCCCAATGTCCCCTCCCGCCTGCTATCTTATTGTCATGCTTTAGTGGCAAAGCTCCTTTGAAACAATTAGTTTAAGGCTGCAATTAAAATTCAATTTAGAAATAAACACGGGCCTTCACATATATTATTAAATAATTTGGATTTTTAACTAAGTATAATTTTACAGATATAAAAAAATGGAGGGAGAGGAAAATGAAACGTAAAATTCAACCCTTTCTTCCTTAAATAATTATCAAGCTAATAACAATAATACATTTTGCCTCAATAATAGATGAATAACGCAGACAACCACCTAGCCCTTGTAATGGGCTTTATACTCTTTTGTAGCGACTTGGCTGTGTTTATATTTCCAACGCTATTGGATGATATTCATAGACCCAATTAAAAGTCTGCACAGTCCTCCCCAACCTGTGGGTATAGTTATAAATAATACATGCCCCCTCTATTCTTTTACTTTAATAGAAAAATATTTTTTAAGACAAAAGTCAAATCCATTTTCAAACCCTTTTAAACTTCTTATAAAGGGAGGAAGAGAGTTAAATAAAAGACTGTTTATTAAACTAGTCCCCAAAGTTTCGTATTGGTTAGCTCAACAACTTTAAGGACTTTTAATGAATTTTGATTGGTTTGTTCAATACGTTTAATGTCCGAACGTTTCAACCAATAATTGTATTCTTTAAAAAAGGTAATTTTGTGTTTCATCACTGTACATCAATTTATCGGCCACTAAAACAACCTTTAAGGCAAACATCAAATCCCTTTTCCAACCCCTTTAACTTCTTATAAATCTTGAAGAAAGGGGTAAAAAGTGTATATTAGGCATTTTAATTATACACGTTGATTAACAAAAAAAGGTATTTAACAGACAAACAAACTGATGGATTATGACAGGGTTATTCATGAGGCAGGGAAAGGGTTATAGAAACATTAAAAAAATATTTGCTTGTAAGTTTTCCGCCATTCTAATAATTTATGTTTGATTTTCAACTTTTAGTTCAATAGATGTACTTTTAAAAAAAGTTATAACTGAATAAAAATTTTTTTTTTGAAAATTATTTGTTTTTTAACAAAATCCCCTAACAAAAAAAATCAAAACAATTCTTTGTTACTTTTGATTGATTAAAATGTAATTGTAAATTAACTTTAAGTATTTGTTATGTAAAATGTAATTAGGAAAAAACATACTTATTTGCTTAATTTAATTGGTTAGATTTATAATAAGAAATACAGATGTGTGATGTATAAATATGTAGATAGAAAGAAGACTTATTATTAGAATTATTAAGAAAAAAAAGTTTAGATAGAAAATGAATAGAATTCTGTCCATATAATATATACCTAGAATATAAAAATAGAATCGATAAAATTAAACAAATATGACACCATCCACAAGTACCAAAGCACTATACATTCAAGGAAAGTCAAACAGACAAAATTAATTATTGAGAAGATATTCAGTTGATTAATACGCAATAATTCATAGAAATCACGAGTTTATGAATAACCGACAAACTCGAGGACACTTGATGCTCATTGAAATCTATACCAAAAATATCAGCGCCTATCTTCAAATAATATAATGATATAATGGATTAAAAATATATGGACAGATGAACGTTACCTGTAATTTTCTGCATGGAAGACTGAGAATCAACAACGGGACAAACTTTGGCGGTTGATTCCGCCGTTTCCCCGCCGCTGTTTGAACCAGAACTGTGCGTTGAAAGGCGAGAACTCACTGAAAACAAACAGAAAATTAAATCCACAATATATTATATCTAAAAACGGGAGAGAGAGGACAATGGTCTAGTCCCCAAAGTTTTGTATTTCTTTTCCTAAGCGTTGTCCTAACAACTTTGGTAACCTTAGTAAATTTTGATTGGTTAATTCATTAAGTAGAGTGTCCAATCGTTTCAACTACTAATTCTAATCTAAAGAAAGGGTAATTTTGTGTATCATCATTGGAGATATACATCAATTTATCAAACATTGTCTTATCCTTAAAGATCCCTGCATTTTAAAAGTATTAAATGATGTACTCGACGTCTGCTATTGGCACCGTCCCTAGAATCTAGAAGCTTTTTGTGTTCGATAAGGTTGGGATAGCCTAAATCCTTCCAAGGACATTGAGAGGCTTTTCTTAAATTGTGAACTCGATCGGTTCAGTAGTTATCAAAATATTAAGCTACGTACAAAAACCTTATATACTACCACTTTTAAGAGGATTACTTTATTTTTTATTACATAAAGATCTCACATAAATTAAAACGACTAAAATCTACCCAAAAACTGCCCCGGTCCCTAAATATTTCACACAAGAATAACATGTATAAAAGTTATGTGGGCAAAAAAACAATTACCCATGCCCTTATAAACCACTATTAACACCATCTGTCTTTAGCAAACATATTTTCTTACATCATAATATCACATAATATCAAAAAAGACTAAAATCTTCCAAAAAATTGCCCCCCTCCCAAAATGTTTCACACAAGAATAACATGTATAAAAGTTATGGGCAGAGAAAAAAAACAATTACCCATGCCCTCATAAACCCTTCGCAGAAACAAAATATCTAGGGTGTGCAATTAAATCCGCATTTGATCACAATAGCAGGGATCTAAAGGGATATTACAATGGCCGATAAAATTTTTGTGCATCCCAAAAAATGATACACAAAATTACCCCTTATGTAGATTACAATTGGTGGTTAAAACTTTTGGATTATCAACTCAATCAACCAATCAAAATAGAATTAAAGTCCCCATTGCCAAGTCAAAGAAACCGTTATTATAAAACCTTGAAACTATTGTAATAAACAGCCTCAAAATGTCCCCTCCCTCCATTTAAACACAAAAAAAATAATAAATTGCGGCTATTTGCTATTGTAATACATGTACGAAAGTGTAGAAACACCACAATATATATATTTCAAATCTTAACTTATGAATTTATGTATGCATGTATGGACATACAGAATATTAAAACTTTAATTTTTCTTTTTTTACTGTATAATATCTTACTGCTATTTTCTTCAAGACTATTCGGTACCATGCCAGGGAAGGAGGGGAAATTGGGCTATCTATTTAACTAGTCCCCAAAGTTTTATAATAACGTGTTCTTATTCGTTAGCTTAACAACTTTTTTGAATTTTTAATGGTTAATTCTTGGGTGTCTAGAAGTATAAAACGCTAATTTTAATCTGCAGAAGGGGTAATTCTGTGTATCATCATTGGGCATGTACAACAATTTATCGACCATTGTCTTATCCCTTTAGATCCCTGATTAGGTAACTAAATACTTGTCAATATTTTAATTATTTTGTGGCACCCGACTATAGCATTTTGAATATGTAGTAAGAGATCGCAAAGGGTTAACAAAAAATGGACCATTTTATGACCCCAGAAAAGCAAAAGATACTAAAAAATTTCATAGAATACAAATTTTACATTAAAAATGGGTTAAGATATCTGTGTACCTTCAGTATTTTTTTTAATGTATAATAAGAATTGATAAAAATACCCAAAGTTTTAAGTAAACGAATGTGAGAACGTGTTTAAAAACTTTGGGTACCAGTATAATCTACAGTTAAACCCTGGAGTTTTATATACTCTAGTAATCTCTATCATATGACAGTCTATTAATCTCAAATATGAATTTTAAAATAACTCATGAAACACATTCTCAACAAATAGTTTAATTTTCTCACAATTACAAAATATTTCGTTGTTTATAATTGTATTCAATAAGATCTTGTAAACGGCTGGACTGAATTTTTCCAGCATGGCTTCGAAACCAAATAATATCCGCTGAATTAGAATCGGTTCCGAGCCATACTGAAAAATAATGTATCGTTTCGTATAAGAGACAATTTTCCACGAATATGAAAATGAAAATCATAAAATTGTCAGCCCGGGCCTCTTGTGGCTTTATCTTCAAATTTTTAATTATACTGTCAGCGGAAAACTGTCTATAATACGATGTAATAAATAACTATTATCCTTTCCCCTTAGCAGTGACATATTAGGGTTATTAAACAAAGAATCTTTGTCTTAAATGTTATTTTCTTTAATCATAGCATAGATTAGTAGCGAAGCTACTCTTTTGTTGATGTTTGTCCGTCTATCCGTACGTAATAAACTAATCATTTGTTATTGACTTATATAGTATTTTTGTGTTTGCTTCTAGGGTTTGAATAATATGGCCGTAAACCTGCCCAAAACAATTTTAATCAGTTATTGCTGGGCTACTTATAGACATAGTACCCCTTGTTTAAACATTAATAAATCATTATTTACATAATTAAGAATAAACAGAACATTAATTTCAAAATTTTGTCTTTGTTTTTATAATAGAGGAATTGTCGTATTAATTTCTTTGTTGATAACACTAGTGGCTGCGCTCCTAAATCTTAGAATATCTGATACCCAAAGTTTTATAAACATGTTGTATAATTCGTTGGATGAAAAACATTGGGAACTTTTACTTAACACTTAATTTGTTTATTCCAACAAACAGTGTCCAATAATTTTAATCTACAGAAAGGGTAGGTAGTTTTGTTTATTATCATTAAGGATATACACTAATTTATCGCCTATTGTCTTATCCCTGAAAATTAAAGCTCCTTTGTTGTAAAGGACTAAAACTTTACCCTCAAATATGTCTTGGCATGTTTTTCAGTATTTTTATGTGTGGAAGATTAAAATATCGGCCATTGTCTTATCCCTGTTCTCCCTGAAGAACTCTTGAGTTGTAAGATAAGATTCAATTGCAGGAACTAACAAAGTGTGGTCACGTTGCAGCTCGGGAGGGAGGGGACAATGGGCTGTTTAATACACTAGTCCCCAAAATTTTATAATAATGTTTTCTTATTAAGTTGAGTGTCAAAACTTTCTAACCACTAAGTGTAATTAACAGGAGTGATTTTGTGTAACATCATTGTAGATGAACATCAATTTATCTGCTATTTTCTTATCCCTTTAGATTCCTGAATGAAATATGGTACTTTATAAAAAAAAAGGTTATGTTTGGTTAGGTTATATTGGATACTTTGTGGACCCAAAAGAGTTGGTGATTACAGGTAAAGGACCCGCAAGCATTAGAAAAATTATTTACAATTTATTATAAAAGTAAGGGGATTTTACTATTCGAGTTACTTTAAGGGAAAATACCAAGCTTACATTATTTTTTTGCTAAACAGAAGCCACACTATTATTGAAGAAAGGGATGCAAAATAGGAACACAGGGATGATACAATGGATAATAATTTAATATTTCCCTTTTATTTTATTTGTAAAGGTACCTTATTCTATTTTAAAGGAGAAAAAGGGGATGGGAATCGATTTATGTGCAATTAATCTCTCCCTTCCTCCCTGGCACCAAAGTTTCTTACTATGAGATGCATAATAAACAAATAGTCAGGAAAGGAGGGAGGGGACATTGGACTGTAAATTACACTGGTACCCAAAGTTTTGTAACTTGTTCGTTGACTTAAAACTTTGGATACTTTTATTGAATTGTGATTCGTTGGTTTCAAACTAGCAATGTCAAAACTTTTAAACCCATAATTTAATCTAAAGTAGATGTTACTATGTTAACAATCATTGGAGATGTTAATTAATTTATCGTCCATTGTCTTATCCCTTAAGATCCCTGACAAGTAGGACAGACAAAGACAATTTCTTTATGTGAATTTTCCAAAAATTTCCCTATATAATATTGAAATAATTTCATTAAAAGCAAGAATAATCATGCACATAAGAAGCACAGCAATTGTAGATTATTAATTAATTTAACCCTTGTCTCTAGGGGAGGAAGGGGTAGGCCTTGAAAATAGCTGAAAACCATTTCCAAGATATCTATAAACCTTATCTGAAAAGTACATCTAATTCGGAATAGCAATTACCGAGATATTAAGCTTTATATTAGACTACTGATTCTTCATTAGTAAATAATATCCACTTTGACGTACAGACAAACGTATAGACACACCAAATTATAGAATAGCAAAGTTATTTAATAATTAGAAAAATTCCTCAGCAATTAAAATATTCCCATTACCGTTAAACTTAATTACTAAAGAAAATATTTGTAAGCTTTAAAATTATGTTTTTAAATAGGGGATCATACACAAAATGTAGATTACATTAAATGGTTGAAACGTTTGGACACTCAACTTAATGAACCAACCAATCAAAATTCAAGTCAACAAATAGGAAAACGTTATTATTAAACTTTAGGAACCAGTGTAATAAATAGCCAAATGTCCTCTCCCCCCCCCCCCCCTCCCTAAAATAAGATTTCTTGTGTAATGAAATGTAAAATTGCGCGAACCATATGGAAAATAATTCTATTTTCGTTAACGGAAGGGAAAAGATAAGACAAGAATGAATATGGCCATAGGTATAGCTACAATAGCTAAATAGTTGTTTATCGCATCGTATTATAGACAACAAACCACGGATATTAAAATAAATAAAAAATAAAAGCGAAGCCTCTATATAAGCGGTCAATAAAAATTTTATAACAGTTTTTGCTTATTTTTGTATAACAGAAAAGTTAAAGAAAAATTTATGTTTTCTTTTACAACGTAGATGGACGGACATACTTACAAAGTGAACTATACAGAATCAATGCAACTCCATAATTTATCTAATCTAAAGAGAGTCAACCATCTAGAAGTAACTCCCATTCAAATCAAATTCCGACAAATTAACAACCAGAAATTTTGGTGCTAGGTTGAAGTTTTGACACTTGCTAACAAAATTATCTAAAACATTTACATACATTCGTATTAGGGATCTTAAGGAATAAGACAATGGATGATAAATTGTTATCCCCATGATGATAAACAAAGTTACCCCTTTTATAGAATCATATTATTAGTTAAAAAGCTTTGGAAACTTAGTTAAAAACAAACCAAATAAAATACTATATAAGGATTCAAAGTTTTTGAACAGTTATGAAACTTTGGGTACCAGTATTGATGGTTGCTGGTTTGCTTGGGCCCAATTTTAAAGACTAGACAGTGTGAAATAATGTTAGTTTTCCCACCCATCCTATTTGTTACAAGTAGTTGGATGTTTATCCGTCTGTCTGTTTGTTGGAAACTTAAGATCTCTGTAACAGTTTTGTTCTAAGTAGCACAAAAACAAGTTAAAAAGTTATAAAAGTTTGGGTACCAGTATAAAATAATGTAAGTTTTCCCACCCATCCTATTTGTTACAAGTATTTGGATGTTTATCTGTATGTCTGTTTGTTTGTTTGAAGCATAAGATCTCTGTAACACTTTTGTCTTTAATAGCGTTAAAACAAGTTAAAATGTTATAAAAGTTTGGGTACCAGTATAAAATAATGTAAGTTTTCCCACCCATCCTATTTGTTACAAGTATTTGGATGTTTATCTGTCTGTCTGTTTGTTTGTTTAAAGCTTAAGATCTCTGTAACAGTTTTGTTATTAGAAGCACTAAAACAAGTTTAAAAGTTATAAAACTTTGGGTACTAAAATAATGTTGGTTTTCCCACCCATCCTATTTGTTACAAGTAGTAGGATGTTTTTTTTGTCTGTCTGTTTGTTGGAAACTTAAGATCTCTGTAACCGTTTTATATTTACAACTCATACTATTTATTAAAGTATTAAGATGTTTATCCGTCTGTCTGTCTGTTTGTTTGAAGCATAAGATCTCTGTAACAGTTATGTTCCGAATAACACCAAAACAAGTTAAAAAGTTATAATACTTTGGGTACCCAAATAAAATAATGTTAGTTTACCCACCCATCCTATTTGTTAATTGGATGTTTATCTATCTGTCTGTTAGTTTGAAGCATATGATCTCTGTAACAGTTTTGTTATTAGAAGCAACAGAATCAAGTTAAAATTGCAGTAATGATAAAGGGATCTAAAGGGATAAGACAATGGCCGATAAATTGATGTACATCCTCAATGAAGATACACAAATTTGTCCTTTCTGTATATTACAATATGTGGTTAAAACATTTGGACACTTAACTTAATAATCCAACAAATCAAAATCAATAGTCTCCAAAGTTATTGAGCCAACGAATAAGAAAACGTTATTAAAAAAAACTTTGAAAACTTCACCAAAAGGAGAACCATATAGTTTAAAGAGGTTGACGAAACTCTTCGGTACACATACACAAACACACAGACAAATAGACATCCTGTTGCTTTTATTGAAAATATACCACGACCTTACCTAAATTTAAAGTACCCTTAAAATATCCTTTGATATTATATGAGTGAAATTATTTTATCCAGGGAGGGAGGGGACATTGGGCTGATTATTATACTAGTCTTTTTTTTTAATAAAGTTTTCTTATTCGTTGACTTAATAACTTTGGGGACTTAATGAATTGTGATTGGTTGGTTCATTTAATTGAGTATTCAAACGTTTCAACCACTAAGTACAATGTTTAGAAGGGGTAATTTTGTGTTTTATCATTCCTAGGGACCTACATCAAATTGTCGTCCATTGTCTTATCCCTTTAGATTCTTGCTAATAGCTTTCCTTTTCTCTCTCTCTATTTTGCTCTTTCTTTTAACTTCTCTCTCTCTTTTTCTATCTCTCTCTCTCTCTTCTTTTCTCTCTTTCTATCAATTTTGAGTAAAATCCAATTTTGTTAGTTCAAGATTTATCTTTCAAATATCTTTCAATTCTTAAAGAGAGGACCAGAGCCAAGCTGGATTCTTTAAAAAAAAGATTTGCTTGGAATGTAGGTTATACTGGTGCCCAGAGTTTTAAAAATATATTCTCATATTTACACTTATTAAAAACTTGGTTTGTTGTAATGTTTTATTAGTGTTCAAACTTTTAATCAATAATTTTAATCAACAGAGGGGTTAATTTGGTTTATCAAAATTGGAGGTGTCCAGCGTCCATTGCCACTTATCCCTTTAAGATAAGACTTTGGGGATTAGTGTGATAAACAGCCCAATGTCCCCTTCCTCCCTGGTTTTCAACAGAAGATATTTTTGAAGATTTTTAATATGATATATTTTTTTAAGAACCACACTCAGTTATCAACAAAGGGGGGGGGCGAAAGTGACACTTTTTGAAACCAAAATTAAAAGTCAAAGGAACTCAACTAAAAAAAAAGAGTTACAGGTCTGACATTTTGCATGGCAGTTGCTTTATAGGGGTACAATATGGAACTGTGAAGAAACGGCGGCGCAACCGCCGAAAACCGCCGAGAAAAGGCAACAAAAATTACGGCGGGAAACGGCGGTTTTCGGCGGTTGCGCCGCCGTTTCTTCACAGTTCGATATTGTACCCCTATAAAGGAACTGCCATGCAAAATCTCAGACCTGTAACCCTTTTTTTAGTTGAGTTCCTTTGTTGACTCTTAGTTTTGGTTTCAAAAAGTGTCACTTTCGCCCCCCCCCCTTTAAAAATAGGACATTGGACGATAAATTAATATTCCCTCCTAAATTGTGTGTGTGAAATTCTGTATTTTGTAGCTCTGGAAAATATTGAGCAAATAGAATATTTTCAGTATGGCTTAGAAACTGATTGATATCCGCTGGATCAGAACCGGTTATCAGCCATACTGTAAAATCATGTAAATCATCGTATTATAGACAATTTTCCATGAAAATTAAAATCATTAAAGCTTATATCTTTTTATTGTACAATAGCATGCTTTATTTGTTAGGATTAAAGGCAAAAATGAAATATCTCCAAGGAAAAATATTATTAAATCTTAAATAAAACAGTCTAAAACCATCCTGGGACCTATGTAAAGCCTACCAAATCGGTTCAGTAGCTTATGACAAAAAAAACTTACTACTTTATACTATAGGATTACTTATCCCAAAACTTCTGTACAATTATTACCTAAGTTTTTATGTGTAACATATAGTCCACATAAAATAACAGGGATCTTAAGGGATAAGACAATGGATGATAAATAAATGTACATCCTTAATGATAATAAACAAAATTAGCTCTGAACTAACCAATCAAAAGCCGACGAGTAAGATAACATATATAAAACTTTGGGTACCAGTGTAATTTACAGTCCAATGTCCCCTCCCTCCCTGACATAAAATGGACAAACTTTTTTTTACTTTATTACACTTTTCCATATTATCCTTTTACCCCTCCCTTTCATTTTCATACGTCGCTACTCTATATAGCTTACTAGTAGTAGTATGTCCATAGGCACCCCCAAAAAATGATTTTTTATTGGGGGGGGGGGGGAGTGGTTAAATATGTGGTGTAACTAACCCTAACCCCACCAAAATGGTCAATTTATCGCCGGGGTAAAAGTTATGGTTGTCAAAAATATTTCAGTGTTTAATCCCTATCCATATAAAAAAACTATTTAACTCGTAATTACTAATTCTACTATATCAGACATGTGACAATAATAGTACGAGTAACCAAGAGGACAATCAACATGCGGTTAGCGAGATCTTTCGGTACAAACAGACAGACAGACACACATCCTGTATGTAGGTAACATTTATCTTATTAAACACATTTTCAGAAGAAAAAAAACTACCTAGTGCAATTAAATAGAATGCTTTAGATCTAATTGCGCCATATTTAAAGACATTAAAACAAAGGTCCTACAATATCAGAGTTACATATTTTAATTTATTATATAAAAAATTTAATTTCTTTGGATGTTTTCATCCTTGTTTCCATTTGACTATTTACCTTATTACCCTATGGGGAAAAGGGTAAACATTCCAAAAAGTTTTTATCTAACACAAAATATCATTTTTAAGTAAGCTTCGAATCACTGAGCAGGTTTTTGGCTGGATCAGAAGAACTGGTACTCAGCCATATTGAAAAATCATGTTTAACATCGTATTACAGACAATTTTACACGAATATCATAAAATTATTTTTTTTATATACTCGGAAAGCTGTCTATCAATCGATGCGATAAATAACTATTTCATTGTCTAATCCCCAAAAGCCCTGCATTTTACATTTTACATGTTCAATTAAAACTTTACTAGCATGTAAATTTTTATGTAAAATCATTTTTGTCAATCCTATAAAAATGGATGTAGAATATACGTGGATATTATGACAGGGGAAAATTTGTAGTCAATTTAGGTTCCTTTCATTGAACTCATTTATTGGTCAGTTCATCTAATAGGAGGGGAGGGGATATGGGAAAGAGGGTATCGTTATTTTAGCCCGCTGCGAGGATCACTTTATTAAAGAACATGAAAATCTGGTGTAACATCCAGGCAACAACATGTCCATTGTCAAAACAAAAATTACAGAAAAAATGACAAAAAAAAAGTATTTTAAAACAGACAGACAGATAAACAAACGAACTAAAAAGCAAACAGACATAGACAGAAAATAAGATGATACAATCAGATAGACAAACAGACAGACAAACAGACAGACAAACAGACAGACAAACAGACAGACAAACAGACAGACAAACAGACAGACAGACAAAAAGACAGACAAACTAACAGATAGACAAACAGACAAACATACTAAAGGCCTGTAGTGATTTTAGGCTTCTACAATAAATTTTCTATTTCAATAAGAACTTATTATTCAGCCTCTGTTTTATATTTTTTATTTTATTTAGTGAATTTTACTGGTATAGAATATAAAAGTATAAATTATTCCAGGGATCGGAAGCCTCACGTAAGCCGCGTGTAAGCCTCAGTGAAATCGTGATTTTATCACTATAAAATTCAGCTGTATGTATAAAACGGCTCTTTAGCAGACAATCCTTCTTTCTTAAATTTTTTTTTTCTGCTCACAAGCAGGTTTAAAACTGAGGCTTATGCGCGGCTTAGGTGAGGCTTCCGATCCCTGAATTATTCTATCTAGCTCTACAAAGTCCAAAAAGTTAATATATCAAAATAAAGGGAAGGGTAAATCATTTGCTTTATTCTTTTCCATCAGTTAAAAATTATAATAACAGGTTGGATGTGAACATTGCATTGGTACCCAAAGTTTTATAACCATATTACCTTATACATTTCCTCAAAAACTTAAGTCATTTTGTTGAAATTTGTGGTACTATCTAAAAATCCAACCAATGATTTTGATCTACAGAAGTGGCAATTTTGTTTATCATTAATGGGATTCGGTTCTCAGCCATACTGAAAAATCATGTATAGCATCGTATTTTCTACAAATATTAAAATAAAAATCATAAAAATAATACCAATTTTTAGCCCGTTCCTTCGGCCTTATGTGGTTTAATTTTTCATTTTAATTATCCGCAGAAAGCTGTCTATAATACAATAATACCTTTTCTATCTATCCATTTATCCCCTTATAGAGGAAAGGTAATATTAGAGAGGAAAAAGAGAGAAATGAAAAATAAGAAAAATTTATAGCTATAGATAAATTTCAAGAACCCATTGAGAAAATTTTCAGTTACAAAAGGTTGAACTCGTGGATCTAAAGGGATAAGACAATGGCCAATAAATTGATTTACATCCCAAATGATGAGAAACAAAAGTTCCTATTTTTTAGTTTAGAATTATTGATTGACCACTTCTAGTATCAAACTAAATAGGTATTTGAAATTTAATATTGGTACCCAAAGTTTTGAGCTAAAGAAAAAGTTAACATGACTAAAAACTTTGGGTTCAAGTGCAATCCACATTCCAAATGTCCAAATGTTTAAAGTTCTAATGTATCCTTACCCCTTTATTATATTTACTAGGGGGGAAATATTTAGCAAAACGGAATTAAAGATTTTGTTTAAAAGTTGTTAAAATCCTTTGTGCTACTTCCCCCAGGGATCTAAAGGGATAAGACAATGGCCGATAAATTGATAAATGATGATAATCAAAATTACCACTTCTGTAGATTACAATAAGTGGTTGACATTTTTGGACACTAACCTCATTGGACAAACCAATCAAAATTCAATACAAGTCTCTTAAGTTGTTAAACCAATAAATAAGAAAACGTTATTATAAAACTTTGGGGACTAGTGTAATAAACAGTCCTATGTCCACAATGTCCATAATAACGTTTTCTAATTCATTGGCTTAACAACTTTGGGAACTTTTATTTAATTTTGATTGGTTGGTTCATTAAGTTAAGTTTCAATCCCTAATTGTAATTACAGAATGGGTAACTTTGTGCATCATCATTGGGGATGTTCATCATTTTATTGGTCATTGTCTTATCCCTTAAGATCCCTTGATTATGAACATAATTGTCTTAGTTTAAAAGTTAAGAAAGTTGAAACATAAAAATCCACTTATCTTTGGAATAATTTTATTTAATATTTCCAAAGAGTATTTCAACTCAATTTTGTGTGTGCATTTTTTCACCTTATATAAGAAATTCAAGAGAGCAAGAGAGAGGGGATATTGAGCTGTTTATTACACTAGTCCTCAAAGTTTTGTAATAATATTTTCATATTCGTTGGCTAACGAATACGAAAACAAGAACTAAAAAGGCAATGATGATGAAGATTCGTTGACGAAACAACTATAGGGAAATTTTATTGGTTGGTTCAATAAGTGTTCAAACGTTTCAACCACTAATTTCAATCTACGGAAGAATGGATATTTTTTTATCATCATTGAATATGCTGCGTTAAAAAATGATAAAAATTTAGATAAAACTGTATAAAAAGTATGTATGTATGTGTGTGTGTGTGTGTGTGTAAATGAATATATTATTACTTGGATGGTACACCAGATTTTCATGTACACTAATAAAGTGATGCTCACAGCTGGCTAAAATAACGATACGCCCTTTTACACCATCACCTCCCCACCTCCCCTCCTACTGGAGGAACAAACTGACCAATAAATATGGTCCATATTATCAAGCTAAATTGACGACTAATTTTCCACTGTCAATATATCCATGTAATTCATACATCCATTAGTGTGTATAAGCTAGAGTTGAGAAAATGCAATGAAATGCTTTTTAAATGTGGATTTTAACAAGGGTGACAAAAACACACAATTTTCAGCTATATATGCAATAATGTTTAATAAATCTTTAGGGATACGAAAATAGACGATAAATTGATTTACATCCCCAATGAAAAACAAAATTACCCCAAATGAATAAGATAACATGTTTATAAAATTTTAGGTACCAGTTAGAGACCAACCAACAAAATTTCGAGAATAGTGCCCAATGAGAGAAATAGTTTATTTAGTTTTGGGTGGAAGAATCATATACAGCTAATATGAAAAGAATTAATGGCATAGAATAGAGTATCTTCCCTACGTTTAGTTATAGGAAAGGACAGCAGATAGGATAGAGGATGCATTTTAGTTTGGGGGGAAGAATCATTAACAGTTAGTAGTCTTAATTAATGACAAATATATTTATAAGGTAGCTACGCTACGTTTAGTCATAGGAAAGGAGAGGAGATAGTATAGAGGATGCATTTTAAATTAGAAAATGTGGTACAATTTATTCAGGGAGGGAGGGGACATTCGCCAGTTAATTACACTAGTCCCCAAAGTTTTATTATAACGTTTTCTTATTCATTGGTTCAACAACTTTGGATAATTTTATTGAATTTTAAAAATTGAGTGTCCAAACGTTTCAACCACTAATTATAATCTACAGAAGGGATAATTTTGATATAATCTTTGGGTATGTAAATCAATTTATCAGCCATAGTCTTATCCCTTTAATCAGGGAGGGAGGTATCCCTATTTTAAATTAGAAAATGTGGTACAATTTAATCAGGTAGGGAGGGGACATTAGACTGTTTATTACACTAGTCCCCAAAGTTTTATTATAACGTTTTCTTATAAGTTGGTTCAACAACTTTGAATAATTTAATTTTAATAAGTTGAGTGTTCAAACGTTTCAACCACTAATTATTTCTACAGAAGATATAATTTTGTGTATAATCATTGTGGATGTACATCAATTTGTCGGCCATAGTTTTATCCCTTTAGGTCCCTGGATACAATTTAAGGGAGTGAGGAATACCAGTATGGTTTCGAAACCGATTAATATCTGCTGGATTAGAACCATTTCTCAGCCATTTAGAAAAATCATGAATAGTAACGTATTACAGATACCTAATTTTCCACGATGATTAAAATAAAAAATCATAAAAGTAAAACCAGATTTGTTAGGCCAGGCCTTGTTTAAATCTAATAATTTTTAATTTAATATTCGCGGAAAGCTAAAAATAAAAGAAACATAAAAAAATAAGTAAATATAACGAGGACATTTTATGGAGTTTTTGGAATCTAAAATTGTTGTTTTTTTCTCCACTTGGGTGACTTTAAATGGGCCGAAAAAGCTACAAGTTTACAGCGACCGTTTTAACAAAAATGTAAACAAAAAAGTAATAGCCAAAAAGTTCATTTACAGGGATCTCAAGTGATAAGACAATAGCTGATAAATTGGTGTACATCCCCAATGATTTTACACAAAATTACACATTCTATAGATTACAAACTTTCAATTCAACACTCAACTTAATGAACTAACCAATCAAAAGTCAAAGTAGTTAAGCCAACGAATAAGAAAACGTGGGAGACTGGTGTAATAAACAGCCCATTATCCTCTTCCTCCCTTATACATTTAGCTAATCTAGAGTCCATAGTGCTAGTTTTATATTGTTATGCTACTTTTTTTTAAATCAAGAATTAGTAATAAAGTTTGAACACTGCCTTTTGGCGTTAAAATTGTCACTTTGCTTATGTACCTTAAAATTGAGACTTATATTTTGAAAAACAAAACTCGACAGTATTATCTTTAAAAGGTGTTGTTAAATGATTACAAGGGGGGGCCCGGGGGGGGGTCGGATCTGACACTTTTGCGTAAACAGGGTGCATAGGCTTAGTCTTAGGAGTGAGAGGATAGGTTATTTGGGAAAAAAGTTTAGTTTTAGGGTGTATTTTCCTTATATTTAAATTTTTTTTTGATAGGTCTCCAGGTTCAGGTGCTGCAGGCTGGAAGGTCACTTCTGGACAGGTATAAACGAAAAAAAAAAAATTGTTTTAAGAGTTAGAGATCAACTTATTAAACCAAATATGCATCTTTTGGGATGTTATGAGCATATATTAAGAAAAAATAAAAATCAGCCTCCAGGTTCAGGTCCTGCAGGCCTCCAGATGAATTCTGGACAGGTAAAAACTGAAAATTTTTAATTTTATAGTTAGAACAAAATTTATTTAACAAAAGTTGCTAATTTATGGCTAGTATTAACATATTTGAAGAAAAATTTGAAATCGGGCTCCAGATTCAGGTCCTGCAGGCCTCCAGGTAAATTCTGGACATGTAAAAACTGAAAATTTTTACTTTTGAAGTTAGAACAAAACTTATTTAACAAAATTTGCTACTTTATGGACTAATTAGGGGTATTGTGTCTGCTTGTTGGATTTTTACCGCAGTTAGAGCAGTGTACTTCCTGCAGGCTTCCTTTAGTGACTGACCTGTTTGTGTTTTTTTTTTCTAGTCGATTTTATTCTAGTTGATTTTTGCAGATATAATTAAAAATGTAAAAAAAAATGGTTGGATTTATCTTAAATCTTAAGCCCGATTTCAAATTTCTCTTTAAATTAGTTAAATAGATATAGTTCTAACTCTTAAGTTAATTTTAATTTTTACATGTCCAGAATCCACCTGGAGGCATACAGTACATGAACTTTGAGCTCGATTACAAATATTTCTTTAAATTATTTAATACTATACATAAAGTAGTAACCTTTGTTAACTAAGTTTAGTTCTAACTTCAAAGGTATTATTTTTAGTTTTTACGTGTACAGACTCCACCTGAGGCCCGCAGTGCCAGAACCTGGAGCCCAATATCAAATTTATCTTCAAATTGGTTAATACTATCCATAAAGTAGCAACTTTTGTTAATAAGTTATGCTCTAACTTTAAAAGTGAAATTTTTTAGTTTTTACCTGTCCAGGATCCACCTGGAGGCCTGCAGTACGTGAACCTGGAGCCCGATTTAAAAATTTTCTTCAGATGAGTTAATCTATCCATAAAGTAGCAACTTTTGTTAAATAAGTTATGCTCTAACTTTAAATGTGAAAATTTTTAGTTTTTACATGTCCAGGATCCACCTGGAGGCCTGCAGTACCTGAACCTGGAGCCCGATTTCAAATTTTTATTCAAATATGTCAATACTATCCATAAAGTAGCAACTTTTGGTAAATAAGTTTTGTTCCAACTTCAAAAGTAAAAATTTTCAGTTTTTACCTGTCCAGAATTTACCTGGAGGCCTGCAGTACCTGAACCTGGAGCCCGATTTCAAATTTTTTCTTCAAATTAGTTCATACCATCCATAAAGTAGCAACTTTTGTTAAATAAATTTTGTTCTAACTATAAAATAAAAATTTTTCAGTTTTTACCTGTCCAGAATTCACCTGGAGGCCTTCAGGACCTGAACCTGGAGGCTGATTTTTATTTTTTCATCATATATGCTCATAACATCTCAAAAGATGCATATTTGGTTTAATAAGTTGATCTCTAACTCGTAAAACAAAAAATTTTTTTTTTATACCTGTCCAGAAGTGACCTTCCAGCCTGCAGCACCTGAACCTGGAGACCCTTCAAAAAATTTTTTAAATATAAGGAAAATACACCCCAAAACTAAACTTTTTTCCCAAATAACCTATCCTCTCACTCCTAAGACAAAGCCTATGCACCCTGTTTACGCAAAAGTGTCAGATCCGACCCCCCCCTTATAGCATGCTAATGTTATTAAAATGTAAAAGAGAATGGTCTCTGTTATCCAAACCACGTGATCTTATTCGTTGGCTTAAAACATTGGGAACTTCCATTGTATTTTGATTAGTTGGTTCATGCCTAAACCTTTTGACAAATAAAAGTGGGGTATTTAGTTTATCATCATAAGAGATCCATATCAATTTATTGTCCATTGTCTTATCCTTATTCTTATTTGTTTATCCCTTTCTTAACTTTATAAATTCACTGGGCGCAAAGATAACTTGTTGGATAAAAATTTAGATAGTTCAACGTAATTTAACATTTAAGGGTGAAATCGAAATATAACGATCTTAGAGATCATAAAGGATAGGACAATGGATGATAAATTGATGAATATTAAAAACTAGCCCTTCTCTAAATAAAAAATATTGATTGAAGAGATTAAACATTGTTTGATCTCATAGAAGTTTCCAAAGTGTGTGAAAATGCTTATAAAACTTCGTTGGCTTAAAACTGATTTAATCAAGCAAAGTAATGACTTATCAATCAATTAATTTAATCTACATGAGGGGTAATTTTGTTTATGATCATTAGGAATGTAAATCAATGTATTGTCCATTGTCTTATCCCTTAATACCCCTTGCCCCTGAAGCCTAGAATTAAAACTCAAACACCTCTCTCTTAACTAATCTGTTTGGTTAAAACAAAATTTAAGCCTTCTCAACCCTTCCAGGGATCTAAAGGGATAAGACAATGGCCGATAAATTGATGCACATGCCCAATGATTATTCACAATATTATCCTTTTTGTATATTACAATTAGATATTGAAACGTTTGGACTACAATCGAAATTCAATAAAAGTTCACAATGATGTTAAGCCAGTAAATAAGAAAACGTTATTATAAAACTTTTGGGATTAGTGTAATAAACAGCCCATTATCCAATCCCTCCCTGCCCTTCAACCCTTCCTTAAAGATATGGCTTGTTAACATTCATAAAAAGTAGCAGAAATTGTTTACAGCAACTTATAAAAAAATTTATTCTTAATTTCTACTTTATCTTCTGATTAATGGCAAATTTAATCTATAATTCCTAATCAACAGGGATCTCAAGGGATAGGACAATGGATGATAAATTGATGTACATATCCAATGTGATTAACAACTTTACCCCTTATATAGAGAAAAGATAATGGGGAATAAGATTAAACACTAGTAGTTTTGAACTATTCAATTACAATTAACATTAGTACCCAAAGTTTTGAGCCAACAAATAAGATAACATGGTTATAAAACTTTGGGTACAACTTTGTCTGGACTGTTTTGCGGGAACACTTTTGCCTAATGTTCTTTCACACCAAAAACTTTAAACTTTTCCTTTCTCTTGAAAATTAACACCAAAGAATTCCAGGGTAAATGGATTTATTAGAAAATAATCTTTCCCTCAAGTCTATGATAAGTTATTTATTGCATCGTAGACAGCTTGCCGCAGATAATAAAATTTTAAGGTTTTATTTTAATATTTGTGAGCAATTTATTAATATACGATGTTATACACGATTTTGAAATATGGCTTAGAACCGGCTATAATCTAGCTGATAATAATCAGCCATAAGGATAAAGTATATCTAAAGTAGCTTTAACAATATTAAGAAAGCAACAGGGCTGTAGATTAATTTAAACATTTCAACACTCTCCTTTGAAGTTTTTTGACAAAAATTCTCTACAAAATAAAAAGTAGACATGATAATAGAATCCAAAAACTTATGAAATATGTGTCTAAAGACAAAGCCTGACAATGGATTAATAAGAAAAAATCATTGTGTGATATAAAGTCCTTTGTTCCCTCCTTTCTTATTATGTATTAGAGACTTCTTATTATGTATTAGAGACTTCTTATTATGTATTAGAGACTTCTTATTATGTATTAGAGACTCCTAGCGAACAAAAACTGAACTAAAAAAAAACTCACCAACAAGAAAGACAGAAGTAGCGGCCATAGCCAGCGTCAGCACAATAAAAACAACCGCCAAACTTCTCCACGAGCATCCCGCCCCAGCCATGCCGCCATTACCCCCATGATGACCGCCCAACCCGGCGTAGTTTTTGCCACAGCTGCTGGAACCGGCGGTTTTGCCGCTGCTGCTGCCCCCCAGCGTGGGGTAGACGTGGTGGTGGTACATGGTTCCCATTCCACCCCCACCCACCACCATCCCCCCTGCCGTCGAGGAGGGGGGAGTGCTGGTTGTATCACCCGGGCTTCGTAATCTTTGGGATAAGGTTCTGAAAAATAATAAAATATACTTCATTTCATGTCTAATCGCCTAAATAAGCTTCATACAAAACTTGAAAGTAATAATCATTTAATCTTAAGCTAAATAAACGGATGCTACACTTCATAGAATAGATATATACTGCATCGTATTGTAGACAGCTTTTCGTGAATATTAAAATGAAACATATATAATTATTATTTTACCCGTCATTTTCTGTCATTTCATCTTAAACTTAATAATGAATGTATAAAGTTGCTACCTACACTCCCAAGAAAACTTATCAAATCTGCATGTTTTGAATCAATAGGACAATTCAAACAAATTTTACCTGTCATTTGTGGAAGAATCTGACTGACTTCCTGGCATCAGGGGTTGAGAATAGTGGGACAGCGGGATTTTGGCATCGTCTGAAAAGGGTTAAATCGTTATTTTGTCATCTTATGAAAACGGTTAAATTGCTATTTTTGCATTGTATAAAAGGGTTAAATCAATATTTTGAGTAAAAAAAAGGAATAATATTAGAGATCTTATGGGACAATCACAAGACAGTTCCTAAGTACCTAAAGTTGTTGAGCTATCCAAAAAGATAATATGGTTTAATTTTTTTTTTTATTTTTATATTTTATAAGCATTAATTTGATTAAAAAGCCATTAAAAAGCTGGGAGTTTGTATAATTTTTTAGTAGGTAAATATTATTTTATTTTTATTAAGTAAAATTCAGAGATCTAAAGGGATAGGACAGTGGAATATAAATTGATGTACATCCCAACTTCTATAGATTAATCAACCAATAAAGATTCAATAAGTTAATATAGTAAAAAACTTTGGGGACTAGTGCAATATACAGCCCAATGTCCCATCCCTCCCTGGACAAAATTAGAATGTTGGATATAAGATGAATGAATAAAGAATCAAACCCTTTTATGTTGAAGTTGGTCAAATAACCCCCCCTAGGGCCTACCCTCATAACTTTTTTCTTAGTTAGACCCTTCCAAGTTTTCCCCCCAAAAGTTTAGTAAGTCGTTCTGCCATTCGTCAGATCAAAATTAGTGTCCAAACTTTGCCATTAATACTTTAACATACATATGGAGTAATTTAAATCATAATTAATCTCCTCTCCTAACCTCCTAAAATTTTGAATTGTGATGGGGGGGGGGGGGGGAAGTTAATAGACCCAACCCACCCTAAAGTGACACTAGAAAGTGTTTGTCTTCCATTTGCAAATTAAAAGTAGAGGGACAACATTCATTTTTTGTATATGTTTATAAGTTAAAGTTTCTTTATCAAATAATTATATTTAGTAATGGAGGGAGGTAAATTACACTGGTACCCAAAGTTTTATTACAACGATACATTATTTGTTGGCTCAAAACCTTGGGTACTTTACTTTTAATTTGGGTACTTTTAAATTTTAATTGGTTTGCTCCAAACTAGTATTGTCCAATCTTTTTGACCAAAACTTTTAACTTACAGAAGGGGTAATTTTGTTAATAATCATAAGGTGTGTGTCTTATATCAAATTATCGTCCATTCTCTTATCCCTTAATTTTACATCAGTGGATATCCTTACATTTAAGATTTCTCGTGACTTAAACCAGTTCTATTCAGTGAATAAGTATAAAATTAATTGTCATAAATTTCTTAAAAATTAAATCATAATATCTGAATTCTGCTGATGAATGAAAAAAATATTTATTTTTAATGAAAATGAAACTTAATATGATATCATTTTAGATTCTTATAATTCTAAGAAGTTGGTCAATTTGCAGGGATCTAAAGGGATAAGACAATGGCCGATAAATTGATGTACATCCCCAATGATGATACAGAAAATTACTTCTTCTGTATACTATAATTAGTGGTTGAAACGCTTAAACACTCAACTTAAATAATTATTGTGTATTTTCAATACACCTACAATCTTAGATGACCAATATTCGTTTTTAAAATTTTTCTCTTACATTTGGGTCTTTGAATATCAGTCAATAACGTCGGAAATATTAACACAGAAAAGTCGCTACAAAACAGCAGTAAACAATTTGCTTGCAGACAAAAAAAAGGTTCCCACCACAGGAACCAGGTAGTTGTGTGGGTCATACAACTAAACAAAGCATTATGGCAGAATGTACAGAAAATTGTGGTATACTATTGGGCATTGTAATTTTGTATGTACCAACAATTTTGCAATAAAATGTACAAAAACTGTAGTAAACTATTGAGCATTGTAACTTTGTAAATACCAAAATGTACAAAGCCTGTAGTTGAATATTGGGCATTGTATTTTTTAATGTACCAACAAAATGTACAGAAAACTGTAGTACACTATTGGGCATTGTAATTTTGTATGTAAAACAAAATGTACAAAACCTGTAGTAAAATCTTGGACAATGTAATTTTGTATGTACCAACAATTTTGCACGATTCCATTTCCACGAAGTGATATGGCACTTTTTACCCACAGCTTTTTGGGTCCCTTTTTGAATCCCAAATTCAGTGATCTAAAGGGATAAGACAATAAACGATTAATTGATGTACATCACCAATCATAAAACACAAAAATGCCACTTCTGTAGATTAAAATTAGTGGTTGAAACGTTTAGACATTGAACTTAATGAACCAACCAATCAAAATTCAATACAAGGCCCCTAAGTAAAGCCATTCAATAAGAAAACTTTGGGGACAAGTGTAATAAACAGCCCAAAAGTCCCCATTTTCCCTGGTTTTTCACGTCAAGGGCAAAGGGAGGGGGGTGAATTATACCACTTTGCCGTAAAGCGTTTGCTTCTCAGGGTCTAGGTTAATTTTTCAATTTAATTTAAATTGTTTTTGTAATCTTTGTCACTCTTTCTATAATAAAAAAATCCTATTTAAAGGATTATATAACCCTTGAAATTATGATTCGTTCTTGCGGGGTTAAATATAGAAGTGTTCATAGAGTATTGTTTAATTTTCTTTAATAGCCAAACCTTTATCTGAAGGTTCTTTTAATACATGGTTAGGTTATGGATCTAAATGGATAAGATAATGCCCGATATATTGATATATCTCCAATGACAAAAAACAAAATTACCCCTTCTATAGATTACAATTAGTGCTTATAACGTTTAGACACTCAACTTAATGAACCTATTAATCAAAAATTCAATAAAAGTCTCCAACGTTCTTGAGCCAACGAATAAGAAAACAGTCTTATAAATAGCCCAATGTCCCCTTCCTCTTATTTTTTTTACAGCTTAATTACAAGAACACCCTATATACATATATAATATTGACTAGAGGTCAATTTTGTGGGTTTGGCGCGAGCACGATTCTAAACAGTTTTTGTCCTTACCATAGAGATTGAGAGGGGGGACAATGGGCTGTGTTTATTACCATAGTCGCAAAAGTTTTATAACAACGTTTTCTTATTCGTTGGTAAATAACTTTGGGGACTTAGAATTTTGATTCATTAAGTTCAGTGTTCAAACGTTTCAACCCATAATTTTAATCTACAGAAGGGGTAATTTTATATGTATCATTATTGGGGATGTATATCAATTTATCGGCCATTGTCTTATCCCTTTAGATTCCTGACTTTATGCTTTGATTAATCAACGCAGAACCATATATTCATACAAAATTACCGCTTCAAAAAACTAAATTACGGGTTGAAAAGTTTGTAGACAAATCCAAAAATGATTAAATATCTTGGGTACCAGTGATATTTACAGTCCAATGTCCCTCCCTCTATAGAAAAAAAGTATTCTAAAAATATTTTATGTTTAGTAACATTGTGACTTTTGCAGGAAAAAAAGGGAAGTGGATTTTTACCAGGGAAGGAGGGACATTGGAATGTTATATTAAGTTGTACCCAAAGATTATAATTACTTTTTCTTATTTGTTGACCTAAAAACTTTGGGTACTTTTACTATCCCTTTTCATAAATACTTAAAATCTACAGAAGTAGAAATTGTGTCTATCATCAATGGGGCCGTATATCAAGTTATCGTCCATTGTCTTATCCCTTAAGATCCCTGATATGTTAACATTGTATGTGTAGCACGACCTAGTTTTTGTATTTTGCCATAACTCATTTATGATCTACAAGGCCTTCAGGGGTACGACAATGAATAATAAATCAATCTTCCCCCAATAATTTGGTAGTTAGTTTGTAGGTAAATTATGCAGGGATCGAAAGGGATAAGACAATGGACGATAAATTTTAGTACATCAACAATGATGATACACAAAATTATCCCTTAATTAGTTACAATTTGTGGTTTTTACGATTGGACACTCATCTTAATGAATCAACCAATCAAGACAATAAAAGTCTCCAAAGTTGATAATCCAACGAATAAGAAAATGTTATTGTAAAACTTTGGGGACTAGCGTAATAAACAGCCCTATGTCTCCTCCCCTCACTGTAAATTATGACTAAATGATATTGTCTCAATAATCATTATTTTCAAAAAGCATAAAAATTTATTTTCATTATTGACGAACAGAAAAAGCAAAGTATAGAGTAGTAAAGCTTCGCTACAAAAAGTGCATGTCCGTAAAATCAGCATGACTCTTACTTTCATTATACCCCGAGTATTTCAATAATATCGGGGTTGACATGTAATAACAATCTACACCCTTTCTTCCCCCCAATAAGTAAAGAATATATTATTATTATTGGTTGAAAAGTTTGAACACTCAGTTTGTACTTAACCAATCAAAATTAAATATAAGTACCCAAAGTTTTTAAACAAACGAATAAAAAGAAAACTTTGGGTACCAGTGAAATTTAAAATCTAATATCCCCTCCCTCCCTGGTATTTACTTTAAAGTTGTCAGCCATGGTTTAAAGAAAAAAATAAGATTGTTTCATATATGCTTATCGAATATCTCTTTTAGGGCAAGATTTAATGTATATGAATACAGGGAGGGAGGGGACATTGGGCTGTTTATTACACTAGTCTCTAAAGTTCCTTATACGTTTGCTTAACAACTTTGAGGACCTATAATAGATTTTGATTGGTTGATTTATTAAAATAAGTGTCCAAACGTTTCAACCACAAATTGTAATCTATAGAAGGGGTAATTTTGTGTATAATCATTGGGGATGTACATCAATTTATCGGTCATTGTCGTATCCCTTTAGATCCCTGTTAAGCTTCAATGTATATGAATAACGATAAATTCTTAAAAAGGATGACAACATCCAAAAAAAGCTAAGCCATATTTTTAGTATTTTAAGCCTTAGCACTTTTTACATATGATTAGGGGGCAGAAAAATAGCTTAAAACCGCCCTGTACCTTAAATTATAGGCTTTTTATTGTAATAAACCCGTTAATGATAAGACAAACGAACATAGTAAAAACAGAAAAGCTGCTTTAGAGCAAAGAGATAATAAAAACTATACATAATACATGCATATTTATATGAATCTAAAAGGATAAGACACTGGCCGATAAATTGATGTACAAATTGTACATCCCCAATGATAAAACAACAAATTATTCTTTATTCAATTAAAATAAAAAGCTTTTGAACCAACCAATCAAAATTCAATTAAAGTCCACAAAGTTGTTAAGCCAAAGAATAAGAAAATGTAACTATAAAACTTTGGGGACTAGTATAATGAACAGACCAATATCCCCTCCCTCCCTTGTAAAAGATGGTCTTAAAAAGGCAAACGGTTGTAACTATTTTTTACAGTCACTTTTCTCTATGTAGATCAAATCATTTCAGAGAGATTTCTTTTTGCATAAAAGGACAGGGATCTAAAGGGATAAGACTAAGGCTAATAAATTGATGTACATCTCAAATGATGATACACAAAATTACCCCTTTTGTCGATTACAATTAGTGGTTAAAACGCTTTGGCACTAAACTTAATGAACTAACCAATCAAATTCAATGAAATTCTACAAAGTTATTAAGCCAACAAATAAAAAAAACACGTTATTACAAAACTTTGGGGACTAGTATATTAAAAGCCCAAAGTCCTGATAAACGTATGTCTATAAATGAAGGGGAAAGTATCAAAATTCATTCAATATTACTACATCAAGTTTAGTGACTCTCATAGCATGACCGACAGACTGACGGACAAAAAAATGTATATACTGAATATGCATAAGTCATAAGAACCTTCACTATAAAATTCAGCTTTATATCTTGAATAGAACATAACAATGAAGGGATCATAGAAATCACAAAAAAATCAGCATTATATCTTTAAAAGAAGCTGAGAAAATAATGTTTTTCCTTTAGCCGTACAGACAGACAGACCGACAGAACTACGAAGTAAATTATTTAAAATCTTTGGTTACTAAATAAACTTACCACTTGGTTCAATGTAAATGGTCCCAGATTAGGTCTACAGCCGTACAAAAAGACAGACGAACAGACGGACGGACAGACAAAGTGAGTTATAGAGAATCTACTAAAAATAACTTACCACTAGGTTCAATGTAAATGAACAGACGGCCATGTGGACAGACAGACGGACAGACAAAGTTATAAAGAATCTACTAAAAATACATATGGACAGACAGACAAAGTGAGTTATTGAAAATCTACAAAAATTACACTTACCACTAGGTTCAATGTAAATGGTCCCAGATTAGGTCTATAGCTGTACGGACAAGAAAGACAGACAGACAGGCAAACGGACAGACGAGCAGACAGACAGACAGACAAACAAAGTAAGTTATAGAGAATCTAAAAAAATAACTTAGCACTAGGTTCAATGAAAATGAACAGACAGTTATACGGACAGACAGACGGACGGACAGACAAAATAAATTATAGAGAAATACTAAAAATAACTTACTACTAGGTTCAATGTAAATGAACAGACAGTCATACGGACAGACAGATGGTCAGACAGACAAAGTAAGTTATAGAGAATCTACAAAAAAAAAAGTGACTCACCACTAGGTTCAATATAAATGGTCCCAGATTTGGTCTTGCCGAGATACGTTGTGGCAACTGGATTCATCTAAAAAATGAAAAAATTATTAAAATAGCCAAAAACCTGGTATAAAGCTGTGGGACCGCCATGGATGTTTTATAGTTAATTATGTTCCATAATGATAGGAATGTTGACAAAAATTTTCAGCCATCTATCTTGAATAGGAGCTGAGTAAATCCTGTTTCACCAAAATGTTTCAGTGAACACTTTTAAATATGAGAGTAGTTTTTTACTAATACAATATGATTTAGGGAAGCATCACATAGATCTCGGGATGGTTTTAGGCTATTTTATTTTAAAATATAATTAATGTTATAAAATCATTTTCGTAATAAAATATAAATGTTAATTAAAGTAGATAATTTATGAAAAGCTTGTAATTTAAGATCTGCCAAATAGTTAAACTTCCTGGCACAATATTAATAAACTTAATAATTCTAAAGGACACTAGTCAAGTAGTGGAAATAGAAATTACGTGGATATTTTGAAAGGGGAAAAATTGTCATCAATTTAGGATGCTAACGTGGACATCACGTATTGGTCAGTTCGATCATCCAGTAGGAAGATAGTGGATGGGGTACAGGATGAGGAGATTTTTATTTTAGCCAGCTACAAGTTTCACTTTATTAGAGTAAGTACATGAAAATCTGGTCTAAGATCATAAATTCATTAAAGTACTAAAATTTTTTAAGCAAACGAATAAGATAACGTGATTATAAACTTAAGGTTCCAACATATTTTAAATTCTAATGTCCCCTTCCTCTCCCCTCCTACTGGATAAACGAACTGACCAATAAATAAGGTCCATATTAGCAAGATAAATTGACGACAATCTTCCCACGGCAACATATCCACGTATATCGTATATCAATGTATCTACCCCTAAAGAATTAAAGTAACAGAGTGTCCCTTTTTAAAAGCATCTTTTTGGCAGCAAAATATCTGCTGCTGGCCCCGAGATGTTACCTTTCAAAACTTAAAACAATAGTTATACAACATTATTAGCTGCAAGGGCGTGCATGAGGGGGGGCAGGGGGTGAAGGGAATCGCACATTTTCGGTGCACGTGCCTCAAGGATCTAAAGGGACAAGACAATGGCGAATAAATTGATGTACATCCCCAATGATGACACAAAATTTTACCTCCCAAAACTTAAAGCAATAGTTATACAATATTATTAGCTGCAAGGGTGTGCATGAGTGGGTGGGTTAGAGTTCAGGGATCTTAAGGGATAAGACAATGGCCGATAAATTGATGTACATCCACAACGATGACACGAGATGTTACCTTTCAAAACTTAAAACAATAGTTATACAACATTATTAGCTGCAAGGGATCTAAAGGGATAAGACAATGGTAAATAAATTGATCTACATCCCCAATGATGACACGAAATGTTACCTTTTAAAACTTAAATAAAACAATAGTTATACAACATTATTAGCTGCAAGAGCGTGAGCAGGGATCTAAAGGGATAAGACAATGGTGAATAAATTGATCTACATCACCAATGATGATGCACAAAACTACCCCTTCCATAAATTGCAATTTGTGGTTGAAACGATTGGACACCTAAACTAATGAACCAACCAATCAAAATTCAATGAAAGACCCCAAAGTTGTTAAGCCAACATAAGATTACGTTATTATAAAACTTTTTCGGCGGGAGTAGTGTAATAAACAGCCCAATATCCCCTCCCTCCCTGATTTATTATTCACTTTTTATAACAAATATTGTTGCATTGTTATTGCTGCGCTTCTTATGGGCTTTTTTATCATTGTATTAAGATAAGTTGATGATATACATTCCCATTATTGGTTGAAAAGTTTGGACACTACCATTTCGTAACCAACAAAATTTTTGAGCCAACGGATAAGATAACACAGCTATAAAACTTTGGGTACCAGTGTAATTTTACAGTCCAATGTTCCCTCCCTTCCTCCCAAGATTGAGATACTTTATTATAATTAGAGTCATACTTTTGGCATTTCTTAGAAAACTAGGACATTATAGATATACAGAATAGATTGGGGTTTCCAGAGAGAGAGGAGACAATGAGCTGTTTATTACACTAGTCCCCAAAGTTTTATAATAATGTTTTTGTATTCAATATTCAATTCTGGGGACTTTTAATGAATTTTGATTAGTTGGTTAACTAAGTTGAGTGTCCAAACGTTTCAACCACTTATCTTAATCTACAGAAGGGGTTATTTTGTGTGTCATCAATGGGGAAGTACATCAATTTGTCGGGTATTGTCTTATCCCTTTAGATCCCTGGTTTACTCAGTTTTTACCAAAAGTTTTAGAGCAAACAAATAAGTTAACTTTGTTTTAAAACTTTGGGTACCACTGAAATTTAAAGTCAAATCTCCCTCCCTCAAAAATGCTAATAAAAGAAAAGTTGTCTATTTTAAAAACTCAATATTATTATTAAGTTAGTCTAGAAGGACTTTATTTAGTTTAAATAGTTCAGGTTGCATAACATAATATAGACATAAATTATACAAAGTAAAACTATGTCTGTCTGTCTGTCTGTCTGTCTGTCTATTGCATAACATAATATAGACATATATAATCTACAAAGTAGAACAATGTCTGTCTGTTTATCTATTGCATAACATAATATAGACATATATGATACAAAGTAGAACGATGTTTGTCTGTCTGTCTGTCTATCTGTTGCATACAGATATAAATATGTATATAGGTCTAACAAGGTCCATACTCCCCAAATTATGAAAAACACAATTACCCAATCTGTAGATTAAACTTATTGGCAGAAAAATTTAGACACTTCTAGTTTAAACTATCAAATGTGGAATTATTTTGATAAACATAATTACTAGGGTGGGTCGATTTTGGACATTTTTTTCTGAGGCCAAAGCGGGGATCTGCAAATGATTTGTATGAGTATAATACACCTCTGGATGATTTAAAATTTATCCCAAGTCTTAAAACCGCTGACGACCAGACATTCAATTGTATAGCTATTTGTAAATGGGAGTCAATTTTTTTTTGAATCAGAACTATGGCTTCATGGTGCTCCCAGGAAAGGCATTGAGGAGTAGAATCAGGAACTTTTGACCGTTTCAAAAAATTTCGTTCCTAGCCTGAGAAAATCTAAAAAACCTCTACAAAAGAGACAATTCTCAATAAACCTTAAAAAATTGTGGTTTTTTTAGTGATTTCTAAGGCTAGGAACGAGATATTTTGAAACGGACAAAAGTTCCTCATTCAAAATAATTTTGAATGTCGTCTTTGCATATTAAGTAATGAAAAATATTTTTAGTGGTCGCGTTCTAAAACTCAGTTTTTTTAAATTCTTTTTCAGTCAGAAATGTTTTTAAGGTTAATTTTATCTGTTGCATATCCCCTCTTTGTCTAATTCCGATATGAACCCGCCCTAATAATTACCCCTTTTCTAGAAAAGCTATGTCCTTTGTTTTAAGATAGTTTAAATGAATACAATATATCTCCAAAACTCAAGTGTCCCATACCTACCTGGATTGGATATATATACTCTATTATGATAAACATAATTACCCCTAGATATTGAGAAGCTATGTCCTTTATTTTAAGATAGTTTAAATGAATAAAATATATCTCCAAAACTCAAGTGTCCTCTTCCTACCTGTATGTACATACTCTATTATGATAAACATAATTACTCCTAAATATTGAGAAGCTATGTCCTTTGTTTTAAGATAGTTTAAATGAATCCAATATATCTCCAAAACTCAAGTGTCCCCCCCCCTACCTGGATGTACATACTCTATTATGATAAACATAATTACCCCTAGATATTGAGAAGCTATGTCCTTTGTTTTAAGATAGTTGAAGTGCATACAATATTTCTCCAAAACTCAAGTGTCCCATACCTATCTGGATTGGATATATATACTCTATTATAATAAACATAATTACCCCTAGATATTGAGAAGCAATGTCCTTTGTTTTAAGATAGTTTAAATGAATACAATATATCTCCAAAACTCAAGTGTCCCATCCCTACCTGGATGTGCATACTCTATTATGATAAACATAATTACCCCCCAGATATTGAGAAGCTATGTCCTTTGTTTTAAGATAGTTTAAATGAATACAATATATCTCCAAAACTAAAGTGTCCCCTCCCTACCTGGATGTGCATACTCTATTATGATAAACATAATTACCCCCCAGATATTGAGAAGCTATGTCCTTTGTTTTAAGATAGTTTAAATGAATACAATATATCTCCAAAACTCAAGTGTCCCCTCCCTACCTGGATGTCCATACTCTACTAAA
The DNA here is from genome assembly GCF_053477335.1 of Acartia tonsa. Taxonomy (NCBI): domain Eukaryota; kingdom Metazoa; phylum Arthropoda; class Copepoda; order Calanoida; family Acartiidae; genus Acartia; species Acartia tonsa. The sequence goes on from NC_137271.1 coordinate 47,387,656, forward strand.
ATAAACATAATTACCCTTTTTGTAGAGAAGCTATGTCCTTTGTTTTAAGATAGTTTAAATGAATACAATATATCTCCAAAACTAAAGTGTCCCCTCCCTACCTGGATGTGCATACTCTATTATGATAAACATAATTACCCCCCAGATATTGAGAAGCTATGTCCTTTGTTTTAAGATAGTTTAAATGAATACAATATATCTCCAAAACTCAAGTGTCCCCTCCCTACCTGGATGTCCATACTCTACTAAAATAAACATAATTACCCTTTTTGTAGAGAAGCTATGTCCTTTGTTTTAAGATAGTTTAAATGAATACAATATTTCTCCAAAACTAAAGTGTCCCCTCCCTACCTGTATATACATACTCTATTATGATAAACATAATTACCCCTAGATATTGAGAAGCAATGTCCTTTGTTTTAAGATAGTTTAAATGAATCCAATGTTTCTCCAAAACTATTCAAAGTTGCTCCACAGTTTAAGTTTAAAGGGTGCAATTCTATAAACATCTTTCATTAGTACCTAAAGTTTTATAACCAAGTTATCTTATTCATTGGCTTTAAAACTTTGGTGACTTTTTTATTTGCTTGGTTAATTCATTACATTAAGTGTCAAAAGTTTCAACCAAGAACTGTAATCTATAGGAGGTGTAATTTTGTGTATCAACATTGGGGATGTACATCAATTCATCGGCCATTGTCTTTTCATTAAGGGCCTTGAGTTATATTTCACTAAAATTGTCATACTTGGATATTATACCGGGGAAAAATCTTTATTTACCCAGCTACAAGTTTCACTTCATCAGAGAACATGAAAATCTGGTGCAACATCCAAGAAATAGTATATTCATTTGGATATTTAATGAAAAGGGGCCGTTTCATTCTAGATCCTTGTTTAATGAGCAAACTTAGTTTTGCTTTACTACAACAAAATACTTAGATAGATACTTAACTAAGAAGGTGGATAGATAGATACTTTACTAAGAAGGTGGATATATAGATACTTTACTAATAAGGTGAATAGATAGATATTTTACTAAGAAGGTGGATAGATAGATACTTTACTAAGAAGGTGACTTTACTAAGAAGATGTATAGATTGATACTTTACAAAGAAGATGGATAGATAGATACTTTACTAAGAAGGTAGATAGATAGATACTTTACTAAGAAGATGGATAGATAGATACTTTACCAAGAAGGTGGATTGATAGATACTTTACTAAGAAGATGGATAGATAGATACTTTACTGAGAAGGTGGATTGATAGATACTTTACTAAGAAGATGGATAGATAGATACTTTACTGAGAAGGTGGATATATAGATACTTTACTAAGAAGGTGGATAGATAGATACTTTACTTAGAAGGTGGATAGATAGATACTTTACTAAGAAGGTGGATAGATAGATACTTTACTAAGAAGGTGGATAGATAGATACTTTACTAAGAAGGTAGATAGATAGATACTTTACTAAGAAGGTGGATAGAAAGATACTTTACTAAGAAGGTGGATAGATAGATACTTTACTAAGATGGTGGATAGATATATACTTTATTAAGAAGGTGGATAGATAGATACTTTACTAAGAAGGTGGATAGATATATACTTTATTAAGAAGGTGGATAGATAAATACTTTACTAAGGGGATGGATAGATAGATACTTTACTAAGAAGGTGGATTGATAGATACTTTACTTAGAAGATGGATGGATAGATACTTTACTGAGAAGGTAGATTGATGGATACTTTACTAAGAAGTTGGATAGATAGATACTTTACTAAGAAGGTGGATAGATAGATACTTTACTAAGAAGGTGGATAGATAGATACTTTACTGAGAAGGTGGATATATAGATACTTTACTAAGAAGGTGGATAGATAGATACTTTACTAAGAAGGTGGATAGATATATACTTTATTAAGAAGGTGGGTAGATATATTTAATTTAATAAGTCTTTTAGATTATCAGCCCATAAAAATCCCCAAAGAAAAAAAATCATTGAAAAAAGGGGGGAAATTGCGCGAAAAAGTAAGAAAACATGTTTTAAAAATGAAAAATTACTTTTTTCCAAGACTACATAAAGTATGTTTAATAATAATGTCTAAAGTTAAACTGGTGGGAATTCACTACCGCTTATGAAGCACATTTATAAATCATCCAAACCGCTAATTCAGAATATCGAACAAAATATGAGGGATCTAAAGTGATAAGACAATGGCCGATAAATTGATGTACATCTCCAATGTTATTGTACAAAAATCCCCTTCTGTAGATTACAATTAGTGGATGAAACTATTGGACACTTAACTAAATAAATGACCAACCAATCAAAATTGAATAAAAGTCCCTCAAAGTTGTTAAACTAACGAATAATAAAACGTTATTAAAAGACTTTGGGGACTAGTGTAATAAACAGCCAATGTCGCCTCCCTCCCTCTTATATTAGACAATTTGCAGTAATGATATTTAGTGGAAGCTATGGAACACCAAAATATACAAAGTTAAAAAGGTTCATTATAAAGAAATACGGGGAGAGGACAATGAACAATAAATTAGTCTTTCCCCCATTTATTTTTTGTGTAAATAAGGTTAAGATTATTCTGCTTATTTAAGTTGGGTTTTTGTTGGGAGGGATGGGACATTTGACTGTAAGTTATACTGGTACCCAAGGTATTATCTTATTCATTGGCTCAAAAACCTTGGGTTCTTTTAGTGACTTTTGATTGGTTGGTTTTTATACTAGAAGTATATCAACTTTTCAACCAATATTTTTAATCTATTTAAGTGGTAATTGTGTTTATCACCATTGGGTATGCAAATCACTTTATCGTCCAATTGTCGTATCCATTAAGATCCCTGGATGTAATCTTGTAATTTTCTCATTGGTTGAAAAGTTTAAAACAAAACATGTCCATGTTCCTTAATGTTATGTTTCTTAATTTAGTGTTATCATGTATGTGTGTGTGTGTGTGTGTGTGTGTGTGTGTGTGTGTGTAGCCATAGTTTCTTAATTTAGTGTCATCATGTCAAAACTTAAAAACTTTAATTTTCTATACATATTATATTAACTTTTATATAAAAAAATTATTTTTTTAGGCATTTTTAAAATTTTATGTGGAACTTTAATTTACATTATGGCTTCAAAGCCGATTAATATCCACTGTATTAGAACCGGTCTCACCATACTGTTTAATCATGTATAGCATCGTATTACAGACAATTTTCCACGAACTTAAAAACTTAAATTTTTTATACATATTATATTAAGTTTAATATACACAAAAAATGAGTTTTTAGGCAATTTTTTATTTATGTATAACTTAAGGTTCTGTGTCTTCTGTACGTCTGTCTGTCCGTTAGTCACTTAGAAATATAAAGAAAGGCAGACACTATTATTGTAGGATACAGTTTTTTACAATTACTGCTTTCCCTCAAAGTGCCTAGCAAGCAAAGAAACCCCCTTCTCTTATTTTTAAATAAATTGAAATACGATGAGGGTATTTTATGTCTTAATGCCTAACCCCTGCTGGGCTCATAAATGCTGTGCCCTTACTTAACCTAAACGAAAAATACAAACACACAAAAAACAACCTCTCTCTTAAATATTCAATTTATTTCAAATAAGGGAGGGGGAAGTGCCTATTTTCGAAAATCAAAATATTTGTTTAAAATCTAACAAGAACGATAACGTCTAAATGACAAACTATGACTTCTAGCCAGGAACGTATAAGCTTTTCATTTTTAGGGGGGTAAAATAAGGGGTTTTAAAGGTATCTAATGTATTATTCTAAATTTTAAGGGGTGGTAAACACCCTTTCTTGTCCTACCCATGGACGTCTATGCTTGTAGCGAAGCAGTGCTACTCTGAAACAAATCTTACCTGTAGATCCGTATCTTCAGAGAACCCTGAGTCTTGGTAACTTCTCTCCTAAAAATTAGAACACATTAATCAACTGAGGAATAAGTTATTAGATATCTGTCTATCTAGCTGTCTGTGTGTGTGTGTCTGTCTAAGCACTAAGTCGAATCTCGATTTTCAATTGAAGTTTTGAAGAAAAAAGTTCTTTTTTGGGGGGGACAATTTATTTTAGGTAGGGTGTAGGTAACATAACCAAAAATAGTTTTAAACCTTCTTTGGACCTTTATACAGCTTCACTCTTAAGGAGAACAATATCAGTCCAACTGTTAGTGAGATCCTTTGCAACACATAAACATAAACACACACAGACAGAAAGGTATCATGTTACTTTAACATAAGGATTAGTTTGGAATAGTTGAAAAGAAAGTTAAAAATCAAGCAAAGGTCAATTTAAGAGGGCAGCTTTTTTACGATTATTTGTTAGGCATAATTAAAAATACAGGGAACTAGTTACATTTTTCCCAGTAACATATTTTTTATATAATATAATCGATCTTTCTTTTTTTTACCATGTAGTTTTTATTAAGTGTTAAAGTTACAGGATGTATAGGAGTCTGTCTGTAGCTTGAGATCTCGCTAACCGCTGTACCGATAAGATTCTCCTTTACAGTGAAGCCTCTGGTGAGTCCAGGGAAGGTTTATGCCAATTTTTTTAACTTTCTCTTTTCATAATAAGAAATGAAGGGCCCACTCCCCCCCCCCCCAACCCCTTGGTTTAATCCCCTCAATTTTAAACCAAATAATAGGTCTATTGTTATTAGGACAAATGTTAATATTTGAGTTCCAATTAGGTCTGTAGGACTTAGATAGCCTTATTAAGCTTACATTTTATTGGACTAAGCTAAAAGCTCAGTTTTTAACAAGTATATATCCTATTTTTATGAAAAATACTTATATTTAATTGTATGATACTTTAAAAGAGAAGCTACATTTTTTAAAGATATTTCTTGGGAGTTCATAGTAACCAACACCCCCCCCCCAAAAAAAAAAAAAAATAAACCTTCCCTACCAAGGAGAACTATATCGGTCCAGCAGATGGCTGTATCTTTCGCTACAAAAACACGGACTGACACCATGTTACTTTTATATACGGATAAAATAACCCTGCATCGAGTAGCCAAAAAAAGTGTCGAAAATTATTTTAAGAACTGAACTTTTAATTGTCTTAACAAATCTGGTTTTAAAATTGGCACAAGTCAAAACAATAAAAATTGCTGAGGGTCTACCAGTAAGATTTTCAGAGATCTTAAGGGATAAGACAATGGACAATAAATCGATTTATATACCCAATGATGATAAACAAAATTCCCCTATCAGTTCTCTAAAATCAATGGTTGAAAAGTTTATACACTGCTAGTTTAAACCAACCACTTCAGATTATAGATTTAGATTTGACTCTCTTGTGAAGGGTATTGGCGAGCCTAACAAAAAATAAAGTATTAAGGATTTTTCTGAAGCTTTACTTGTAGAAGTGAATCAAGCAATATTAGCTTGGTCGTTTCTCAAAATGCTTTATAAATGTCTTTGGGTAGTTTTAGTCTATTTTACTGGCCTCCCCTTGAGGCTAGCAGCGAAGCAACTAGCACCAAATAATTCAATGAATTTTTGATTAGATTAATATGTCAAATTAATACCCACATACAAACTTACAAATTAATTGTGCCCTGGAAATTTGACATTTGCCAAAATATTACTTGTTGTCTTTTTGACTTATTATTGATAAAATACGATAAAAACATAACTTTTACTTTAATTAATTGCTGATCCGAGTTCTACATTTTAGGGAAGCTTCAATTGTCAAATTAATACCCACATACAAACTTACAAACCATAGTAATTCAACAATTACCAAAAAAATGCTTGCTGTCTTTTTGACATATTCTTGAAAAAACTACATTTTTTGTCTGTAGTTTAAAATCTCAATATATACTGATATATAGGTCCTTAATGGTTTTATGCTATTGTATTTTCATATGGAATGATATCAAGCTATTTTTACAGCCTTCTTTCCACATAGATACTAGGGAAATAGCCACTAGTATGTCATAAAATCAACAACGAACTTTCAACGGTTATATTTTTGTCCAACTATGAAAGGAAATATAATTGATACCTCCGACCTCCCCATCAATTTTACTAAAACCAATTCTGACATAAAGAGGTTTTTTCAGTATTTAATTAATGATAAATTAACTTGCATTTAATTTTAGTTAAAATAATATTTTCCAGTATGGCTTCAAAACCGATTAATATCTGCTGGATTAGAACCGGTTCTCAGCTACACTGAAAAATCATGTACTATATCACCGAATTAAAAAAACAATTTTTCATGAATAATAACATAAAAATCATAAAATTAATATCAGTTAATCTAATAATTTTTCATTTTAACATCCGCAGAAAGCTGTCTGTTCTACGATGCGATAAATAACTATTCTGAAATTAATACTAGTGTAGTATAAGTTAAAGACTAGCTTTGCTCTGATCTTAATAATTAGTCTAAATAGACAGCTAAAATGGATAATGGCCAAAAGGGGTAGCTGTCAATAAAGTATAAGCTGTGGGCTTAGGTAAAACAATGCAAAGCTAGACAACTTCAGTTGGTTTTAGAATTTAGCTTAGCTAGGTTCGCTCCCCTGTAGCTGTAGGTTTGAGTCCCTAGGTGTGGACACCACAGTTACATTATACCAACCCAGAATCATAAGTAATATATACATATATCCAGTTATTATTGAATCTACTATATTATTAATAAAGTGTTGATCAACATTAAACAAGGTGACATTAGTTATTTGTAGAAGTAGCAAATCTGCTCTATAATTCAGAAAGATCTGTCCTACGTCTATACTACAATTTTGGCGCAGTCTTGTACTTTTCATAGGTTGAATTGTATAGAACCTTCGCTGCCTATTTTTATCTACAATTTTCTAATTTCCTAAATTGCCAATCTTATTTTGAACTTTTTGACTTCTTATTTTTATGATGGCTGAGAAGGGGAATATTAATATGGAGGTTGAGGAGCTCAGGGCGGCCATGGATAAGTTCATGGCAGATGTAACAGCCAAATTAACTGAAATTAACGCATCCAAAACTGAAGTGGCGAATTTAGTTTCGGCACAGGTTAAGGAACAAAAAGATGCTCTGTCCAATGATGTTGATGTTAAATTAACTGGGGTAACAACGGATATTAAGGAGCTTAGGAAAGTGGCTAAGGACCTGCCCAAGGATGGGAATCTGGACTCTTATATTAAGGACAGGATTGAACATGTTCAAGTATTGGAAACCATGGGTTTGGCGGGTGGAAGTATGGACGATACATTGGATATTAGCTATGGAGAGCATGTTTCAACCTCTCACTTAATAGAGGGGGCGGGTAGAATGGACAAGTCCAAAATAACGGCACCTGGCGAGTTAAAAAATAGTATGTTTGACTTTTGGGGCCCCGACAACAATACAAATTGGGTGAATTGTTATGAGAAACATTTTTCGAATTTTGAACAAGCATTGATCGCTGAAATCCCTGTCATCCCTGACAGATACACTTATTTTGAAAGTTTGAGTATTTCTCTTAATAGGAGTACTAGGGAGGGGGGTGCGATCGATTCCGCACAGGATGTAACTCGTAGAATTGAGCGCCAACTTAAATGGAATGATAATTTTAACAACTTTTCACCTGATTGGGATGTTAGGGTTAATTTTGAGGATTATTTCACTATACTATGGAGGGGCGCTGAGGAAAATTTGATTGATGATCCTAGTATTATCAAAAAAGTACTTTACAAAAAAGTCATGAAGGCCAAGCCAGATATGGTGGGGTTAATAGCTACTCCTGAACGCTTCGCTTCGGCGTCGGCCTTTAAATATTACCTTCAGTTGCGACGCATATTAAGTCCCTATGCCGACGGTGAAACCGCAGCAAAGTTGTTTTACACTGTAAAGCAAAATGATGGCCAACCCTTGGATTTGTATTTCACTAAAAAGCTTAAGGCATATAAAAATATGCATCCAAGTTCGGTCAATGCAAGACAATGGAGAGAGTTTTATGATAATGTGGCAAGGGGCTTAAAACACAAAGAGCTAGCCAGGGACATGTCTAAGTATGGGGAGAGCATAAAGAATCCAGAAAACTATGGGGATTACTTGAACTATATGGTAAAGAGAGGGGCCCATTACATCTCTTGGGCTAACAATGGGCAGGGAGAAACCGAGAATATAGATTCTTGCTTTACTACGGCCACTAAGGATGAACTAGAATGTAAGAAAGAGAGTAAGAATGACAAAATTGTCATTAACGAGGTCAAAAACGGGGAAATAAATAGGGATGAAAGTGGCATTGTCCAAAATGACCCACATTCGGAAGGACAACTTGCAGAATTTATAGATAGCACAGATCCTATAACTGGGGAGCAATTGTTGAATGTGATCGCAGCCTTGAATACGAGAATGAAAAAGAACTTTATTTGTTGGTGGTGTAATAAAGATGGCCATGCAGCAAATGAATGTTTTATAAAAAGGGATGGTAAACCACCCCTACCAAATTCTCGTTTTGGGAAAATGAACAAAAACAAGGAAAACAAGGGGGCAGCAACTAGATTTCAACCCTCATCCCGGCCAATTTCGGATCAATTTGCTCGACAAGTAAATCAGGTGGAAGCTAAAAGCGGCGGGGATGATAAATTGACGCGGGAAATCGAATATTTAATAGCCGCGGGAATGGAAGCAAATCAAAATCATACGCCTATTTAAACACATAAAAGTTAACACAATATTATTATTGTAGATCTATATTGATATGGATATGCAAAAATATTATTGTGCACAAATGTGTTTAAAAGGGTTATGTCTAAAATTGGGGGAATTATAAACACATTTTGTTCAAGTTTGATTGGGGTTATGTCGACACAAAGAAAAAATATTTTCGTTAAAGTACATTAATAAATTATCTAGCTATTATATATAAAATGATAGTAGCGCCTTTTATTATTTATATTGAAATTAGATAAGTTGGGGTTGATTTCTAAAACAAAAATTAATATTGTTTTGACTAGCTTGCAATATTATATCCATTATTAGGATTATAATGGATTATCTTTGCATAACACACTAGGGTGTTTCATAAATAAAATTAGGGTTACTTTACAATCAGAACTAATGTTCTTTTGAAACGTTTGCAAATAAAACTGTTTTGCTGAGTCAAAAAACATTTTGGGGTTATTTTTTATAAACAAAATACAAATTTTTTTATACGGTTGTACTGTAAAATCTTCCTAATAGGTTGTTTTGAAACGTTGGCAAATATTTATCTCTGGTGAGTAATTAATAGCCCGGGTTGCAAAACAAAGGGGAAGTTTGCAAAAATATAAGCTGTCAAAACAAAATCTTGGCACTAGCAAAATGGGGCAAAAGAAGGGGTGGGATAATAGGACGCACTTGCCTGCGGGGCCATTAAAACAGCTTAATGGGCTTCTATAGGGTTCAAATCTTCTCCGTGACGCATCGGAGAAAAGAGAAGGGGGGGAAGTTAAGATTGTTGTTTTTCATTGGGGGTAAACACAACAACAACACATTTTTAGCAAAGCCAAAAAGACATTGCTTGAAAGCACAGTCTATTTTTGGCTTTTACTCTGATTGGTTATAAAAACAAAAAATCAAAGTGAGTATTTTGATATTAATTGGTTACACATATATTGTTACATATATGTATTATTGTAGTGTATATTTTATTTTAAAGTGAAGTCAAGTAAGTAAAACCTAAGTATATGGGGTAGACGGGGGAAATCATGGCTTATTCTAGCATACATTTTAACAATGAGAGGGGGGGGAAGTTGTTTTCCGCTAATTGTATATACGATAGCGGAAACAACTACCATTCGTTAATTAGTAAAGAATTGTTGGAAGAAAATAATATAAATTATTGGCCTCTAGAAGCACAAGCTTTAAATGTTAACTTGGAACCAGTTAGAATCATTGGGAGGGTGCAACTTAGGTTCACATTGGATAAATCTAAAAGTTCGTTTGTAGAAACATTTTATGTACCTTCTGTTACTAGTAAAGTGGTAAATTTAGGTCTACGTTTCTTGCAAAACAATAAAATAAATTTACTATTTGATACTAATGAAATCCAAATAGAGGGTGTTCACTTTAAACTGCCGCCGTACGAAGCGGGGGGGGAAATTTGTGCAGAAGTTAGTAAAATTCCTAAATTAAAAGAATTAATACAAAACATTGATGTACGGGTACCGGGGATTAAGAATCACCAAAAATCATCAATGCGAACAGTAGGGGGGCAAAAATTTAACCTAACACTATGTCAGGGGGCAAACATAGTACCTGGGGGGGCAACGCTCCTAGTAAAAGCGCCATCTGCAAAATTTCACTCTCGGGAATGGTATGTCGGTCCGAACACTAATAAAATATTAATTAATACAAGTCTTATGGTTTTGGAAGGGGTTTATAGGCCAAACTCTGATGGGACGTGTTTAATTAATTTAGTAAATATGAGTGGGAAAGAGGTTAAATTACAAAAAGGGATAAAAATTGCTTGTGGGTTTCAATCTTCATATGAAAAGGCACCTGAATCTAATGATATTAATTCTTTATCAACAGATGATTTATTGGAAAGAATACGTTTTCTAAAAGAAAATTTAAGGTTGGATGAAAATGAAATTCTAAAGAATGACAAAGTATTAAAGGGTAAATTACTTAAAATTTGTTTGGATAATTTTCATATATTTTCAAAAGGAGATTGGGACATTGGACATACTAATATCATGCAATTTAATATACAACTTCAACCTGGGGCAATTCCAACTAAATCTCGAGTCATACCCCTTAACCCCACCTATGAAAAAAGTCTTAGGGAACAACTTGATAATTGGCTAAAATCCGGGGTAATTAGTGAGGGAATGTCTAATTGGTCCAGCCCAATTTTTGCTGTGCGAAAAAAGGGGGTGAATGGGAACCCTGGGAAGTTAAGATTTGTTGTCGACTACCGTCTGCTTAATAACCAGACGGTAAAGACTCAATGGCCTTTACCACTAATTCAGGATAATTTAGAAAGGTTGGGGGAGGGGCGGATTTTTAGCACATTAGATTTGACACAAGCGTACCACAGTATGCCTGTAGATAAAGAAAGTCGACCGTACACAGCATTCACAGCAAATAATAAGCAATATCTTTTTAACCGCCTTCCCTTCGGATTGTCTAATGCCCCTAGCTATTTTTGCATGTTAATGCAACGGGTGATGAGCCTAAATAGGGAATTGGAAAACTTTTCTTTGAGTTACTTAGACGATATTATAATATATTCTAAGGAAATATCCCTGCATTTAAGCCACATTGAGAAGGTGTTTAAAGTTTTGGGGGTGGCAAATTTAAAACTTAATTTAAATAAATGCAATCTATTCACAGAAAAGTGTCAATATTTGGGGCATATAATATCAAAGGAAGGTACACGAATGGATGAGGGATATTTGGATACGGTAAAAAGGTGGGCCAAACCTAGGACGGGTAAAGACATGCAAAGATTTTTGGGCTTTGCAGGTTACTATCGTGAATACTTTAAAGATTATGCAAAATTATGTCACAAGCTAGATGGGTTAAGAAATAAAGATTTAATTGAATGGGACACTGAATTAAATTCAGAGTGGGATAATTTTAAAAATATGTTCAATGAAGCAATCTCAAAGTCTTACCCTCAATGGGAAAATCCTAACCCTTTTATATTTGATATCGATTATAGTAGTCATTATTATGCAGGGGTAATCTCTCAAGTTCAGGAAGGAAAAGAAAAGATTATCGGTATATCAAATAGAAAGTGTAATGGGGCAGAGGGGGGGTATCCAGCGTGGAAGGGTGAGATGGCCTGTTTAGTTTTTGTATTAAAGAAATTTTTGCACCTAGCTAGATTTCGGCCATTCGTTGTTAGGACTGACTCAATGAGTCTAACTAAATATAAGACTTGGACAAAAAACTCTTTAAATGGTGTCACACACCGCTGGATATCTTTCCTGCAATCATTTGACTTTACCATTGAACATAGGGCTGGGAAATTACATGCGAATGCAGATAATGTATCTAGAGGGAAATTCTTGTGTAAAGACCATAATATTGATGAATGTACACAGTGTATAAATAACAATACTTTAGATCCATATCTCGACACATGTCCGCTAGAGGACCAAATCTTTAAGGTAGAGGGGGTGCGAGTGGGGTCAGATAAATAAGCTTGGATATTAGCTACTCAAAATGATACTGTTTTATCAAAAATAAAAAATTATATTTTGGAAGGGAAAGTATTTACCAAAGGGGAATTGGAAGTTTTAAATGGAAGGGAGGAAATGTTGGTTAAATTACTACCACATTTGCAATTTGATAAAGGTATCATTATTTTCAATCAACCATTACCCAATGGTAAACATGTAAAAAGACCAGTAGCACCTTTAAGTTTATATAATGAAATATTTGAATTAGCTCATAGCGGATATGGGGGCGGACACAGGGGGGTAGTCGAAACTACACTAAAAATAAACAGCGTTTATTTTTTACCTGGGGTAAACAAACTGGTGGAAACCAGAATTAATAATTGTATCAACTGTTTGAGAAAATACAATAAATCCCCTAAACACAACAGTGTTATAACTCAGTCTGCCAGATATAATCGAGTATGGGGGTGTGTGTCTATTGATCTAATTGGCCCTTGGACAGAAGTAATGTTTCAGGGGGGGAGGGTAAAGTTTGTACTAATATTAGTATGTCTATACTCACGCTATGTTTTCGCTCACCCAATAGCTGATGCTACTACAGAAAGCACAGTAAAATGTTTGTTAGAAGAATTCATTCCTACGTATGGTTTATTTTCAGCACTCAGATCTGACAGGGGAACAAATTTTACGTCACAAGTGTTTAAAAGCGTCATGCAAAGCATGGGAGTTAAAACTATACTAATTCCGGCTAGAAACCCTAATTCAAACCCTGTTGAAAGATATAACAAAGGGATATATAATGCAATTAGATCAGATACCAGCAGCGAACCAAGGGATTGGGCAAAGAAAATTAAAATGGCAACTTTTGTAATTAATATAAGCAAGAACAAAAGGACGGGGTATTCCCCATATTTTGTAGTTTTTGGACGGCAACCTTTGTTACCTTTGAACGTATTTTCACCTGTTGAGCAACAGTTAGTGGATGAATTGGATTGTAAATCATATGTAACGTTTCTTGAAAAGGTTGAGCAGATTATGTATAACATTACTGGTAAGGAGGAAATTTACCTAGAATACGAAAACAGGAACAGGGGTGCCAGGGAAATTTTGGAAGTTAATGATATCGTATACGCCTTTTTTGATATTGCAAAAGTGGGAATTTCAAGAAAATTACAAAGTTTTTATGCAGGACCGTTCATTGTTAGCCATAAATTTTCAGATGCATTATTTGAAATAACTCCAATTCATAATTGCAATGTAAAATCAAAACATGTTATTACCAGGGATAAGTTAAGAAAAATTCACTCAAGCGTCAAAGTATGTGGAGAAAAGTTGTCATTTAACGTATACCCTTTAGATCTAATCCTTCCATCGAATGAAATAATATTGTCCTATTCAAACCCTAATTTCAATGAAAGTTTAGAAATACAGGGAGCGGGGGATAAGGATTTTGTAACTATTGACAAGTTAATGGACAATTCCGACAATGAAGATATGGGAGGGGAGGATACTAGAGGGGAGGGCGTCGAGGAATCCAGTAATGATGGTGATCAGGGAGGGGATCAAGGTAGTAATCAAGGGGAATATCAGGAAGGGGAGCAAAGCCAATATCAGGGGGAGGAACAGGATGAGGTATTTTCAGGGGAAGGGCACTCTTTTGGGGGGAATGCAGATTTAACTACTATTCCTGGGGAAGCTTCTTTTTGGAATAAGGAACCTATTCAATCCTCACCTGAAAAACTTGTTTCCATACCTGAAAATAGAAAAGTTACGCTACCAGAATATGTTTACACCAATATAGTGGGAAAAAATTATGGTACTAGATCCAAAAATTTGGAGCAGCATTATGAGGTAGCACCTACAAGGCAATATACAAAGAAAAACAAAAATAAAAATAATTAATTTCATTTTTTTATTTCAGTTTGTGTCACCAGCAAGATGTCGGGGAAAAGATTTAACCAAGGTACATTTTTGTTTCTAATGTCAGTATGGCTATTCAATATTGGTTGGGCGGATGAACTAAATGTCAGTGTGCTAAATTGTACGGGGGGAAACATAACAATTAAAAAAAGTAAATGTGGGAATGGGTTATTTAATATTACTAACGATAATGTAAACGTACATATTCTGCAAAGGGCAAAAAAGTGGGTAATTCCTGGGGTGATTTGTCACATTTATGAAACACAACACTTTTATTACTGCGGGGCATATGCACATCTTCATTTAGCAAAGCCAACACAAATTAACAGACCAATATTAATATCCGCGGACGAATGCGCACAAGCTTATAAATCAGGGATAATAATTATTAGAGGGATACCCATATCAGTAAAATTAAATCAACAGGTTAAAGAATCTTTTCTAATAAATGGAACAATATATTTCAGGGATTCATGGAGGGATGGATTTAATCCCCAATGCGAGGGAAAAGGGATTTTAGTGGGCAACACTTTCGTTCCTAATTCATTTATTGATACTGAAGTAACCATTAATATTAGAACCGTTGATTTAATACAAACAGAGAATGGGTGTATTTTTAATGATATAATATTAGCCACTGACAATGAAACAAACAGGGATTGCGGGACGCCCCATCTTCATTGGGATATGAGTAGAATAATAGCATTAAATGAGACAGATACTCAAAAACGCTATTATTCGGGGTTTAGAACAATAAAAATCTTGAATGCATCTATTCTAACGCACAGTGAATGGGGAGAAGATAATATCTTATATAACAAACTTCGGGTGATTTACAATGAAAAACATTCACTAGCTGTGGAAATGGGGGATAAACAAATATTTGGGGATGTCCTACCGGGAATTTACTACTATATAACAAACGTAGAGGGTTTGTATGTATGGATTACCCACAGCATAAAGGAATTTTTTCCTTTCATCCACAGGGCAGAAATAGATGCAAATTTGGAAGATAAATTTTATTTATCGTATGGGCATTATAACAACTTAATAAATGAACACAATGACTGTACCTCTGACAGTGTTATTTTATACAATCTAGTTAAAGCACACAAAATGAAAATTCAAAGAACTATGGGGGAAATAATTTTGGAACAACAATGTGCACAAGTTAGGGTTAAATTGAATATTAGCGAAAAATTGCCTTGTTTTGTCAATCATTTTGCCGTGGCAATTAATGGGTCCATTTATGGCATTGTACCAAACACTAGATTATTAGTAAATAAAGATCATCTAATAGAGGTGGATTGCAATTTTAACCCAACGTACATTTCAGTAAATCAAAATGTGTACGCCGTTAACACGGATAAAGGGATAAATTTGGTAAAAGTAACAGAGGGAAAAGTTAAATCTTATATGTTTGAAGATCTTTATGGAAAAGTAATTGATGAGCAGGCAGACCAGGGGGAAACGTCGCTAATTAGCTTAGACGTCCTTAAACTACAGGAGCTGGCCCACGACGCTATAAAATTTAAACCCAAAGTCGAGATGACATGGGTCAAGTATTATGTAAATAAAATATCCGGGTGGGTTTCAACTAAATGGCATGAAATTTTAATGTACATGGCGGGGGGTTTAGCTGCAGCATTATCAGTTTGCTTGGTTGGGTCTATGATATATTTATGTTGCTGTGCTAAAATATTTAAAGTGAACAATACACAAGGGCAAGCAACAAATTAACAACTATTCTTTTATTCGTGGGAGGGAAACTAATTAGTCTTAAAATTTAAAATTAATGCATATATAATAATTACACCTTTATTGGTGATGGACGGGGGAGGAAAGCACCATACATTAAATATATTTGAATAATTATCCTTTTAATCGTGGTAAATAAGGGGAAAGCACCATAAAACACATATATATTTGTTAACATGTGGTATTTGGACGGGGGGAGGAAAGCACCACTCACTAAATATATTTGAATAAATATCCTTTTATTCGTGGGAAATAGAGGGAAAGCACCATATTCCTTTGGGTGGGAAAATAAACCATGATAAAGCACATATGTTATTTGTTTATTTGTTTATTTGACTATTAATATGTGTTAATATTGTATTTGTATTGTTTGATATTGTAATTTAATTTTGCTATATTGCAGCACCCTTCGGACGTGGAGCCAGCCAGAGGAGGTTCAAAACTGAGCCCAGGGACACCACCCCTCCAGCAGCTGCCGCAGCCAACCTGGTATCCAACGACACGATGCTCGCAGTGATGATCGAGGTTAGACAGCAGGTGCACGCCATGAACACTAAGCTGGATAATTTGACCGCTGTAGCTGGGGCCAACACTGCAGCCATCAAAGATCTGCAGAAGGAGACCTTAAGGGTGGACACCACCCTTAGGGAGCACACGGGGAAAAGAGGGATCACGTTAGACCAGTGGCAACAGGAGGTCAACGCACTCCAAAATAATGTGACCTTCTGGGGCAAAAATAGTCAGAGTCAGCTCTCTGAGAACATGGATATTATTATCCATGAACTCAAAAAGCTGGCTGAAACGGTCAACTCCCATACTGATAGCGTGACCAGGGACAACCGCATTTCCAGTGTCCAAGAGTTGGGCTACATCCTACGACGAGAGTGCCAGGGCATCGTTCCAGCCACCACCGCCACCTTGGAGAATAAGCTGAAGAAGATCCAAAATTCAGTGACACTTGTACAATCAGCCCAAGACAGGTTGAGATTGAAGCTGGACCAGTTCCAAGGTTGGACGAAAAACAGGTTGTCCATAGCTGAGATTGATGTAACAGAGGATCCACCTGTCCAAGCACAGCGTAGTAACGAAGCTGAACCATCAATTTCTGCTGCTGCCAGAGCTAGGCAAACCTCGCCACCACGCCCTTCAAGTTCAACAGTAGCCAGAGCCAAGGAGATGACTGACCGCTACCTTGTTTCCACCCGTCCATGCAGCCCCAGACCACACACCCCACCCATGACCAGCGACAGGCTCTTGTTCACCAGAGATGATTACTCTGGTGGCATGAGCAGTGATGATGAAACACTCTATGAGCCCCCATCACCCAGGTACACACCAACTTCACCCAAGTACACACCAACCTCTCCTTCCTACAAGCCTGGTGATTTTTCTGAATCCAGCGATGAAGATGTCAAGCCGCCAAGGACCGAGCCCCCCAGGAAGAAAAGGAAAGGGAACCCCAACGGGATCCGCACGAGATCAGCTGCTGCCAGCGAGGCCGCAACCTGCCAGGATCCAGCACCTGTACCTGCTCCAGATCAGCAACCAGATCCAGCTATCCTTGATGAAGTGGATGAAGAGAACGACAGCTGACTAGTTGAATCTATCGCCCACTTGGTGGCCTTAGTAGTTATCAACATTAGACTACGCCGCCAGCAACGTCGACATGGGCGCAACCGCCAAGGGGGATAACTTGATTATCATTGTGACCACAAACAGTTATACCTCTAAGCTGCTTTGTACCAAAATTAAATAAGTGAATTAAAAGTTAAAATTATGTTCTTGCGCTGCGCTATGATGAATTTTGTAATGCTTGATAATTATGCCATTTTTGATATGTTTAATGTATTAGTATGTAAGAATTAGTATGTAAGAGGGTCAAAGATTACCAGCGGTAATCAATGATTTAATTATTAGTGCCATGGTTAATATTAAGGAAAGATTCTGGGGTTTAGGTAATTATGGGTAAAGGGAATGTAATTTACATCCCCTTCTAAGTCCGGGAGAATGTAGTATAAGTTAAAGACTAGCTTTGCTCTGATCTTAATAATTAGTCTAAATAGACAGCTAAAATGGATAATGGCCAAAAGGGGTAGCTGTCAATAAAGTATAAGCTGTGGGCTTAGGTAAAACAATGCAAAGCTAGACAACTTCAGTTGGTTTTAGAATTTAGCTTAGCTAGGTTCGCTCCCCTGTAGCTGTAGGTTTGAGTCCCTAGGTGTGGACACCACAGTTACATTATACCAACCCAGAATCATAAGTAATATATACATATATCCAGTTATTATTGAATCTACTATATTATTAATAAAGTGTTGATCAACATTAAACAAGGTGACATTAGTTATTTGTAGAAGTAGCAAATCTGCTCTATAATTCAGAAAGATCTGTCCTACGTCTATACTACACTAGTAGGTAATTTTCATATTTTTTAAAAGCTTTTATTCATTTTAAAGCAAAATTCATAGTTTCATTATAATATTAGAATAACATTACTAAGTAAATATCAAGAAATAAAATTACAGCCATTGATAATACCAGAGATCTTAAATAGCACAAAGATACATACAAACATCCCAACTACTTTCAAAATAAAATGCCCTCCTTTTTTGTGAATAAAAAAGGTCAGTGTAAGAAAACAATGTTTGTAAAGATGCAGGGAGGGAGGGGACATAGGGCTGATTATTACACTAAGCCCCAAAGTTTTATAATAACACTTTCTTATTCGTTAGCTTAAGAACATTAGAGACTTTTATTGAATTTTAATTAGTTGGTTCATAAAGTTGAGTGTCCAAACATTTCAACCACAAATTGTTTTGTATAGAAAGGTTAATTTTGTGTATCAACATGGGAGATATACATCAATTTATCGGTCATTGTCTTATCCCTTTTCATCCCTGGAAAAAAAGCTGTCATAACACTTTTGAAAAATGAATGTTAACAAATTGTTTTCAAAATAACTTTTGTGTCCTTTATTTAGCTTTCTTGTATACGTTAGCATGGCTTAAAAAAAACAAAATGTGTGTCTTTCTATAAATTAGCAAGGCTAAAAATTATTGCTTGTACGACAGCATTGATTGAAATAATAATAACAAAGACTTAGTTAGCATGGCTCAATATAATTTCTTGTGTTCTTTAGTTAGCTTTCTTGTACATTAGTATGGTTCTAAATAACAATATAGACTTGAATAGACTTCAGGTTTTAGACTATATTCTCAAGTTTTTTCCAAACTAATTTCTGGTAAAGGCTAGATAAAGTAGACTAACAAATATGTATTTATGTCATTTTGGGTTGGTCTACAAAACACAACAAAAAAAAGAACGATTTGTTTAAAAAATATGAATAAATCCACGAATAAAAATAGTAAAGAAAAGTGGGTTAAAAACTAGGGAACTAAGGGATAAGACAATGGCCGATAAATTGATGCACATCACCAATGATGATACACAAAATTACCCCTTCCGTAGATTACAAACTTAAAACCAAAAAATCCCCAAAGTTGTTATACAAACAAATAAGGAAAAGCTACCTATTATAAAACTTTGGTGATTATTGTAATAAACAGCAAAATGTCCCCTCCCTTCCTGTGTTCAACTACATACATATTTATAAAAAATATTTGTAACGTTGCAAAAACGTACCTAAAATTTTGATATATTATATATTTCACAATAGCTGCCTAAGAAGAATTTGCAAAATATTCTGGCCAAACAAAATATCTAACCTTGAGCTGTATGCTAAGACCAAGTGCAATAGTATTGAAGCAGAAGTGAAATATAAAAGACTAAGGTGGCTAGGACATGTGCTCAGAATGGAACAAAATAGGTTTCCAAAAAAGTGCTTAAAATGGAACCCCACCACTGGTAAACGTAATCGGGGACAACCAAAAATGACCTGGAGGCGGAGCACTGAAAAGGACCTCTTTAATTTGGAATTAACATGGGGAGAAGCTGAGAAACTTGCCAAAGACAGCAGGAATTCATGGAGGAACAAGGTGTCCGTATTCTCTGGCCTTCACAGTCAAAAAGAGAGATGCGTCTGATGATGATGATATTGCCAATTTCATGTAATACATTACTACTAGGTGAAAACAAATAGGTTTTATACTTTTTACGTGCAGGGAAGTCCAAGCTTTTTTATTTTGAAGGAGGGGTAAAATGAGAGGTTTCATAGATTGAGGGGGTTAATATAAAGATTTATATAGGCCCCGTGATGGTTTTAGGCTATTATTTTGCATTTATCTACCCCTACGAAGACACAAGCCCCTAGATTTTATGGGCACACACACTAGCATATATAAAATTACATTCTATTTTAATAATATATACTAGAAAACATTTATTAAAAGGGGGTATGAAAAAAGCTATTGTGTCATATTACGAATAAATTAAAGGGACAGCTGAAAAGAAAAAGACTGCTTTTATCAGGGATCTAAATGGATAAGACAAAGGCTAATAAATTGATGTACATTGTACATCCCCCATTGACAAAAATACCCCTCCTGTAGCTTTTACTTAGTGGTTGAACTTAATGAACCAGAAGTCATCAACGTGGTTGATCCGACGAATAAGAAAACGTTATTGCAAAACTATATAAATATAAACAGCCTATTGTCCACGTATTTTGCTATGCAAAAAGTTTGGCCAAATTGTACAATGACCCAAGTTATTAATTTTTCACGCCCGTTTAAAGTAACTGGAGAACAGAGGTTATAAAAAAAGATCTTTTTAATAGAAAAATACTAAGATTTGTACTTTAAGGCTTTTTAAACTCTCTTCTTTTACCCACGACCGAGGCTCAACACCGCGTCAAAACTAAAGACGTTAAAAATTGTACCTACTTCAATTATGTCAGATGCGTGACGCCAATAGTTAAAAGAGTAGAGAGAATGTCTTGACCAAAAACAGGCGTAACCCACTAACATGCAAAGTTAATGTTTTCAGACAACGGTTGTGCAATCAAAATGGATTTTTTAGGTATTTAAAAATAATAGATTATTCTCATGAAAGCTATTGACTCTTATTTCTTTGAAAAGCTTCGCTAATTTTTTAAGTAATCGTCTTTAAATGATTTAATATGTCCATTTTGGTTTGATAAAAAATACACAATGTCTATTCATAAAATAAGAAGGGGGCGAATAAAATGTAAAAAAAACAGGGATCTTAAGGGATAAGACAATGAACGATAATTTGATTACTTCCCCTATGATGATAAATAAGAGTAGCCCTCAAGTAAATTAAATTATTAGTAGAAAAATCTAGAACCAGATATTAAAAATTCAGGTACCCGAAGTTTTTGAGTACCCAAAATATTTCTGTTGTGTTTAAAAATATCCTCCCTGGTGAAAAAAAAAGACTTTATTCAATAAAGCCTTTGTAGCGAATTTTCTTTTTATAATAACGAGGAAAGTAACGTTCATAAGTAACGCAGGAAAAACATATCAAATATTCAATCAATTATTATATAAAGTATTAAGGATTTTCTAGAAGTTTTAGTGAGAGTCCGTTAAGAAACTATACCAAATAGGAATGGCTTTTGGATATTTATCAAATTCTACCTTTAAAATAGTTCTAGGCTATTTTCTACCCTCTCCCTCACCCTTTAAATACAAAGCCCCCTAGGATTTATTTTAAAATACTAGATTAGTATATATAAAGCTAGATAGCTAAGTTATTATTGTCAATATGAGGGGGGTAAATATTACTGTCCTACGCGACCTACAGGCAAACTCTAGTTATATAGTAGCTTCGCTTCTCTAAAAGTTAATATAATTGTATATTAAGCAAAATTAATTTAATAAAAACATTATTGATTCTTATGTTAATTAAAAAGGGGGCGGTAATTTTTACAGGGAGTAAGGGGACATTGGGCTGTTAATTAAACTAGTCCCCAAAGTTTTCTTATTGTTGGCACAACAACTTTAAGGACTTTAATTGAATATTGATTGGTTCATTGAGTTGAATGTCAAAATGTTTCAACCACTAATTGTAATAAAGGGGTGATTTTGTGTATCATCATTGGGGATGTATATTAATTTATCAACCATAGTCTAGTCCCTTTAGATTCCTGGGTAATTTATAAAAGAAAACTCGTAATCATGGTGTTAGGACACTTAAAATCTTCATTTAATTAGTTTTTAAATCCAGGGAGGGAGGGTTACATTGGACTAATAAATCATATTATAACTCAATATTCGCTATTTTCCTATTTTAAACGTTTTAAAATAAACTTTTCAACTAGTAATTTTAATCTAGAGAAGGGGTATTTTTGTTTATCATCATTGGGGTTGTGTATCGATTTATGGTTCATTGTCTTATCCCCTAAGATCCCTGATAAGGGGCATATTGCTTGAATGCACTTATGCTACTTAATTGTCCTTGTTTAACTTGAGAATGCCCAGGGATAAGACAATGTAAATCCCCAATAATGATGATAACCAAAATTACCACTTCCGTAGAATCATATTTTCCCTACTAGTATGAAAACAACCAAGCAATATTCAGTAAAAATATCCAAAGCTTTCGAACTAAAGAATAAAATAAAGTTGATATAAATCTTTGGGTACCAGTGTAATTTACAGTCCAATGTCCCCTCCCTCACTGAAAATACCTTAAAACTAGAATAAATCAAGTTATTGTTAAAACTGCCAAAATTTAGAATGGATGGTTAATATGCAACCTAAAAATGTAAAGGGAAGTGTTTTCTAAAAATCTGTTTATTATACTAGTCCCCAAAGTTTTCTTATTCGTTTGCTCAACAACTTTGGGGACTTCTATTGAATTATGATTAGTTGGTTGATTAAGTTATGTGTCCAAACGCTTCAACTACAAATTGTAATCTACAGAAGAGGAAATTTTGTGTATCATCATTGGGGATGTATATAAATGTATTGTCTTATCCCTTTAGATCCCTTGGGTTGGAGTATTAGGAGGGAGGGGACATTTGAGTAGTGTCAAAACGTTGCAACCAATAATTATAATCTACTCCCCCAAAATACTTTCTAAATACTAGTACCATTAAAAATCATCCTAAAAAAAGCCAAAAAAATTTTTTTTGTAAATCCATGTCCCTCGAAAAAAATGTCAAATAATTGAACGATAAATCAATCAACCCTCCAAAATTTTAACAATAACCGCGATTGTCAAAGGATAAGAAAAGATGACGGGTAATAAAAATCTGAAATAGAAATGACGCAAATGACGCAAATTCTGACGCAAATTCTGACGTTTATCTAAAAATGCAACATATAATAATAGCTATTAAAACAATTTTCAAGCATAACTTTTATCTTATTAGGATAACAATTAAATAAGAAAAATATTTTTACCATATGAAATTCGTGATCAAACACCTAATTGAAAAAAAATGCAAGACATAGCTTTTATTTTAAGAAAGACTAGGGGCAACGGACGCCCCCAAGAAGCCTCTAGGTGTTCTTAAGGTGGGAGGGGGATAAGTCAACCGCCCTTCTACTTTTTAATTTGAGTTTTAATAAGAAATATTCAGAAAAAAAATTTGGGGGTGTGATTTCAAATTGGGAGGGTGGAGATACTCTCTCCCAAAATAGTTAAAAACCTTCCCTGTACCTTAAAAAAAGCTTAATTGCAAAGGAAACCCAAACAGATGTCATTTTTTAACAATTTTATAAAAAAAAACATTGGCGCACTTGTATAAACACCTTATCGCTGACAAGTTTTAGAATAGACAATCCAGATCCATCCAGTTCAAAGGGAATGGAGAAAGAGAGGGGGTGAATCTATCCGAAAATAGTTATGATCGAGATCTTCCTTCATCTAAGAAAATTTTTTGGTTAATTTTAGCTGTATTTAATTTTATGGGAGGGAGGGGACATTGGACTGTAAAATAAACTGGTACCCAAAGTTTAATAAACACGTTTCCCTATTTGTTGGTTCAAAACTAGTAGTGTCTAAACTTTTCAACCAATAATTCCGTCTGTAGCTTAAGATTTCAATAACTACTGAACCGATTGAGTTTTCCATTTTAGATAAGCTTCTAATAGTTCCTTAGATGGTTTTAATCTTTTATCTTTAAGTCTTTGAATGGTTTCAGGCTATTTTTCTGCTCTTAGAACATAGCCCAAGATACTAAGGGCACAGCCTCTAGTCTTATCTAAAAGAACTTAAACCCGTAGGTAGCCATTATCTATGTTATGACAAGAACCAGTGTCGTTTTTTGGGTGGGGAGTTTTTAGCACAATTTATACATCTATCAAAACAACCAAAAAAGTTTAAATTTTTGCATATACTCAACTTACTAAAAGTGTTATGAATGTTCATATGAAAATATATTAATCAGATCTTTAGCTTTTAACAAAAAACTAAACAGGGAGGGAGTGGACATTGGGCTGTTTATTTCACTAGTTCCTAAAGTTTTATAACAACTTTTTCGCATTGGTTGGCTTAACAACTTAGGGTAATTATAGTTGTAATGCTTTCCTGAACCTATAACCTAAGGTAGCTTATATGTAAAAGAGAACCATATCGTTCCAGCAGTTAGAGAGATCCTTCGCTACAAACAAACAGACATCCTTTTACTTTTCATACAGTAGCTGCGCTACTTAAAAAGATGTTTGGGTGTTGACTATTTTTTTTTTTAATGGGTAGTGAGCTTTTACTCAACATATGTTTACAGTTTTACAACATTAGGCTAAATAACAAAAATACTTAAAAACTTACAGGGATCTAAAGGGATAAGAGAATGGCCGATAAATTGATTTACATCCCAAATGATAATACACAAAATAAAATTTTTGGTAGATTACAATTAGTGGTTGAAACGTTTGAACAATCTACTTAATGAAGCAACCATTCAAAATTAAGCCAACGAATAAGAAAACGTTATTATAAAACTTAATGGGTAGTGAGCTTTTACCCAACATATGTTTACAGTTTTATAACATAAAAATAAAATAAAATAAAATAAAAATTAAATAACATAAAATAACAAAATTTCCGGTATATCTTAGAAACCGATTGATATCCACTGGATTAGAACCGGTTCTCGACCATACCATGTATAACATCGTATTATAGACAATTTTCTACTAACATTAAAATTAAAATAATGTTTATTAGCCAGGGATTCGGCTCCTCGAGGCCAACAAAACTGATTTTAATCTTAAAATTTTTCATTTTGATATCCGCGAGATCGTTATTTCAGACAGCTACAAGTTTCTCTATATTAGAGTACATGATAATCTGGTGTAAGATCCAAGTAATAATATATTCATTACTTTAAAATTGTAGTTTTGTATCATTTTGCAGTTCACTAAACTTTTTCTCTTATTTGTTTGCTTAACAATTTAGGGGACTTTTTATTAGATTTAGAATGGTTGATTCATTAAGTGTCCAAACGTTACAACCACTAATTGTAATCTAAAGAAGAGGTAAATTTGTGTATAATCATTGGGGATGCACAATAATTTAACAATCTTTGTCTTATCCCTTTAGGTCCTAAAATGAACTAGAAAAATTGATGTTCAAAAAAATGTATCAGACCCCTAAAAAAACTCCAAGTTCTAGTTATCAATAAAATGAAAGCGTACGCCAAATATAAACAAGGATGACAACATTCATAAGTAGCGAAACACGCAAAAAAACTCATTGAATGGACAAACGGACATAGTAAATTATAGAGCAGATGTTCAGTCCTCATATGATATCAAAGAAACGCCAAAAATAAAAAAATAATTAATGTTAAAAATGCAAGGAGGGAGGGGACATTGGGCTGTTTATTACACTAGTCCCCAAAGTTTTCTTATTCATTAGCTTAACAACCTTAAGGACTTTAGCGAACTTTGAATAATTCATTGAGTTGAGTGTCTTATAGTTTCAACCACTAATATTTATCTACATAATTTAGTGCATTATTGGGAATGTACATCAATTTATCGGCCATTGTCTTACCCCTTTAGCTTTACATTCTTCCAAAAATGGACAAACGGACAGAAAGCTATAGAGTAGCTTTTCTATAATATGTATACTCAACAAAAAAGTGTCAAAACTCTTTGACAGACAATTAATTTAATTTACACAACAAAGAACAAAAAAAGATATTTAAATAGAATAATTTAGCGACTAGGGATCAAGAATCAAAAGGGATAAGACAATGGCTGATAAATTGATGTACATCCCCAATGATGATATCATAATTCACAAAATTACCCATCTGTAGATTACAATTAGTGGTTGAAACGTTTAGACACTCAACTTAATGAACCATCCAATCAAAATTCAATAATGGCCCCTATATTTAAATAGAATAATTTTAAGACAGGGATAGTACAATTAAAGAAAATCTATTAGGTAATAATACCTCCTAGTTTTGTACTTTTTTCTTCATTGATTACAATAACAGCATGATAATAATAAAAAATTATGATTGAATCAGTTTTTGATCAAAAGTAATTTTGTATAGGTAATAATATTAATAAAAAATTAAATAATCACGTAACATATGGTATTTTTATGTAAATAAAAAAATATTTATTTTTTAAATAAATAATTTATGGATATTTATTCTAGAAAAATGCTATTTGCATCGTTTTATATGTGAAGCTACATTGTAAAGGATAAACATACCAGTTCAGCGGTTAGTGAGATCCTTCGTTACATACAGAGAGACAAAAATCATGTAACTTTTAAAGGATTAAAAATCCTGCTAAAAAAATTTGAGAATAAACCCCCCAAATGTTGCTTGAGGTCTTTAAAAATCTTCTTCAAAATTGATGGACATCCTAATAATTGGTGTGGGGATTACACCACAAAAATATTTTTTTGTCGCTGCATGTTTCCCAGGAGGGTGGGGACATTAAGCTGTTTATAACAATAGTCCCCGAAGTTTTAAATAATAACATTTTATTATTTCTTGGCTTAACAAGTTTGGGGACTTTTATTGCATTTTGAAATGTCGGTTCATTAAGTTGAAGGTACCAAAAGTTTCATAAATACATCATCCTAATAGTTGCTCCAAAAAATTTAAATTATCGTCTTTATTCTTATCGCTTTAGGTCACTGGTATGTTGGTTAGTCAAAAATCAAAATTATCTTTTTTTCTAAAATAACCCCATCCCACCAAATATAATGATAGAGGATCTGAATAAAATGCTCGGGGCGTTCCCTATCCCCCCCCCCCCCCCTACCAAAATCCCCATTAAAAATTCAATTCATACATTCCAATATATAGGGGGAGTGTTTCTTTATCCAGCTAGAATAAATAGCATAAAACTTGCAATAAAGGAGTTTTTTTGAAATCGTACTTAACCTATCCTAAAAGAAAGAAAATAATGCATTAAAATCTAAGAACAATGACGCTGTTTAAAGGGGGTAAAATAAGGGGTTCCAAAGGTTTGAATCTAATATATTTTCAAAAAAATTAGGATGTAAAATAAGGGTTTTCAAAGTTTTAGGAGGTAAATACCCCTCCCACCCATTGGACGTATAAGATTATCACAACAGCACAAAATAAACCGTTTGCTATTTGAAAATACCTTTAATTTGGCTGGATTTTGGAAACACCTTAATAATTGATTCCGAATTATTTCAACAAATCATGATGAAAAAATTATAATAGTCCAAATGAAATGGTCATTTTTAGACGTCATATGCGATTTTTATTGATTTTTCCAGTATGTCTTTGAAACTTATTAATATCCGCTGGATTAGAACCAGTTCTCATAGCATTTTAGATCATTTCCCCACGAATAATAAATAAAAAGCATAAAAATAATACCATTCCTGTTAGTCCGAGCCTTTGGCACCTCGTGACTAACAAAACAGGTTGAGGGAATCAACACAAAAAATCCACCCAACCTGAGAAATCATTCCATTATATAAAGTTGTATCATTTTTGTTTGTCTCTTAAGATATCACTTACTACTGAACAGATTAAGTTCTCTTTTTTTAAATAGTCCCTCAATTGGTGTTTTTAGTCTTGATGTGGTTTTAGACTATTATCCATTTCGATAATGACGTAACCACTTTTAAAATAGTGTAGTTTTAAAATGGAAGATTCACTGCCAAAAAAATCCTCCTTTTTTGCGCTACTGCAATTGTATGGCAAAAAAAAACGGCCGCGTCATGAAAATTTATCGCTCCATTGTTACTCGTGTCATTTGATATTTTATACCTAAATGTGCTTAACTAAGGCTGAACGTGCTTCAATTTTGTCCAAAAGAAGCGCAGCTAAAAATGCTTCAGATTAAAAAGAACAACATATTCTAATACAGTAATGGTTATAAATGTATACCTATTAATATTAATTTTTTAGTGTACATTTTTTTCTCAGAGAGAGAGGGTACATTAGGCTGTTCATTACACTAGTCCCCAAAGTTTTATAATAACGTTTTCTTACTTGTTTGCTTATAACTTTGGGGACTTGATTTTGTATTGGTTGGTTTATTAAGTTAAGTCTCCAAACATTTCAACCATCAATTGTAATCTACAGAGTGGGTAATTTTGTGTACCATCATTGGGGATGCACATCGGCCATTGTCTTATCCCTATTTTGAGTCACCCCAAAAAATATTTGACATATGATTGATGACTTTAACTTTTACCCTTTTTATATGAGCTAGGCAAATCCTTTAATGATATTTTTCTTTTCAATTATAGGCGTACATGTCATTTAAATAAAGGGAGGGTTTTCCCCAAAAGTTTTATAATAACGCTTTCTTATTCGTTGGCTTAACAATTTTCGGGACTTCAGTGAATTTTTATTGGTTGATTCATTTAGTTCAGTACATGTACATCAATTTATAGGCCATTGCTTATCCCTTTACTCATTTTATTAATTCTCTTTAACGGATGAAAAAACGTTCAGGCATTACCTAATTATAGAGAAGCTGTGCTATTTTTTAGCAAAATTCAAAATCAAAGTAGACGCCTTTTATTTTCTTTTTATATTGAAATTTGTGTTTACGATTATATAAAGAGAAATAGAAATATATTAAGCTTTTTAGTTGTAGGCTTTTGGCGGAATTTTGTTTTTACATAAAACCAAGGATATAAAGGGATAAGACAATAGCCAATAAATGATGATAATACACAAAATAATCCCTTCTGTAAAATACAATTAGTGGTTGAAACTTTTGGACACTCAACTTAATAAACTAACAAATCAAAATTAAAAAAAAAGTCTCCAAAGTTGTCAAGCCAACGAATAAGAAAACGTTATTATGGAACTTTGGGGACTTGTATAATAAACAGCAAAATGTCCTCCTTCCTGATAAGTAACAAAATGACAATACTTTAGAAAAAAAACTTTGGGAACTTTATTGAATTTTTATTATTTGGATTCATTAAGTAAAGTGTCCATACGTTTGAAACACAAATTGTAATATACAAAGCGATAATATTGTGCATCATCATTGTGGATATACATCAATTTATCGGCCATTGTATTATCCCTTTAGATCCCTGACGAAAACCCGTGCTAACCCTGTAAAGAAACAAAAAAGAAAATCCTTTTTCAATATCCAAAAAAAAACAATAGTTTGTAATAGAAAGGAATCAAAAGTCAATAATAGTCCCCAAAATAATTGAGATAACCCTAATTATAAACTTTGGGGACTAGTGTTATAAACAGCCAAATGTCCCCAATGACAAAAATTGCTGCGAAAACCCGTTCTAACCCTATACTGAAACAAAAAAAAAGAAAATCTTTTTTCAATATCGAAGGAAACAATAGTTTGTAATAGAAAAGTAATCAAAAGTCAATAAAATCTTTATTTATCTCCAATAAAACTTTTTCGTGTTCAGATTTCTGGGGGATCGTTGCTACCATCCAACTAACAAATATAAATTGTTAATAAATCCCTAAATATGATAATTTGATTTTTTTTTTAATTCAGTTTGAAGCATAAATGTTTTGAAAGTTTTAATAATCTGTTAATAAATAAGGAAGTTGTAGTCATATTAGTACATCAATACAGGGATCTAAAGGGATAAGACAATTACCGATATATTAATGTACTTCCCTAATGATTATACACAAAATTATCCCTTCTGTAGATTACAATTAGTGGTTGAAACGTTATGACACTAAACTTAATGAACTAACCAATAAAAAATCAATTAAAGTCCCCAAAGTTGTTGAGCCTACAAATAAACTAACTTTGAGGACTATTATAAAAACAGCCCTTCCCGTCATTGGCAGTTATATAGTATCTGCGCTAAAAAAAATATATTTTGCTAAGTTTCAAAATAATAGGACAATTCTATATGAACACCTTTACATTATAAATAGGTTGTGAGGGCTTCAGTATGGTGTATGGAAAAACATAAATATAAAAATATAAACAAATATTATTAAAATACAAATAATGTTCTATAAAGTTTTACTTCCCTCCCTCCATATGTATATAAATATGCAGGGAGGGAGGGGACATTTGGCTGTTTATTACACCAGTCCCCAAAGTCTTATAATAACGTTTTCTACTTTGTTAACTTAACAACCTTGGGTACTTTCATTGGATTTTGTTTGTTGGTTAATTTTCAACAAATAATAATCTACAAAAGGTTAATTTTGTTTATCAATATTGGGGTTGTACATCAATTTATCGACCATTGTCTTATCCCTTTAGATGCCTGGATTGTTTGACTTTTTAAATTACTGAATGTTTGTGTTTTGGATGCGTATGATCTTGTTCTAACCTAAAGCCATAAGTAATAAAACTTAAATATATTCTTATAAAAAGTAACAGGATGTTTGTCTCTGTGTCTGTCTGTACAAATCTCGCTAACTTCTGAAACGATATGTTCCTCCTTTTCAGTGATATTTATCCCCAAAGATGATACAAAAAAATATCCCTTCTGTAGATTACAATTAGCGATTAAAATGTTTTGTACACTCAAGTCCACAAAGTTGTTGAGCAAACTAATTAGAAAACGTTATTATAAAACTTTGAGGCCAATGTAACAAACAGCCAAAAGTGCAATCCCTCCCTGTGCTCAACTGGACACTGTAAGGGTAACTGCTGATCTACTGAAAAAAATAATAACCACCCATACAGGGGATTAGTATGTTAAAGGCTCTTAAGCCATCCGGGGATTAATTTTTTTTTAATATTGAGCATTTTCGGGTAAGGTTAAAAAAGACTCCCCCCCCCCCCCATTTTCTTTGACTTTTTCTCCTTTTCGATAACTACTATCGAGTTCTTTATTTGGGAGAAGCTTCACATAGGTCCCTGGATGGTTTAAGGCCATTTTTAGTTTTTAGATCTAAGTCCTGTGATGGTTTTGGGCTACTTTCCTACTCCTCTTCACCTTAAAATACAGAGCCGTTAGCCCATTATAAAGTAAAATCATAACGAGGGGTCAGTTTCAAATAAAAAGGACATTTCGTCCAAAATAAGAAAAGCCAACTATGGGGGAAAAAATATTTTAAAAATCATAGGTAATTTTATATTAAAAATAAAAATAGCATATCTTTGAAGACAATTTAATTACTACTTTCATAATATTCTATATTTTAAAGAAAATATTAAAGGATTTTTATATTAATATTTAAAATTTTAAAAGAATCACATATCACTGTGGGCTAGAATTGAATCAAGACAAAAGTAAGTGCCGAGTCCTGGGACCTATGTATGGTGAAAATAGACATAAAACCAAGATAATTCCAGGTAAAACCAAAATATTTCAGCGGGGGCTTTTGGAGAAAATTAGATTTGAAAATTTCAAGTTCAATTTTCACTCCCTAGGAGTTGCCGCATAATCATGACAAGAAAAGCAAATATTATTTATTTTAAATTTTGAACAACTTTGCTTTAATAAAGTTCTTCATAAAACCACTTCTGAAGGGAGTTAATAAATGGCCATTTCTATCACTTGCTTTGCAAAGGTCACAAAAATTCAGCCTAAAATAAATCATATATAGAGAGGTTTTAAGAAGGACTTCATAAAAGCAAAGTTGTTCAAAATTGAAAATAAATAATATTTGCTTTTCTTGTCATGATTATGCGGCAACTCCTAGGGGGTGAAAATTGAACTTGAAATTTTCAAATCTAATTTTCTCAAAAAGCCCCCGCTGAAATATTTTGGTTTTAGCTGGAATCATCTTGGTTTTATGTCTCTTTTCACCATACATATGTCCCAGGGCTCGGCACTTACTTTTGTCTTGATTCAATTCTAGCCCACAGTGATATACCTATTGTTTTTTTTCACAATATAAACTTCAATTAGAGGACAACAGGCTATTTATTACACTAGTCCCTAAAATTTCATTTGCTAAACAACTTTGGGGACTTGTATTAAATTTTGATTTATTAGGTTGAGTGTTCAAACATTTCAACCTAATTGTAATCTACAAAAGGGGTACTACTATGATGTATCATCATTGGGGATGTACATCAATTTATCGGCCATTGTCTTATCCCTTTAGATCCCTGGGTCTAGCTTGTGTTTCTAATGAGTGATAATTATGCTAATGATTTGTGGGTTAGTCTTAAGACTTTGGTGTTTCATAACTTCCACCGTTGGTACCCAAAGTTTTATGGCTACGTTATCTTATTAGTTGGCTTTTAAACCTAATTAGATTTTGATCGGTTGGTTTATATTAGTAATGTCAAAATTGTCCAACAACAACAATTTTAATATACTATGTGGTAATTTTGTTGATCATCAATAGGGATGTACATTGTATATCAATTAATCGTCCATTGTCTTATCCCTTAATATCCATACAAGTAGCTATTAAACGAAAAAGGGCAAAGAAAGGGTTGTAGAAGAATTTATCAGCCATTATTCTCTCCTTCCCTCTTTTTTTCTAGGGAACAGAGAGTGGCCGATAAATTGATATACATCCCAAATGATTATACACCAAAAAACCTTTCCGTAGAATACAATTAGAGGTTAAAATGTTTGGACACTTACCTTATGAGCCAATGAAAATTCAAAAAAGTCCAATAAGTAGTTAAGCCAACGAATAAGAAAACGTAATTATAAAACTTTGAGGACTAGTGTAATAAACAGCCAAATGTCCCCTCCCTCCCTGCTTTTTTCCCATGCGATAAAAATCACAGAAAAATAAATTATTATTATATATCAGATAACAGACCCGCATGTTTTTTTTTACATGACAATGGATATATTAAATTAATACTTGGATTTTACACCAGATTTTCATGTTCTCTAATAAAGTGAAATACGCAGCAAGCTAAAGCTCCTCTCCTGCTGGGTGAACGAACTGACCAATAAATGTGGTAAATGTCAGGGAGTAAGGGAGGGGACAATGGGCAATTAATTCAATTTGAGAGTTTTTGAAGAAAGGCCATGAAAACCAGAATAATCCCGAAAATATGGTGGAAATTCTAAAGTGATTGTTGATTAAATCTAGAAAACCATAAACTAAGAAAAAAGTTCCAAGAAAAAAAGCAATCATTTGAAAATAAGATTACCAGTATTACAGACTGACATAACCATTCTGTAATTAATTACTAGAAATATCTCCCTGGATCTCTTCAGATGACAGGGAAAGAGAAAAGAGATTTGGGGGCAAGTGATGTGAACACGGAAAAAAGGGGCAGGCAGGCGTGTAGCTGGATGGGCAAGTATATGACCCGCACTCCTTCCTGCCCCTTTTTATCCTGTTTATTTCCCCCACCTCCCTTCTCCATTTCCCTTTCTCATCTACTTTTAAAAAGGAGGTGGGGATGAAGGGAGTGAAATATAGTATGGGAGGGGGGCCGTGTATTTATATTTGAACTACTCTCTGTCTGCAAAACTATATATATTCAAAACTAACATAGCGAGTAACGGCATTTCTTGCGCAAGTCCCCAAACTCAGTCAGAAACTGCTAAATTCTTGCACATTCCCTTTAAGCCAGTACCCAAAGTCTGAGACTCCTAAAGATTGAATATTCGATCCATTGTCCCCTCCCTTACTCCCTGGGTAAATGTAAATTGACGATAAATTTTTCCCAGTCATATTATCCACGTATATTTTACATCCATTTACATGACCCATATTATACATTTGCTGTAGTTAATCAATATCAGGGATCTAAAGGGATAAGACAATGACCGATAAATAGAGGCACATTCCCAATGTTGATGCACAAAAGTACCCCTTCTGTAGAAATAAATATGTGATATTATAAAACGTTATTTTAAAACTTTGAGGACTAGTGTAATAAATAGCCCAATGTCCCCTCCCTCTCTGAATGAATATTCTATATGATTTTAAGTAGCGGGGCTACTATACAATCAATTTATGTCCGTTCCATAATATATCTGTCTAACAAAATAAATATGTTAATAAAAAGTCCAAATTAGAACCAAAACGAGAAGAGAAAAATAAAAAGATACCAAGAACAAAAAAATTGGACCATATTAATATCAAAATGAGACCACTTTAAAAATTTGGGTACTTGTATTGAACTTCAATTAGTTGGTTCCTTATTAATTGCGTACAAACATTTCAACCAATAATTATAATCTACAGAAGGGGTTACTTTATTTATAATAACTAGAGGTGTTATCAGAGAGAGAAAGAAGACAATGGGGTGTTTTTTTACATTAGTCCCCAAAGTTTTACAATAACGTTTTCTTACTTTTACTTTTACTTTTACTGAATATTAAATGAGTCTTCAAACGTTTCAACCACTAATTTTAATCTACAGAAGGGGTAATTTTGTGGGGCATCATTGCAGATATACATCAACTCATCGGCCATTGTCTAATTCCTTTAGATCACTGATATAAGGGATCAAAATATAACAAACATTCTTACCCTGGTTGAATATCTAAGGCCGCCATTTAGCTGGCGTCTTTCTGTTGAGATTCTACTCCGTGTGTCCATCCCTTCCAATCTGAAACAGAGAAAACATAATCATTTTAACTTCCATTGCCCTCTTCCTCCCTGATCAATAGATAACAATGGATATAGAATAAATGTGGATATATTGACAGGGAAAAAAATTGTCATCAATTTATTAGTCAGTTCGTTCTTCCAGTAGGAGGGTAAATTGGGGTAAAGAGGGTTGATGGAGTGGGATCGTTATTTTAGACAGCTGCGAGTATAACTTTAATAGAGTACTTGAAATCTGGTGCAATATCCAATTAATAATATATCGATTATTATAGTACCTATACATTTAAAGGATATAATCGCTTCTAACAAGGATGACAATATCCATCAGTAGTAAAGCTCATAAAATAATTAAATAAAGCACATTTTGCATCTTACAAATGAAGGTGCTTATTGAGATTATTTAATAGAAAATTTTCATAATATGAGATTTTGTTAGTTAAATAGGAGTCGAGAAAATCAAAGTTTTTAATAAAATTATAGAGTAGTTTTGCGATTAAAAACAATTAAGTGTCAAATAGTTTTATTTGTATATGTCTAAATTATTTCGTCAGTTAAAAAACACATCAATATTAAAAAAAATTCCCACCCCCAAGTAAAAAAAAACACTTAAATGAGGTATGATTTGATTTATTATGTCTACTTATATTTTATGTTTTTATCGAGAGAATTTCCATATTTCATTAATGGACCTCCACCCCCCCACCCCCCCACCTCTTATGGGAGCTTTATCAATGGCTCAAAAACTTTGGGTACTAAATTAAATTTGATAAGATAGTTCCAAACTAGTAGTGTCCAAACATTTCAACCAAGCCTTAGGCTGTTTATTAAAATAGTCCCAAAAGTCTTATAATAGTGTATTCTTATTCGTTGTGTTAACAACCTTTGGGACTTATATTTGGTTGGTTCATTTATTTGAGTGTTCAAACGTTTCAACCACTAATTGTAATCTACAGAAGGGTTAATTTGGTTTAATAATTGGACACGGTTATCAATATATCATCTAATGTCTTATCCCTTAAGATCCCTGAAAACAAGGGGACGACAATGGAGGTACCAAAAGTGGTCCACTACCGTAAAAAGGGATGTTGCCATTTCATCTGTGTTTCCCTTATGATGATAAAAAAAAAAACTAATAAAACAGAATAAAAACATTAGCTAAATGGGTTGATAACCAGGGATCTAAAGGGATAAGGCAATGGCCGATAAATTGATATACATCCCCAATGATGATACACAAAAACATCCCTTTCAGTAGTTTACAATTATTGAATGAAATGTTTAGACACTCAAATTAATGCACCAAAATTCAATTACGTCCGAAAAGATGTTATGTAAACGTCAATATAAAACTTTGGGAACTAATCTAATAAATAGCCCAATGCTCCATCCCTTCCTTCCTGGTTTAAAACAAGGATTTTTATTTCCTTTACTAGCGAAAACAAATGTTAAATTATTGTTATATAAAAGTACAGGATGTCTCTCTGTCTCTCTGTCTGTAGCTTGATATCTCTTTAACCGCTTAATTGATATGGTTCTCCTTTACAGTAAAGCATCTTATACGTCTAAGGAAGGTTTATAACTATTCATATTACTGTTATCATCACTAATTAATTGATGGACGAACAGACAGACAGACCTAACTTTAAGAGTAGCTTCGCTACTAAAAAAAACAATATTTCTCCACTTGAGATTTATGATATGAAATAGCAAATAACCGTAAAAATTCCCCCCATAAAATAAACAAAATTTTTCATAGTTTAATCATCTTAGAAGAGATATGAAATAAGATGTCTGTCTGTATGCATGTATGCATGTCCAGTAGGATCTCTTAAACTGCTGGACTGATCATCTCAAAAGGGATAGGATATCATACGATAAATACGTCCCCAAACAAAATTAACCCTCAAATTATTGGACACAGTTTATAATCAACTAATGAAATGAAAATGAAAAAGGTTTTGAGCCAACGAACAAGATTATAAAACTTTGGGTACCTGTGTAACTTACAGTCCAATGTTCCCTCCCTACCTGATTTTTAGTGGCGTGCTGCCGAAAGGAAAACTGTATCATCCAAATTGACAGGTGTTATAATCAGGGAGGGAGGGGACAATGGGCTCTTTATTACACTAGCCCCCAAAGTTTTAATATCACGATTTCTTATTCGTTGACTTAGCAACTTTGGGGACTTAGATAAAATTTTGATTGTTTGAGTATCCAACCGTTTCAAATACTAATTATAATCTATAGACTTTTTGTATCATTATTGGGGATGTACATCAATTTATCGGCCATTGTCTTATCCCTTTAGATCCCTGAAAACTGTAACATCCAAATTGACAGGGGTGATAATTCAAACATATAAACAACAGAATATTTTAAACAGGGCTTAACTCAAAAAGTGCGCAATTATTTTTCGGCACAGCCGAAATTCAATATTCTTTCTAACCCATTGAAAAAGGTAAAATGGGTCTGTTTATTACACTAGTCCCCAAAGTTTTGTAATAACGTTTTCTTTTTCGTTGGCTTAGCAGCTTTGGGAACTTTTAATTGAGTTTTGATTGGTTGGCTCATTAAGTTGAATATATATCCTCAATAAGCGGATTTGGTAAGGAGCCAAAAATAATCCGCTAATTTTGAGTTTTCTAACAATATTTTTTTTAATATTTATATCTAGATATTTACAAATTCCCCTTTAAATTTGATTCAGGAAATGCGAAGGATTTGGAATCAGAAAAATAGCCTAAAACCATCCCAATATAAATGAAAATTAAATAATATTGCCTAAAAATTTGTAAAACTTCCGTTAATTGGAGAGCTCATTCGGTTCAGTAGGTATCGAAATCATAAGCTTTAGTCAAACAAAACCTTACTACTTTAATTTCATAGGATATGGTATAAGGATTGAATTATCGTCCATTTTCTTATCCCTTTATCCCTGCTTTATCTATAAAGCTATTTTAGAAGGCAAATTTAAAACAAAAAATATCCTATAGCCAATAAACCAGGTGGGAAGGGAACAATGTATTTTGAGCTGGTAACCATAGTTTTTTATGCACTGCTCTAAAACTTTGGGTACTTTTATTGAATTTTGATAGGTTGATTCAATGTACCAATATTACCGAGGGTAACGTTGTATAGGTATCATCATTGGGGATGAATATCAATGATTTGCCCTTTGTCTTATCCCTTTAGATCCCTGTAATCCCCCCTGTATGTAACCTATCTGTTGTTATTCAATACCTGATTATTTTAAGAATTATTGGATGGTGTATTATCCCTTCCCCGCATAGTTTCATAGTTTTTTTCAGTATGGATTTGAATCCGATTAATATCCACTGGATTAGAACCAGTGCTAAGCCATACTGAAATATCATATACAGCATCGTATTATAGACAATTTTCAACGAATAGAAAAATAAAAATCATGAAATTAATACCAGTTTTGTTAGCCTTCTTGGCTTAATAATATAATTTTTCATTTTAATATCCGCAAAAGCTGTCTAAATACACTAGTCCCCAAAGTTTTGTAATTTTAAAAAAATTTTATTTGTCAGCTTACCTACAACTTTTGAGACTTTTATTGAATTTTGATTGGTTCATAAACTTAGTGTCTAAACATTTTAACCACTAATTGTAATAGAAAGGGTGATTTTGTGTATCATTATTGGGGATGTACATCAATTTAAAGGCCATTGTTTTATCCCTTTAGATCCCTGCCTTTAATAACTTTAAAATTATATAGGTGATATATAAAAACAAGTTCTATATATTTTATCGGAATATTTTAAACAAACAGTAATTTCAGAAAATTATTTGTACTACTTTTTTTGTACATAAGGTCCAGGGATCTAAAGGGATAAGACAATGGCCGATAAATGTATGTACATTCCTAATGATGATACACAAATTTACCTCTTCGGTAGATTACAATTAGAGGTTAAAATATTTGAACACTAAACATAATGAACCAATCAAAATTTAAGTCCCCAAAGCTATTAAAAAAACTTTGGGTGACTAGTTTAATAAACAGCCCAATGTCCCCTCCCTCCCTGGCGACACCCAGTAGTGGGCGGGGTCAAGCTGATAGAAAAGTGTTATCTTTCAAGTACCCTTACAACATAAAACAGGGTTGCCATCGTTCAAAAAACATTTTTGAAACTATTAGGTATAGGAATCATCATATAGTTTGAAATCGATAGGACAATTCTAACATGTCTAATATAACTAAAAGAGCTAACCTTAACGGACTGACGGACTTACAGACCGACGCTTATTATGGAAAAGCTTCGCTTTAAAAATAAAAAATAAATTTATTTCAATGAGCCCTTTGTATTATATCTTTTAAGCTGTAATAAAAAATGTCTTGATATGACTATGGATGATACATTGATTTACATCCCCAATGATGATACACAAAATTTCCCCCTGTGTAGGTTTAAATCATTGGTGGTAAATTTAAATATAACTGCTAGTTTGTATAACCCAATCATGATTTAATATAGGTCTTCAATATTTTTAAACCAAAGAGTGAGGGAACGGAATAATTAAAACTTTGTGAAACAGTATGATGTCCCTTTCTTTAAAAAAAAAACATACTTATAAACATTCCAATTCTTTAGTGCAAATTTTTTTTTGGATTTTTCAGGAAAAAAAATTTGGCGACCCTAGATCAAACTTTTGGGGAAGCTAAAAAAGCTTAAGTGTGTTTTTTTGCTGCGAGAGTTCGGTACAGAGAGAGATGAGAAGTGTTTTGTTTTCTACCACTCAATACTCAGGAAAAAAGGGAGGGACATGAGGTGTTAATAATAATAACGTTTTATTATTCGTTGTCTCTGGGAACTTTTAATGTTTTTGGTTGGTTCATTAGGCTGAGTTTCAACCGCCACCCAAAATCTACAGAGGTTGTAATTTTAGGTATCATCATTGGGGATGTACATCAATTTAATGGTCATTGACTTATCCCTTATCCCTGCTCAATACTAGACGATCATGGACAGCGAAATAAATCCGTCATTTTGTATAGTTTTTGGGAAATTTTCTCCTTTTTTGCTCTCAAAAAAAGTCTAAAAATACCTACAACTACCTATAACTTAGGGCTTTAAGCGAAGTCACTCCAATATATCAAATTTTGCAGCAGACAAAAAGAGAGAAAAAAACAATAATAAAAACAAATACCTATAGAAATATTTAATTAACTAACGAAACAGACAGGTTTTTGGCTATTTTAAGCGGTAATTCAATCTTACCACAAAGCAAAATAGATACTTATTAGGTATATTATCTTTATTATAAGAAAATAAAATAAAACAGTTAAGCAGTTAAAAGATTATTAAGATAATCTAAGAATTTATGTTTATAACATTCATGATATGGATTTTAGTACCTAGCGAAGCTACTCTATGCTATTTTATATTTTTGTACATACCAGTTAGGGATGGGCCATTAAACTCTAACTCAAACTGGTACCCAAAGTTTTATAAGAACGTTTTCTCTATAGTTGGCTCAAAAACTTTGGGTACTTTTAAAAAATCTTGATTGGATGGTGCATACTAGCAGTGTCCTAACTTATCCACCAATAGTTTTTATCTTCAGTAATTTTTGTTTGTGGACAATTTTCTGTAATACGATGATTTTTCAGTTTCCAATCCAGCGGATTCAAAGCCATACTGGAATAGTTTTTTTTAAATGTAAACATGAATATAAATATTTATTCTTGTTAGGTTTTTTTTATAATGTAAAGCTCTTAAAAAAACCTAAATGACTTATTTTATCTTTACGGTTAAAGACTTTTTAACACGCTAAAAGATTTGTTTTTTTTTTACAATTTTTCTTACAAACGGTTGCCAAAAATGCCTTATAGCAAATCTAGTAATAGTTATTTATCGCATCGTATTATAGACAGCTTACCGTAGATATTAAAATGTAAAATAATAAGATTCTAACCAGTTTTGTTATTGGTTTAAATCTTATAGTTTTTATATTTTAATATCCGCGGAAAGCTGTCAATAATACTATGCGATTTTAACTACTAGATTACTAGATTTGCTATAAGGCATTTTTGGCAACCGTTTGTATACGGGGCTAGATATGATTTTCAGTATGGTAGAGAACCAGTTCTAATCCAGCGGATATTAATCAGTTTCAAAGCCATACTGGAAAAGGAATGAATATGATTTAAAAACTGGCATAAAACCCTGAAAAAAAATTATGAAATTAAAAAGTTTAAAATTTGGCAACCTAGTTTTCAACCCTTCTGGAATTACTCTTAAGAGATGATAAAAATAGATTCCTAGCTTTTTTTATTTCTTTCTGGTTTTTTAACATTTTTGTTGTTTTTTTTAGGGGAGGGAAGGGACACTGGACTGGAATTCAAATTACACTAGTGCCTAAAGTTTTATCACCACATAATCGTAATTGTTAGTTAATAAACTTTGACTACTTTTATTATTTTTGATTGTTCAAAAAAGTGTAGTGTCCAAACGTATAAACCACTAATTGTTATCTACAAAATGGGGTAATTCTATATCATAATTGAGGATGTACATCAATTTATCGGCCATTGTCTTATTCCTTTAGATCCCTGATACCAGCAATGAACAATAATTCTTTATAAAGGCCTTAAAGGTGTAATCCAATTGTCTCCCTCCCGTCTTTCACATATATTTTCTTCCTTTTTTTCTGGGTTCGATCCTTAAATTTTGCCATTTTTGTATTAGTTTCGGACTACTGCTCTCGATTAGGTTCTCTCGATTAAACTCTGAATATGCTACCAGGTTCTATAGCTAGCAACTTTGGGGACTTGAATTTGGTTGGTTGGTTCATTAAGTTAAGTGTCCAAACGTTTTAACCACTAAGATCCCTGCCTTTTTCAAATACCACAATTTTTAAGGACCGAGCTTTGGTCACATTGTATAAAAAGAATAAATCTAAGCTAAGGTCGCAATATATAAAGCCTTGGCTTTAACACACAGTTCACCATAAGGATAAGGGAGGGATGGGACATTGGGCTGTTTATTACACTAGTCCTCAAAGTTTTATAATAACTTTATCTTATTCGTTGGCTTAACAACTTTTAGGACTATTATAGAATTTTGATTTGTTAGTTCATTAAGTTCAGAGTCCAAACTTACAGACCACTAATTTTATTCTAAAAGTGGTAAATTTGTGTATCATCATCGGTGATAAACATCAACTTTTAATTGTAATCTTTAGCAGGGTAAATCATTTTGAACATCATTGGGAATGTAAATCAATTTATCGTCCATTGTCTTATCTCTTATGATCTCTCATACTCCTGGTTTATTGGTGAATTTAAAAATGTGGAGATTTAGTCTTTTTACCTTATTGAATGCTCCGAAATAATATTTTGAGACCAGGGGGGGGGGGGGTGTGGATTTGATCCCCCACACCCCACTATCCTCTATTTCTGGGAAAATCATTTGATATTCTAACGCTGTAAGAGACCATTTTCTTAGAACAAAACAACTAAATAGACTTATCAAAATATAATACGTGTCATACGTCTTACAAAGATGTTAAAAGAATCAGGGATCTAAAGGGATAAGACAATGGTCGATAAATTAATGAAGATACACAAAATTACCCCTTCTGTAGATTATAATTAATGATTGAAACGTTTGGACACTCAACCATCAACATAATGAATCAACCAATCAAAATTCAAGAAATTCCCTTAAGTTCATAATATAAAAGTAACAAAAAGTTTGTCTTACTGTAAAAAGATTAAGATCTTACTAGCCGCTAAACCGATATGGTTGTCCTTTACAGTGAAGCTTCTTATAGGTCCGTATATAACTATTTTTAGGGGAGGGTACCTCACCCCACTTCCCTAAAGTCCCTCAATAAAAATTATGACATTTATAATTTTGTATCACCACCACCATTTCTTCTATTTTTCACCCCAACTTTTGTAGTTAATGTTTTGCCTCTTTATATAATAGATCTCATGCCAGGGTGTTCTTAGTCAGAGATCCAAAGGGATAAGACAATGGCCGATAAATTGTTTTACATCTTCAATGATGATACACAATTAGTGGATAAAACGTTTGGACACTAAATTTAAACAAACTAACCTTAATTCACTAAAAGTCCCCAAAGTTGTAAAACTACGATTAAGAAAACGTTAGGTATTATAAAACTTTGGGGACTAGTGTTATAAACAGCTCAATATCCCCTCACTCCCTGGTTCCTAGCAGGCGATTTTACAAGCGTAGCAACTCTGTAATTAGTAGGTTTGTCACAAATATATGTCTTACATCGTTAGCCATGCCATGCTTTATTTTTTGTCAAAACCAATACTTTGGAATTTGATGTTGTTTCTTTCATTTACTAAGTATATTTGCAATAACTTTTATTTAATGAAATCTTCCAATTTTTAACCTGTACAAAACGGCCTGCTTAATTGCTTCAAGATCCATGTCAGATCTATATAGGAAATAAATGTCTATAAACGAGCTCAAGTTTTCCAAGGACTATTCGTTGAAAACTCATAGTGCTCCAATAATCCATAATAAACTCTCATTGCCCAGAACGATAAGACCCAT
The DNA here is from genome assembly GCF_053477335.1 of Acartia tonsa. NCBI lineage: Eukaryota > Metazoa > Arthropoda > Copepoda > Calanoida > Acartiidae > Acartia > Acartia tonsa. The sequence continues at coordinate 47,430,856 of NC_137271.1, forward strand.
TATTTTACTTTATTAAAAACAAATTCATTTTTTTCATTTCATGTTGCTATTTACATTATAATGAAGTATTTAATTTCTAATCATAAAAAAGAAAATTTAAATTTATGATATAATAAATTTAAGAAAACTCTGTTTTAAAAGAATTCGATTGTGGCGACACTTTGTGTGTTCAAATATTGAACTAAAATTGTAATCATGTAATAAACCCTTTGGTGATGGTAATGTAAAGAAAAAAATATAATTTAAAAGATCTTTTTAGGATCATTTAAATTATTAAATATTTACTTCCGTTTAAATAGTAATGCCGGGTGAGGAAAATAGATTTATTGAGAAATATATATGCATATAGAAAACTAGCCAATAGGGAGATAGTTATATCGAGCCAACTCTAGTATTTCATATGTATAAGTCATATGCTTGGGAAAAACCAATTTTTGATGCATAATTTGCTGAAAACTGCTAAATACTTTTTCTGATACAAAACTCAATGAAGAAAACAAGATTTTGATGATTAATTTCTGACAATTATAACTGGATTAAATCAAGCAATACAAAAAAAAACACTATGATTGTTAGACATACAGACATAAATGAAATAATAGTTGTGTGCCTCCTAGAAATTAACTTTCTAAATGGGTTTAAATGACACCTACTTGAAAAGATCAAGTCGTTTAACCTTTAACTCTACTTTTTATCCTTTCATTTTCAAGTTACTTTCTCACGAAGTGCTTGTTGTGCACTGATACACCCCCCGCCCCCCCCCCCATCTTTTTTAAAAATAATTTGAAATTAATATGGGGGGGGGGGTCAGGATTGTTTTTTCGTCCAAGACATAACCCCTGCAGGTTATATTGGCTACCCAGTACCCAATATATAACCTAACCTATCCTGACCTAAGTTAAAAAACCTTATTTTCAATTTATTTTTAAAATAAAGGTTGGGGGGTTATCATTGCTCAACAAGGTACTTTGTAAGAAAGCACCTTTCTCTCTCTCTGTTATGTTATTGCAAAACTAAACAAGGATGACAATATCCTTAAAAGGATAAATTAAAGGAAAAAACTTAGAATATATCAGTGATGATTTTTATTTACAGGTTTTAGGCCATTTCGTAGGGAAGTTTGTTAAACTTGTATAGAGTTATCGCACAATAAAATGTTTGATTCCCCCCTAAAAAAAATACACAAAAAAGGATCAATTGAAGAATTACCTAAAGAAAAAAAGTTGTTTCATTCATGAACTACATGTTCTGAATTATACCTATTAATACCTACGTCTTATAATATAAGTTTTTTTTCTGAAGCTTGCGATTTCGAAAATTGTTGGCCCAAACAGGTTTTACACTTCAGGGAAGCTTTAAAAATATCTTGCGATGGTTTTAAGCTATTTTTCTGATCTCCCCCGCCCTCCCATAGAGGCTAGGGAAGAAGAAACTAGTATTGCATAAAATGTTACATATTTTGTAGAAAAAGAAGTATTAACATAAAATAGCATCCTTCATTTATCCTACTCTTTTCTTACCAGGAGGAAGGGAGGGGACATTGGGCTGTTTATTATACTAGTCCCCAAAGTTTTATAATAACGTATTCTTTTTCGTTGGTTCAACAAATTTGATTGGTTGGTTCAATTAAGTTGATTGTACACATGTTTCAACCACTAATTGTAATCTACAGAATCGTTAATTTTGTATATTATCATTAGGGATGTACATCAATTTATTGGACATAGTCTTATCCCTTTATATCCCTGCTTTCCTTCAGTAGATATACAAGGCTAAATAACGGTTGCCAACTAATTACCTACTTAAAAATATTGAATTGAGTTAGTAGTATTGCTTCTCTTTTGTAAGTCCGTATGTCCGACGGTCCGTCAATAAGAAAGTGTCCTATTTTAATAAGTAGTAAGGTTTGATTCGTCTGAAGCTTAAGATTTAGATAACTACTATATCAATTAAGTTCTCAATATTAGGAAAGCTTTACATAGGTCGTAGGGACTATTTCATTTTCATATTTATGCTTTTGGATAGTTTTAGGCTATTTTTGCAGATAAAAAAATTCGACAACCTAGTTGTTAGCAGAAGAAGAGTGATAAAGGAGCGGAAAAGCTTTTTCATTATGCATCATACTAAAACTGGGTGTCGGGCAAATAAGCAATGGGAAAAATTACCCAATGATGATACACAAAATTACATATTCTGTAAATTACAATTAGTGGTTGAAACGTCTGGACACTCAACTTAATGAAACAAAGAATCAAAATTCATTAAAAGTCCCCAAAGTTGTTTTCATTATACAATATACTAAAACTGGGTGTCGGGCAAGTAAACAATAGACATAAATATATTTTTCCAGGGATCTAAATGGTTAGATAATGGCCAGTAAATTAATATAAATCCCCAATAATGATGAACAAAATTACCTATTTTATAGATTACAAATAGTGGTTAAAACGTTTGGTCACTTCACTAAATAAAGTTGTTAAGCCAACGAATAAGAAAACATTATTAAAAAAAACTTTGGGGACTAGTTTTGAAAGCGGCAAAAAGCCTCTATATATTTTTTGGGTTGTATTTTTGCTGGCTACCATAAAATAGATAACTTTGTTATTCCTTAATATATTATAATCTACCTTTCTCTCTCATTTTTACATTAGCCTCTCTCTCTCTTTCTCTTTTTTTTCTATTTTCAAAAACGAAGCTTTTCTATAATAAGGGTCGGTTCGTAACGGTTAGCTCTTTTCGTTTTTAAAGACATGATAGAATTATCCTATCGATTTCAAACTTTGTATGATAATTCCTATCACAGTTGGGTACGATTTAGTAAGCGTAGCAACTCTATAATCAAGTCCTAAAATTGTTAGTATGCCCTAATTTTGTATTTTTGTTTGTACTACCGTTTCATAGCTTCGCTTTAATGTATGTTGTCATCCTTATATTTTTTAAGTAGATAAGTTAGTTAGGGTGCATTTTTGATCAATTATCAACGAAAAATGCATTTTTTTACTTGGAAAAAAACTATTAAATAATATCATTCAGAAATCGGGGAAAATTATATTTAAAAACAAAGTTTTAAGTCATATTTGTGTGTCCTTTAAGATCCATGAAACTGCTCGACAGATGGATTGTATATTGTTTAAGTTCCTTTTCAGGTTTAATGTTATTTTTATTAAAATTACCTAAAGATTTCTTTTTTATTCTTCTTTTTACTACCTATATTACTTTTTCCGTGAAAAGCCTATATACCGTCCTTCAGTAAATATCTAATATATCTTAGGTAAAAGTCAGGGATCTAAAGGGATAAGACAATGGCCGATAAATTGATGTACATCCCCAGTGATGATACACAAAATTAACTTTCCTGTAGATTACAATAGGTGGTTAAATTAAAACGTTAGGACACTCAACTTAATAAACCGACCAATCAATATTCAATTAAAGTCCCCAAAAGTTGTTAACCAAAGAATTAAAAAACGTTATAATAAAATTTTTGGGGACTAGTGTAATAAACAGCCAATTGTCCCCTCCCTCCCTATAAAATATGGTTTTTAAATCAGTTTTTGTATGTCTAATAAATGGCCTTAAACCTCCAATATAAAATATCTTAATAATCATAACATTTTGATTTTTACTATGTATTAACAATCCCTCATGTCCATGAAGTTGAGTGAAAGTAAGTGGCTTTTGGTTTATTAGAATATACTTTCCAGTATGGCCTCCAAACCGATTAATATCCGCTGGATTTGAACCGGTTCTTAGCCATACTAAAAGATCATGTATAGCATTGTATTTCAGACATTTAATTATCGAGTATTAAAATAAAAATCATACGATCAATGTCAGTTTTTTTTAGCCCGGGCCTTCATCTAACAAAACTGGTTTAAATCATAAATTTTTTCATATTAATAACCGCGGAAAGCTGTCTATAATACGATGCAATAAATAACTATTCTATCACTCTTACAAGTAGCAACATCCCTTTATAATCAATTGGACCATTTCTAACACCACCCTAAAAGAAAAACCATATCGGTCCAGTGGTTATCAAGATCTTAAGCTGCATACGCACACATGTAGTCAGACAAACAGACATCCTGTTACTTTTATATAAGAATAATGTACCTAGTTATTTATCGCATCGTATAATAGACAGCTTTCCGTGCATATTACAGTGATAAATTGTAAGATTATAACCAGTTTTGTTAGCCCCAGGGGGGCCTTAGTTCCGGGCTAACAAAAGCGATATTAATTTTATGATTTTTTTATTTTAATATTCGTGGAAAACTGTCTTTAATACGACGCGATGGTAAACATGATTTTTTAGTATGGCTGAGAACTGGTTCTAATCCAGCAGTATTAATCGGTTTTGAAGCAATACTGAAAAATAAAAACCTATAAAGATTGAAAGAGGTGTTTACTGGTCCAATAAAAGTTAAAGAGAAAATAGCCCTCTTACTTTTTCTTTTATTTATACATAGCCACAAAAGTATACAAATAACCTTTTACATGGAAAAGTAATCTAAAAATTTACGTATCACTTTTATTATATAAAAGTAATATGATGTCGATCTATCTATACTAAAGGATCTTCCTAACCGCTTAACCGATATGGTTGTCCTTTATTATGTAGCTTTTCAGTCTTAATGCCAATGTTGTATCAAATAAAAACATAACCTAAGGTTACTAGAATCTACAAAGAAAAATTCAAACACCTATCTTCCATAGCAGCTAAGTAAATTTCAATACGGTAATAGTTATATATCGCATCGCATTATAGACAGCTTTCCGCGGATATAAGTGTTGAAGTCCCGGGCTAAGAAAACTGGTATGATTTTTTGCTATTTAATCTAATACGATGCTATACATGATTTTTCATTATGGCTGAACACCAGTTCTAATCCGGCGGATATCAATCGGTTTGGAAGCCATACTGGAAAAAAATATGTATACAGACTTCTACAATTTAAAGAGTAGCTGCGCTAACAAAAATGCGCGAAAAAATGTTTGCCTACCTTGCTTGAAGCTCAGGATCAATTCTCGTGGAGCGAAGGAGGGGACTAGAAACTATGGTCCCATCACCCCCACGGATGCCCCCCGGGTGGGATAGTAGGGTCGTGTGTTCTCCCCCCACGGGGCCATCATAGCCCCCCTTCTCCAGGCCGCTACCTGTAAAAAAATAACATAAGGTTAGGTTAAGTTTCATATCAATCTTATTCATTACATAAGATAAGTTTTCTTTAACAGTGAAGATTCTAATAGGTCCCATGATAGTTTTTAAAAACTATATTGGGGAGGCAACAAATCTACAAAATGGTAATTTTGTGCACCATTATTGGAGATGTGCATTAATATATAAGCAATCGTCGTATCCCTTTAGATCCCTGGATTATATGCGAGATATAATCCAATGATTTTGTGTTAATGGACGTAAATTACAGACGGACAGACGTACATACCCTAAATATTAAGAAGCTTCGCTACTAAAAAAGAAGTTTCCCCATATTTTGAAACGGAAGGGGAATAGGATATTGTTATAGAATAACAATCAAAATCTTAAAGTACATTCTTTTATTTCAATTTACTATAAATCATATAAATCTATAGACTAGCATCTGGAGGCTCTGTATACAAAAAATAGAAAAATAGCTTTAAACAATCCCAAGACTTCGTTCTGAAATTTGAAAAACCTAAACATTACAGAACCTACCTATGTAAAGGTTACCTACCTAAAATTGAGAACCTAATCGCTTCAGTTATTGAGATCTTCAGACAAAAAAATTTACTGCTTTATATTATAGGATAGATTATGATTTTTGAAAAAAACTTTGTCTATAAATCCATTACCTACTTTCAAAAGTATTTCTTCTTTTTTTTCACAAGATAAGATCAAAGACTTTCCTATTTAAATAATGTCTGTTTTGTAGCATCTGAGGGAATTTTGAAGGACAAAAATTCTAAAAAAAACAAGACGTTAAAAAGTTACACCTATTGCCACTAGTCCCCAAAGTATTATAACAACGTTCTCTTATTCGTTGGCTTAACAACCTTGAGGACTTTCATTGAATTTGATTTGGCGGTTCATTAAATTGAGTGTCCAAACATTTCAAACACTAATTGTAATCTACAGAAGGGGTAATTTTATGAATCATAATTGAGAATGTACATCAATGTATCGGCCATTGTCTTATCCCTTTAGATCCCAGGTTTAAAACTCTTTTTATCCTACTAATTATTTCATAGAATATTTGTCAGTATCGCTGAAATTTTTGTGAGTTTATTAAGTGTTGAAAGACTTGCGCTTATAATTCGTCTAAATTAACCTTTTCCTAATGTTTTCGTTTTAATACCCCCTTTCTTTTTTCCAAGCACAGCTATTCTATATATGTCCGTATGTCCATAAAGTAGTAATGAAAGAGTATTACATACAGGGAGAGGACATTACACCAAAGTTTTATAAATGCGATCTCTTAATTGTAAGCTTTAAAACTTTGGTTACTTTTATTTAATCTTGACTTGGTTGTAAAAACTGGAAGGGGTATTTTGTTTAACATATTAGGAAGGGAAGGGACATTAGGCTGTTTATTACATTAGTCCCCCAAAGTTTTCTTATTCGTTTCTTAACAACTTAGGGGACTTTATTGAATTCTAATTGGTTGGCTCATTAAGTTAAGTGTCCAATCGTTTCAACCATCAATTGTAATCTTTAAAAGGGGTATTTTTATGTCTCATCATCGGGGAAGTATATCAATTTATCGACTATTGTCTTATCCCTTTAGATCCTCCGCTACTTATGGACACACACTTATCCTTGTATATACTGATTCTTAATGTTTCAGATGTTTTAAATTGATTGCACAGCTCGTTATTGCAGCTGTAGTGCGCGGCTGTTTAATTGTGTTGTTTTTAGCAGCGCAGCTATTCTATACTTTCATATGTCTGTCTGTCAGTCTCTCAGTTATCTTTAATAATAGTTCTTTATTCCCTTAAACACTCTACAACAACATTATAATAATAGTTATTTATCGCATCGGGTTATGGACAGCTTTTCGCGGATGGTAAACTTTAAAATCATAAGATTAATTCCAGTTTTGTTGGTCTGGTTAGGCCCAATGATTATGGAAATAATTGTCCTTGCTTTTAATTGAGTTTTAATGTTACAAACAGTCATGCGATAAAGGAACAATTAAATTCTTATAGAAAAGTAACAGGATGTTTGTCTTTCTAGGCGTAGAATCTCACCTAAAGCTAATATGGTTCTCCTTTACAGTGAAGCTTATTTAAGGTCCAGAGGAGGTTTATGGCTATTTTGGGGGGGAGTAATTTACAGAATATAAGATAAGTAAAATATATTAATTTTATTAGACTAAATAACCCGTCCCATTAAAAAAATATGCAGTCATCTAAAGGGATAAGACAATTGGTGGTTGAAACCTTTGGACACTTAATAAACCAACCAATCAAAATTGAATATAAGTCCCCAAAGTTGATAAACCAACGAAAAAGAAATCGTTATTATAAATCTTTGGGGACTAGTGTAATAAACAGCCCTATATCCCCTCTCTCTCCCTGTAAAAATGATTCAATTAAAAAAAACAACTTTTAATTAACAAAACTATCCCTCTTTTTATGCTAATAATGATAAACGAGAAAAGTGATTAAATTGTAGTATTATGCATCTTAAAAGCTCATTAAAAGATAAATCAAAGAAGGGGGAGCGCAGCTGTTATATAACTAGGATATGTTCGTAGGTTTTAATTTACTGTTCTTTTTCTAGGAGCGATTTCTATTGGGGTGGCGGTACCCTCCTGTCAAAATAACTATAAACGTTTCCGGGATCTATGAGAAGCTTCATTGTTAAAGAGAACCATATCGGTCCAGAGGTTAGCAAGATTCTTCAGTACACACTTCACACATACAGACACAGATCCTGTTACTTTTATAGACAAACGAACATACGGACAAAGGGAGAGTATAGAGTAGCACCACTGATCGAAATCTTGGATCTTAAGGGATAGAAAAATTTTCTAATTGTGGTATATAAAATTTTCCCTTTAGATGATTACATTATTCGTGGAATAAAACAAACCAACTATTTCCTACCCCCAAAAGTTTTGAAACTAACAAATGACAGATTAAGTAAGTTTATAAACTTTGGGATTCATTAAAATTTAGAACCTATTGTCCCCACCATCCCTGTAGACCACAGAAAATGCCCCTATTGCCCCCTTCTTTCACCTCTAGACATCATTTATGTCTTTAACATTAGACCTAACATAGAATGTAACCTTCTTTCCCCCAAATTTTTAATAGAAGGGGGGAAGGCACAGCCAATTAAAGAAAAATAGCCCTGGAAGAAAAATAATACAATCAGACAGGAACACAAAGTTTTATAGCCACGTTTTCTATTCGTTGGCTCAAAAACTTTTGGGTGCTTTTATTGAATTTTGATTGGTTTGTTCCAAACTAGTAGTGTCCAATTTTTTCAACCAATAATATTAATATTGGAAAGTGTTAGTTTTGTTTATTATGATTACCAATTTAACGTCTTATCCCTTAAGATCCCTGGTTAATAATAATATTACCAAAACCTGTTTAGAATGGGTCTATAACCCACTAACTCTAAAGTCATTTAACTTAGACATAACCTCTCTTTCTAAAGTAAACCATACTTTAATATCTCGGACAGGGATGCGAGTTCTTAAAATAATCAAAAAATTTAATGTCTTATCCCTAAAGGTACATGATTACCAAAACCGGTTTAGAATGGGTCTATAACCCACTAACTCTAATGTTATTTAACTTTGACATGACCTCTCTTTCTAAAGTAAACCATACTTTAATATCTCGGATAGGGATGCGAGTTCTTTTCCTTATATAAAGTAACAGGATGTCTCTATGTTGGTGTGTATTTTAGTACCGAATGATCATTTCTTTTATACAATGTAGCTTCGCATAGGTACTGGGAAGGTTTATATCTATTTTGTGGAAGGGAACCACCCCCCTCCCAAGAGAAATAGCCACATAAATAAATTTCAAAGTCTGCACTCTGAATTTGCAACGAGGGAGGGGACATTGGACTGTAAATTACACTGGTACCCAAAGTTTTATAACCATTTTAAGTTATAATTTAACAAAAATTTTGTTTACTTTTATAGAATTTAGAAAAAGTAATCTTATTTATCATACGTAAATTAATTTATTGTCCATTGTCTTATCCCTTTACCTCCCTGCCGAATTTGTCTGTGTTCAATCATTTACCAAGCAGCTAAAGAATTTGATCTCAGGAACTTGACGGAAATTTTTACAAATATTTAATCTAGGATTTTTATATAGCTTTTCTTTTAGTAGCTGCTACACCCCTAGAGGTCTTAAGAGAGCAGTGGTGGGGGTGGGGAGGGGATGAAGTCGATCCTTAACTTTCAATTTAAGTTTTATATCTATTGATTTTAAGACATTGTTGGAACTTTTTGAGCTAATCATTCCTAGGTATCTAAGATTTTTGGCGAAAATACAAAAATATTATATTATTTTATAGATAGTATATGACACATATTTTTTCCCATTACGAAATAAATTCAGGGAGGGAGGGGACTTTCGGCTTAATAACTTTGGAAACTTTATTGAATTTTGATTGGTTGGTTCATTAAGTTTAGTGTTTGAACATTTCACCACTAATTGTAATCTACAGAAAGGATAATTTTATGTATCATCATTGGGTATGTACATCAATTTAACGGCCATTGTCTTATCCCTTAAGATCCCTGAAATAAATTAGTCTTAAAATCAGGCCTAATCTAAATATTCTAATAATTTGATCTTATTTCAGATTACAACATTCATCAATTACTCATTTATTTCTGTCAGTAAATATTCAGGGATGGGTCAGCTGACGATAAATTAATAATCATACCCAAATTTAGTATTCTCAGGGAGGGAGGGGACATTAGGCTGTAAATTAGACTGGTCTTTAGTTGGCTTGAAAACGTACTTTTATTAAATCTTAATTGGTTGGAACTAACTTTTTGCAAATACTTTTAATCTACAGGAGGAGTACTTATATTTCTAATAATTAGAGGCCTTCGCCTAATTAACGTTCATAATCCTATCCTTTAAGGTTCTGTTTTATAGTTTGTTTTTAAGATTGCATTTCCATATTTGTTAACTTCATGAAGTTTGAACTACATAGATTTTAGATATAACAATAGGATATACGTGGATATATTGACAGTGGAAAATTTGTCGTCAATTTAGGATGCTAAAATAGATCTCATTAATTATTCAATTCGTTCATCCAATTTAAAGGAGGGAAGGGGTAAAAAAGGGGGTGTATGGGGGTACCGTTATTTTAGACAGCTGCAATGATCACTTTTTTAGAGTACATGAAAATCTGGTGCAACATCCAAGTAATAATATATCCATTGTATTTGTTAGCTTTATGAAGTAAGAAATAGATAGATTTTAGATCTAACTAAAGGACATCTGATAACAACCACTAATTAAGCTGCACGTCAAAGATTGACGGACGGATTAGCTTATAAGTAGCGTAGCAACTATATAGCTTGCAATGTCTATGTGTGTATGTTATTTTAACCAGACACCAGGGATCTGAAGGGATAAGACAATGGACGATAAATTGATGTAAATCCCCAATGATGATATACAAAAATTCCCTTCTATAGATCAAAATCAGTGGTTGAAAAATATGGACAATTCTAATCGAAATTCAATAAAGTACCCAAAGAACAACTTTTGGGTACCAGTATAATTACATTATAATATCCCCTCCCTCCCTGGCTACAAAAAAAAATGAAAGAAAAGGCGAATAAAAATATTTGATATGTGAACTTAAAAATACTTAAATATATAAATAGAGGAAGTTATAATTTAGGGAAGGAGGGCATCCTGCTTAAACGCCAGGGAGGGAGGGAGGGGACAATGAACTGTCAATTACAATGGTACCCAAAGTTTTATAAACGTGTAACCTCAATTATTGGTCCTATAACTTTGGGTACTTGCTTGGCTGGTTCCAAACTTTTAAACCAATAATCTTAATATAAAGAGGTTAATATTGTTCACAATCATTGGGAATCAATTTATCATCCATTGTCTTGTCCCTTAATATCCCTGAACTAGTAGGCATTTTATTTAAACATTAGAAACCCAAATCTCATTTCCTTTTATATGAGGAATCAAGCAGGGATCTAAAGGGATAAGACAATGACCGATAAATTGATGTACATCCCCAATGATGATACGCTAAATTACCCCTTCTTTAGATAACAATGAGTGGTTGAAAAGTTTGGACAATAAACTTATTGAACCAACCAATCGAATTTTAGTAAATTTTCCCAAAGTTGTTAAGGCAACGAATAAGAAAGCGCTATTATAAAACTTTGGGGTTATTGTGTTTATCATCATTGGGGATGTTTACCAATGTACCGTCAATTGTCTTATCCCTGTTTATAATAAACATAATCATAAAACAAAATAAGATGTGACATACGTGTCTCTTATTTTATTAGTAGCGAAGCTACTCTATAATTCACTGTGTCCATCCGTCCGTCAGTCCGTAACGCTAAGGGGAATATTATATTTTTTACATTTTGTTCGTTGATAAATCCGTAACTGAAGCTTAGGTTCGTAAATTAGTGTTGTACGGGTAGGGAGGGAAAGGACATTGGGCTGTAAATCATACGGACCCTCAAAGTTTATAAAAAAAGCTCTGCTAAGTTTATTTTAAGTTTGGTCTTTAATAGATTTATTAGCCAATAAAAGGGGGGGGGGGGTTTAATGCAACCATCTCGTAATCAATGTATAAATGGCACTTATAATTCGAATTTTGATCTGAAATTTTGCATGAGTAATCCTTGGTAGGTCTATTTTCCCTAAATCGAACAAAAAGTTGGAAAAGTAGCGGCTAACGGCTGGCGGCTCATCCGTTTAGCCATTTGTTGGGTATTTTCGAGGGAAATCCATCACGAAACCTCACTCCACATAATGCTCTTTTCCGATCCAAAACGTTTTCAAATGGTTCTAGCCGGTAGTTGCTGGTACTAGAAATCTAAAAATGATTTTTTTATCATTTCACATGATTTTAAGCAAAAATATGTTCCAAAAAGTTGATTTCTACGTAATTTATGACAGATCTGCCCTAAAAATAGCCAAAAAACGGCTAAACGGCTGAGCCGTTAGCCGTTACTTTCTCAACTTTTTTTTCGATTTAGGGAAAATAGACCTACCAAGGATTACTCATGCAAAATTTCAGATCAAAATTCGAATTTTAAGTTCCATTTATACATTGATTACGAGATGGTTGCATTAAACCCCCCCCCCCCTTAATTTACATAAGGGGTAGTTTTGTTTATCATACTATGCTGGGGGTACATTATTTTATCGTTCAATGTCCAATCCCTTTAAATCACAGATTTTCAGAGATTTTTTTCATAAAATTTGTCCCCTTGCTGATTAATACTAAAAAAACGTCACCCCTACTGTTAGGCGACATGAAAAAAATTAGACAGTTTTTTCACAATGACGCTTACACTTTAAATCTTCTCAATTCAAGAAGATTTAACATAAAAATCGAAAAATAAGTTTATAACCCATATTATCTCTAAAATAAAATGGCCTAAAACCACTTAATTAGATCTTAATGCAAGTAAAATCATTATCATTCAGTCTAAAAGTATTTTTTTGTTTTTATGAAATAATATGATGTAATTTTTATCCTATCATATATTTTTATGTTGTCAATTAAGATCCCATTTAGTTCTCCATTTTAGGGAAGCCTCACACATGTCTCTATTTCTTAATTTTAGTTTTGTAAGGTTTTAGGCTATTTAGGAAATAATTTAGTTTTAATCTATCTTTCAACTTTTCGTGTGTACTCTATGAAAATCTCATGGTATCTAATTTCAAAACAAAAATGGGGCCACCTTATTCCAGGGATTTAAAGGGATAAGACAATGGAATAAGATTCTCAAAATTACCCCTTCTGTACATTGCAATTAGTGGTTTAAATGTTTGGACACTCAACTTAATGAATTAAACAATCAAAATTCAATTTAAGTCTCCAAAGTTGTAAAGCCAACGAATAAGAAAACGTTATTATGAATCTTTGGGGACTAGTGTAATAAACAACCCAATGTTCCCTTCTTCCCTGGGCCACCTAAGCCCCTCTTAGCCAGCAGGTGCTGGGGAGTTATTCAGATCTTTTTTCATCCTGATAAATAAAAAAAGTAATAGGATGTATTTCTTTCTGTCCCTAATATCTCATTAAATAAACTTTAATATTTATCTACAGGGTGGGGCAAATAAGACCGGACAAACTTTAAACGGCCATAGCGCCAAAACTACTTGACCAATCAGGACGTTTGACCACACTATAAAAAGCTTAGGTAATAACCTTTTAGCAAAAAAAATCTTTAAACGTAGATTGACGTGTAGAACGAGCTAGCCGCGTATATGTTCAACAAGGCAGATTCCAAATGCGCCGGCGCAGTGGTTTAATCTGGATTCTCGACTAGGGCCCACTAAATATGACCTCAGCCCATCTGTAGGTGAGGTAGAGTTATGCAAATTGCTGGGGATACTGTCAGATACATAAGTAAGACACTAGAAAAGACTAGAGCTCTCTATCTGAAATGGCTTGGCCGTAGTACCCCAGCAAAGTGAAACGGGGCAGATTTTAAGATGTAAAAAACATCAAAAACCGTGAAAATTTCACGATTCTTGACTTTAGGGACCCATATTGAACTTTAAAGCTCATTTTAGACTATAGGTTGCGCTGACAACCCTAGCTTAAACTTCATGCCATTTATAAAAAGGTAAAGAACGTCGTTCTAGCTCAACTGTGGTCCAAATAAGAGCCTCCGTGTATAAGGGTAGCTTGAAAGTTGGGCGAATTTGGATCCTGCGGTTACTCACGTTCCTAAGGAAATGTGGCCTCCCAGCAGCCCGATCTTAATTCAATGAACTTTTTGGCCTAGGGCTACTTTGAAGCATGCACCAATAGACGTGCCCATACCACAAAGACCTCCCTCATTGCCACTATCAAGGAGAAATACGCCAGCTTGGACAGGTACATTTTGACCTGGACCTGCCGGCGGTTGAGTAGGCGGGTAGAGGCGGTAATTAAGGCTGGCGGCGATTTTATTGAACAATCTAATAGTCATATACCTATTTTGCTTGCCAAATTTTAAAATTCGATAAAATCTTTAAAATTGACGATTTTATGTTCATTTGTTTAGAAGTTAGAATTTGTCCGGTCTTATTTGCCCCACCCTGTATATATCTCTTGGAAGGGTGTAGATTCCTTCCCCAAAAATAGTTATAAATATATAGGTTCATTTGGCTGTTAGCAGCCTTTAAAGTTCATAGATATTTGTAGATAATCGTTCCCAGGAACATTTTACCGTGAACTGCACTAGATCCTAAATCTATAATACACAGTAGAACGATGTCTGTCTGTCTGTTTGTTTGTAACGAAGGATCTCACTAACCGCTGAACCGATCGGGTATCTTCTCATAGGTCCTAGGAGGGTTTATAACTATTTTGGAGGAGGGTACCACCAACTTCCCAGGAGAAATCACAAAAATCTAAATTTTTATAAATATTTTTGGAGACTTACGCAACATAGAAATAATGTGACAAAATCTGTTAACATGTATAATATAGTTTGAAATAAAAAAAAACATTTAAAATGCCACTAGAGGCCTCTAGGTGCGTAGCCGCTAGTTGATAAACAAAGTATTAAATAACTTAAACTTAGGCATATGAATAGACCCTTTTTTAAAACCGAAGGTGACACTTTCAAACTTTTTTGTTTTCATAAAATAATGCAAAAATCAAACAATAGAAAAAAGTACCTAATAAAAGTATACTTTAACCCAGGAATAGAAAGGGATAAGACAATTGTCGATAAATTGATGAACATCCCCAATGATTATACACAAAATTACCCCTACTAAACAAAATCAATTAAAATTAAAGTCCCCAAAACAGCCCTATGTCCCTTCCATAACTGAATTTAACCAATTAGAAAAAAGAAACGGTTGTCTGTCCTTAAAGATCTTCTAAACTGCTACCATATGCTTTTTCTTTTTACATTTGGAAAACGTCTTTTTTTTGTATGAGAATAAATTGTAAAATTTTCAACCCCTAACTAGATTTTTATCAAATAGAAGGAAATTTTGGATCATCTTTTTTATATTTTAGTAAAAAAGGGACACTATTTTTTTGTATATTGAAGGGCCATAAGACAATAGCCGATAAAATGATGTACATCCCCAAGAATGATACACAAAATTACCCCTTCTGTCGATTAGTTGCAATATTTGGACACTCAATTTAAAGAACCAACCAAACAAAATTTAGGTAATAAAAGTCCCCAAAGTTGTTATGCCAACGAATAAGAAAATTTTATTATAAAAAAAATAAGACAGCTGATAATACCATTAAGATCTCTGAAAAGGCAAATAAACCTAAACTGTGTAGATTTCTCTGACGACCCTTACATAACAATGAGTAGTATATGTTGGGTATCATGCTGTTTATGCTTCAAATGACAATTCCCTCCAGGAAGAGAGGGAACACTAGTCCCCAAAGTTTTGTAACAACGTTTTCTTCTTAACATTTTAACTTTGAGGACCTTTCTTTAATTTTGATTAATTAGTCCAAACGTTTCAACCACCAATTGTAATCTACATAGTACAGAGTGAGGTAATTTTATGTATCGTAATTGGTGATGTACATCAATTTATCGGCCATTGTCTTATCCCTTTAAATCCATGCAAACCCATCCCCCTACCCCCCGGGAATAAAATCTGGGAGCGGGGGGTGTAAAATTCTCCCCACGGACAAGGACAGGACTTCTGAAGGAAAAAAATTCATACTTTATATTTTTGGGCATGACTGCATGACAATGTAAATTACATACTGGATGCTCATTTTTTATAGAGAATCTTCACAAAAGAAATCCACCGTCTATCTTAAATAATAGCTACTGACGGACTAACTGACGGACAGACAAAATAAATTATAGAGTAGCTTCGCTACTTAACAAAAGTTTAAACGGGTATAGAATATTTTTAATCAGGGATCTAAAGGGATAAGGCAATGGCTGATAAATTAATGTACATCCCCAATGATGATTAAGATATACACCCCTTCTGTAGATCACAATAAGTAGTTGAAACGTTTTCATATTCAACTAAACCAACCAATAGAGTAGCTTCGCTACTTAACAAAAGTTTAAACGGGTATAGAATATTTTTAATCAGGGATCTAAAGGGATAAGGCAATGGCTGATAAATTAATGTACATCCCCAATGATGATTAAGATATACACCCCTTCTGTAGATCACAATAAGTAGTTGAAACGTTTTCATATTCAACTAAACCAACCAATTAAGTTCCAAAAAATTGCTAAGCCAACGAATAGGAAAAAATTATTTGAAAACTTTGGGGACTAGTGTAATAAACAGCCCAATGTCCCCTCCCTTCCTGGTTTTTAATAGTGTTTAAAAGGTTATAAAGTATCACAGCTATAAAACAAGAAAAACAAAGTTCAATACTAGTATAATAATGGATATAGGATATAGGATGACAGGTGAATTTTTGTCGTTAATTTAGGTTGCTAACATGGACTTTATTTATTGTTCAATTCGTTTATCCAGTAGGAGGTTAGGGAATGGATGGGAAAGATCGTTATTTTAGCCAGCTCAAGTTTCACTATATTAGAGTACATGATAATCTGGTGTAAGATCCATGTAAAAATAAACCCACTCCAATTATGTCTAAATCGCGGACAAACAGACAAACAAAAGTCGCATTGTTGAGTAGCTTCGCTATTTCTATAAAAAAAAAGTATAAAATTCTCGGGGAATACGAAATTATGGCTTTTAGTTAGATTTGCATATTTTGGTATACTAGGACAATTATGTACAGAAGTAGTACAGCAATAATAAAATATAAAAATATTTTAGAGAGAGAGAGAGTGTGTGAGAAAGAGAGAGGGAGAGCTAAAGAGAGAGACAAAGAAAGAGAGTGAGAAAGAAAAGGACAGAAATAAAAAAAAATAAAAAAAAGATACCTATAGAGAGAAAAGAAAAGGTAGATAGAAATGTATAAAAGGGAGAGGTTTAGTAATAATCTGAAAAAACTCCAGCTATAGAGATGCTACCTACGTATCTAAAAATTAGCAGGACGCACCTTTATTCCTTTTTAAATAGTTAAAAGTAGCAAGAATTTTTTTAAAACCTTTTTTTGTATAGGTAAGTTTTTTTCATTTATTTCTTTTTTAAAAACAAATTTTGAAATTGATGTTTATTGTACATTCCCCATGATGATACACAAAATTACATCTTCTGTAGATTAAAATTAGTGGTTGAAAGTAAGGATGGCAATCCGTATCCGGAATCCAGATCCGGAATCCGCCCAATTTTTGGCCAATTTTGGAAATTTTTGGAAATTTTTTTTTAATAGCGGATTCCGGATTCTTATTTGGTAGGCTAAAATTAGCGTCTTGAGTTATTTCTTTCAACTCCTCCTCTTTGAAGGCAAAGATTTTCATCATTGTATACAATATCTTTTAAAATCTGGTTCGATTCTCGGAAGTGAATTATAGAGAACACCAAGAACATTGATTTTAAGGACATATGTAGCACTTAATTTTTTTAAAAATCCTTTTAAAATATTGCTAGAATCCGGAATCCGAATCCGGAATCCGCCAAAAATAAGAATCCGGAATCCGCAGGAATCCGCAACTTTTTTTGACGGATTCTTCAAGAATCCGGAATCCGAATCCGGCCCAAAAATTCGACGGATTGCCATCACTAGTTGAAAGTGAAACGTTTGGATACTTAATGAACCAACAAAATTCAATATAAGTCCCCAAGGTTAAGCCAACAATAAGAAAATGTTATTATAAAACTTTGGGGACTAATATAATAAACAACACAATGTCCCCTCCCTCACTGGTTCCTTCTTTAGAAAAAGCAGGTATTATCAGCAAATCATGAAGGAAAACTTACCTAAAGAAGAAAAACAAAAATATAACGTAATTTTCTTTTCTACAGCTGTAATTGTAATTTTTCCTATACAGA
The DNA here is from genome assembly GCF_053477335.1 of Acartia tonsa. Taxonomy (NCBI): domain Eukaryota; kingdom Metazoa; phylum Arthropoda; class Copepoda; order Calanoida; family Acartiidae; genus Acartia; species Acartia tonsa. The sequence continues at coordinate 47,448,955 of NC_137271.1, forward strand.
AAAAGAGAGGAAAAAATAGATAGATAGAAAAATATAGGGAACTTAAGACAATGGCCGATAAATTGATGTACAACCCCAATGATTATACACAAAATTTCCCCTTCTGTAGATTACAATTTGTGGTTAAAACGTTTAGACACTCAACTGAATAAACCAACCAATCAAAACTCAATAAAAGTCCCCAAAGTTGTAAAACCAACGAATAAGAAAACGTTATCATAAGACTTTGGGGACTAGTGTAATCAACAGCCCAATGTCACCTTTCTCCCCAGCAATAGGTACCATTTTTAACGTCTGTATTATGTCACAGCCTTAACTATCCTAGCATTCCTGGTAAAATATAATTTTTTGCTCTACTTTACAGATTTCCACAATCTTATTTAACCCAAATATAACACAAATCAGAGCCAGATTCTTTTAAAAATCTAGGAAATTCTTATATAAAAAAAATTCATTAAATTCTGGGATGAAGGGGGGGGGGGGGAATTAAATTATGAAGGTTCCCAAAGTTTCATAAACAAGCTATGTCTCTCTTTTAAATCAAAACTTTGGGTACCTTTACTAATCTTTATTGGTGGGTTCTTGATAGAAGTGTCCAAACTTTTAAACAAATAATCCCAATCTACACTTTGATTTATTTTTTTTATCATCATTGGGGATGTTTATCAATTTATCAAAGATAAAGTATGTTTTCTATTTTTTCTATTTTTATTTATTGTCAACCTTAAGGTAGATATTTGGGAAATGTCTCACTCCAATATTTGTGATTAAGACAGACAGACAGATTCACACACACACACACACACACTCACACAGGGATCTAAAGGGATAAGACAATGGCCGATAAATTGATATACATTCTCAATGAGGATACACAAAATAAATTTATCTGTAGATTACAATTAGTGGTTGAAAGTTTTGACACTCGACTTAATAAAAATAACCAAACCAAAATGCATAGAGTCCCTAAAGTTTTTAAGCCAACGCATAAGAAAACATTATTATACAATTTTGGAGACTATTTTTGTGGAAATAAACTAAAATATAAAAACATTTTTTTGGTAAAATATTGTTTTATGAATAAAATTCTATTTTTAAGAATCTAATTTTAGCATTTAATTTTCTTTTTTCCTTTCACATTTATAATATAATCAATAATCATATTACTTTATTTTTAGTAGCGAAGCTACTCTATAATCGCATGTCTTTACGTCCAAACTGTACTAGGAAAGTTATTAATTAACAGATATCTAAAAGGATAAGAACAATCAACGATAAATTGTTGTACATCTCCAATGATGATATACAAAATTATCCTTATGTAGATTACAATTACTGGTTGTAATATTTGAACACTTATCTTAATTAACAAACCAACCAAAATTCAATTTAAGTCTCCATGGTTTTAAGCTAACGAATAAGAAAGCCTAATTATGCAACTTTGGGGACTAGTGTAATAAAAAGCCCAATCTGCCCTCCCTCCCTGCTTATAATAAACATAATTGTCCCTGTTTTTTTTAATATTAAAAAGATTTATGAATATTTTCATGTCTAATCTCCATTTTTAATATTCTATACAAAGAAGATGTTTAAGTAATAAATAAAACAAGAGCTATTACGTCCATATGTAGCTTAAAACATGTATAGAACTAATTCCTTAGACATTTAAGACATTACCTAGTGGTTTCTGAGATCTTAAGGAGCATACATACAACACCTACAATTCCTATTAATATAGAAAAGTTAGTGACTAACCGACAGACCGCTATTAAAACAAGGATGACAACATCCATAAAAGCGAAGGGCTGAAACGGTAGGACAAACGGACATTAACACTTGTATTGTGTCAGAATTGAATAATCAGAATATAAATGTATGAGAGTCGATGTAAAATTGTAAGTAAATTTGTTGAAAAACTGCTTAATACAGAATAATGTTTATGGACATACTTACATTTTTAGGACTTTATTATAGAGTTGCTTCGCTTATAATATTGTACTTTGTTGTCCCATGAATCAGTATACAAAAAAATCAGATCAATCGGATAATTAGATCATATAAAAATTTGTTGTTAAAAAAGTAAAAAAATCAACATGTTTAAAATGGACGTATGGACATTTTGGTAATGATTATAGAGTTGCTACGCTTTCTAAATCGTACCTAACTACTGCAGGAATCAATTCTAACATGCCTAAATTAACGAAAAAAGCTATCAGTTACGGACGGACGGACGTACGGACGGACCGACCCTAATTATAGAAAAGCTTCGCTTTTAAAAAAGAAATCTTTTTATGTAAATTACAGAGACAGTTACATAGCACCCGAATAAAAACCTTTTTTGATTATTTTTCAGTAGGTATGTCTTCAAAACCGATTAGAACAGGTTATCAGCCATACTGAAAAATTATGTGTAGTATCATATAACAGAAAACTTTCCACAAATATAAAAATAAACATTTCTGGCTAACAAAACTGCTTTAATCTTATAATTTTTTTATTTTAATATCCGCGGAAAGCTGTCTATAATACGCTGCAATAAATAGGTATTTTCTTCTTGTGGCATATCCTTGTATTTAAGTTAAGTTATATTTTATGGAAAATTCAAACATTTTCAACTTAAAATTCATGTTACAAGAAATTAACAAGAAATACAATTTTCATAGATTCATAGCTTGATACATCAGAGAGGGAGGGGGCATTGGGCTGTTTATTACACTAGTCCCCAAAGTTTTAAAGTAACTAGGGATGGCAATCCGTCAATTTTTTTGACCGCATTCGGATTCTTTCAAGAATCCGTCAAAAAAAATGGCGGAATCTCCGCGGATTTCGGATTCTTATTTTTGGCGGATTCCAGATTCTAGCAATATTTTAAAAGGCTTTTTTTAATTAAAAAATTTAATTGCTAAAAAATAATGTTCTTGGTGTTACGAGAATCGAACCAGATTTTAAAAGATATTATATATAATAATGATAATGACAAGTATTAAAAAAACTCAAGACGCTAATTTTAGCCTACCAATTAAGAACCCGAATCTGCTATTAAAAAACGGATTCCGGATTCGGATTCCAAAATTGGCCAAAATTTGGGTGGATTCCGGATTCGAATTCGGATTCGGATTGCCAACCCTAATAGTAACATATTCTTATTCGTTGGATTAACAATTTTGGTTCATTAAGTTGAGTGTCTAAACGTTTCAATATCTAATAATAATCTACAGAAGGGGTATTTGTGTATCATCATTGGGGATATACATTAATTTATTGGCCATTGTCTTATCCCTTTAGATCCCTGCTCCAAACACCTTAAATTTCAAGAATTCCAAAAGTAAGACACCCTGAAATATTTGATATATTTCGCTTTAAAACAAGGATAGCAATGTTTATAAAGAATAATTATTTAAATAGATTAGGTACCTAATAGGAATTAAGCAGGTATTATCAATAAATCAATAAACATGCCAATATCTTCAAATTCTATTTACTTAAAAGCCTAGTAATATTTGTTTGTATGTCCATTAAGTTTTCGATAACCACTAAACCGATTGAGTTCTTCATTTTAGGTCTTTGAATGTTTTAAGAAATTAAATGCCCTTTCTTTGTTTCCAAATATTTTAAATTAGTCAATTAACAAGAAAGTAAGCTGATTATGTAAGCAACTATGTCGTACAGATGACGGACGGACGGACGGACTGACGTACAGACTTAAAATCCTAATTCTTGAATAGCTGCGCTACTTCCAACAAGGTGTAAGATTTATGCAACAAAAAGAAGATAGGTAGGTGGGAATTTGGGGAAATATATCAGGGAAAAGACAATGGAAAATATATATAAATCTCCAACAAAATCGAATGTGTAACTTTGGTATCTATTTAGTAAACTTTATAGGAAAAATAAGGTTTTTTATTGACTGTTAATGCAAAGCTCTAAAACAGTAGGACAAATGAACAATAACTCAGAACTTAATGAGCAGACCTTATTTACAGAAAAGCTTTGCTTGAAAAAAAAACAAGGAAAATCTTTGTCTAGGTACCTTTGTTAGATAACACAACAAAAACAAATTAAGCTTATCCAGAAGAGAGGGGACAATGGCAGTTAAATTAATCTACAATTCTTGAATAACACATTATTTATCAGATTCCACGGATTTATTACTACTTGGATCTTACACCAGATTATCTTTAATAAAGTAAAACTTGCAGCTGTCTAAAATAATGACCCCACATCCAACACCTTTACCCAATTCCCTTACCCTCCTACTGGATGAACGAACTGACCAAATACAACATATTTTGTTGGACAACTTGTTTAATACTGTATTAGATAGGTATTTTATTATTTTGTGGAAAAGTTAGAGGCAAAATACTTTTTTTCAGATGACAAATCTCTCAAAACTAAAAAAGTATCTGTCACCACCTATTTGAATGAATTCGCCTGTAGAAATTGTTCGTTTGACCCTTTGTACGACCCTATAATGTACAAATATTGTAGGGTTATTTATGCAAGGTTGTAACAATAATCGATATATTATTACTTGGATATTACACTAGATTTTCATGTACAGTAATAAAGTGATACTCGCAGCTGGCTAAAATAAAGATAACCCCATCCCCTCACCTCATGAATTAGCTTGAAAAAATAGCTTAAAACCATCTCAAGCCTTAAATATGAAATAAAACTAGCCTAAAACTATCACAGAACCTAAGTGAGGATTATCTAAAATAGAAAACTCAATCAGTTAAGTAGTTATTGATATCTTAAGCTTCAGACAAAAAAAAACCTTACTACTTTGTATAATAAAATATAGAATATTATGAGACAGTTAAAACTAAAGTTAAACCTTATATTAAAAAGCTTGGGGGAACTTCAGTAAAAAGTTGAAATATTTAAAGTTTTGGCAAATTGGGAGAAAAAGAAAAATTTCATTGAGACAAAGTTTTTTTCTTCTCTTTTTTGCAAAATTGTACTAAAAATCATTTACTTCACATTCTAAATGTAATTTCACATATTACGGGGACTACTTTTGAATTTTCAGTTGAATGTATAAACGTTTCAACCACTAATTGTAATCTACAGAAGAGGTAATTTTGTGTGTCATCATTGGGGATGTATATTAATTTATCAGCCATTGTCTTATCCCTTTAGATCCCTGTTTTATTTTTGTAACAAAAAATGACGGGACGTTATTTGTAGTACTAGAGTAAATAAATAGTTCTTACCTTCCAAATGTCTGTCTGTATGGCTGACTGTATGTCTGTCTGTGTGTCTGTCTGTGTGTCTGTCTGTCTGTCTGTCTGTCTGTGTGTCTGTCTGTATGTCTGTCTGTATGTCTGTCTGTTTGTGTGTCTGTCTGTCTTTGACATTTATAAGATAAATAAATAATTACATCAAATCACACATACATACAGAACGGGAGGGATAGTCAATGGTAAATAAATAAATCTTTGCACCAGCTTTTTGACACCTTTTTAATAATTAAGGGATGAAAGAGTTGTAGATTATATGCTGTTTAATTTTGACGAAAAATTCTGAGGCAAACTTTTTTTTTCTTTAAGAGTATTAACCCTCTCCTTACTTTTACTTGGATCTTACACCAGATTTGCATGTTCTCTAATTGAGTGAAACTTGCAGCGGGCTAAAATAACGATTCCCCCCTTCACACCAACGAACTGACCAATAAACGAGTTCCATATTAGCCAGCTAAATTGACGACAATATTTCCCCCTGTCATAATATCCACGTATATTCTACATCCATTATCTCCTTGATGTAAAAAGTTCAAATAAACATCCCTTTCAATCTACAAGATGTCTTTTTTCTATTTAATTAAATATAAAAGAGGTAACATGATGTTTTAAATATAAAGTAGAAAGTTTTTTTTGTCTTAAACAATATCTCAATATTTACTGAACCGATTGGGTTCTCCTGAGATGGTTTTAGGCTATTTCATTTTCAGATTTAAATCTTGTGATACAGAGCCCCTAGAGGCTAAAGGCGCATCTGCTAGTTCTGAATTAAAGAGTAGCTTCGCTACTAAAAAGCAATCAAAATATCAAAATCATTCAGATTGTTTTTTTCTCACATGTGTATAAAATCAGGGAGGGAGGGAACATTGGGCTGTTTATTACACTAGTACCCAAAGTTTATTATTCGTTGGCTTAACAACTTTGGAGACTCTTAATGAATTTAATTGGTTGGTTCATTTGTGATCTACAGAAGGGGTAACTTTGTGTATCATCATTGGGAATGTACATTGTCTTATCCCTTAAGATCCCTGGTATAAACTAAATAAATGGCAGTCAACCATACATTTATATTTGTTTTACAAAACAAGGCCAAGAGGTATTTGCAGTTGGAGCTGCGAAACCAGTTTAATTTCTATTTTATAAAACAGTAAATTGTAATACAGTAAAGATATACAAAAACCTTCCATTACAGTAAATTTTGTATTCAATGATACTGGACAAACTAAAGAATTTAGCAGCAAATCATTAAGTAAAAACAATTAGGTGTCACAGCCCCAACTGTAAAACATCTAAAATATTTATCACAAAAACATTCCATGCATGTTAGTTCCATGTTCCCAACTGAAAAACTGAAGAATTTATTTTGAAACGTGTGAGGTTAGTTTCATTAGCCTCAACTGAACAAAAAAGTATTAATAACATTTGTAGAGTTGATTTCATAGTCCCAACTGGAAAAAAATGTTAAGTTAGTTTCATGTCCCCAACTGGACAAACTGAAGACTTTTAGCATGAAAACAATCAAAGAAAAACAAATACTTTATTATATGCAAGGCATGCAACTTTTTAAATCATATGTTGTTGCTGAAAAAAATCTTTGAACGTTAGAGATATAGGAAGAAAGAAGTTTCTAGTCCCCAAAGTTTTATAATAATTTTTTCTTGATTTCTTTGATTAACTATCTCTATATATTCATGAAAAAAATTCAATCTCTAAAACAATAGGTATATTATTACTTGGATGTTGCACCATATTTTCCTGTACTCTGATATAGTGATACTCACAACAGGCTAAAATAATGATATCCAACATCCCATTCCTATTGTTACACTATATTTGAAAATTAAAATTCTTGTTATGTTTTAAAGCATCGTATTCAAGTTTCAAATAGAAATGCATTGTTAAACATTTTATGAAGTTGTACAGCTTTGAATACAATAACAATTAATATTAAGTTAAAAAACCCTTTTTTTCTTCTGAATATTTAAAATATTGAATGATTAAAATCATATTATGAAAACTCTGACAATCATATAAATGATTTTAATCATATAATTAAAGTTTCTCAATTAGCTTAAACTATTTTTTTCAATTATTTACTAAGTATATTTGCGATAACTTTTATTTAATGAAATCTTCCAATTTTTAACCTGTACAAAACGGCCTGCTTAATTGCTTCAAGATCCATGTCAGATCTATATAGGAAATAAATGTCTATAAACGAGCTCAAGTTTTCCAAGGACTATTCGTTGAAAACTCATAGTGCTCCAATAATCCATAATAAACTCTCATTGCCCAGAACGATAAGACCCATTATTTACTTTATTAAAAACAAATTCATTTTTTTCATTTCATGTTGCTATTTACATTATAATGAAGTATTTAATTTCTAATCATAAAAAAGAAAATTTAAATTTATGATATAATAAATTTAAGAAAACTCTGTTTTAAAAGAATTCGATTGTGGCGACACTTTGTGTGTTCAAATATTGAACTAAAATTGTAATCATATAATAAACCCTTTGGTGATGGTAATGTAAAGAAAAAAATATAATTTAAAAGATCTTTTTAAGATCATTTAAATTATTAAATATTTACTTCCGTTTAAATAGTAATGCCGGGTGAGGAAAATAGATTTATTGAGAAATATATTTGCATGTAGAAAAGTAGCCAATAGGGAGATAGTTATATCGAGCCAACTCTAGTAGGAAAATATCTGCAATGATTTTAATCATATTATAAAGACAAAAAAATAAACATTGATTTTACCTAATCATGTTACTTTGTTTCTGGTGGTAATATTTTTAAAATATATAACAGCTGATCCTTTAGCTTCTAAGGTCAATTTATTGAAAGTGAAGCTTCTCATGAATGGACAACTCAAACGGTTCTGCGGTTTTTGAGTTCTTAACAGACGACGAATAAAACCTTAGTACTTAATAAAATAAGATTATAAAAACAATTTATGGTTACTATGATTTTAATCATTTTTATTCAATTGATCAATCTTACAAATGATTTTAATCATATGCTTAATAGTCAACATAATATCAGCACTTCAGCTGACCCAACTACCTTCTTAATGGGCAATGATTGTAATCATGTGACCTTTCGAATTGACCAATGGAAATCTAGTGCATATGCTTTTGCTAAATATAAATAAAGATCTCACATATCATGCTTAGAGCAATAAAAATGTTATGCATTTAATGCAAGGGCTAAGTTGGGATACAAAAATTCAATTACAAGCATTTTGGATATAAAAATGCTTTGTGTCTATTCTAGAATAAATAAATGTTAGGTAAGAGTTTTAATTACAGCACAATTTTTAGAACGTTAAAATTTTTGTACAACGTTCCTATTTGTGGCACAAACTAAGTTCACAACAATCAACTTTAAAAGTAAATCAACCAAGCAATTTTGGGGGTTAATAGTTTGTTTAACCTAACCTAACACATCCAATTTTAAATGCAATCTTGCTCTATCTATAATACATACACACCAAAAATAGTTGGTATGTTCTTTCAAAATGTTAAAAAGTTTAAGTTAACTTAGCTTAAAGAAGAGTATTAAAATAAATTATGCTGATATTAATAGATTTGATTCTGTATGATGATTAAAATTTTAGATAAGAAATGGTATTAATAGTGGCAAGATGCAGGGATCTTAAGGGATAGAACAATGGCCTATAAATTAATGTACATTCACAAAAAAAGATACACAAAATTACCCCTTCTATAGATTACAATTCGTGGTTAAAAAACCTAAAACGTTTGGACACTCAACTTAATGAATAAACCAATAAAAATTCCTGACAATCCCCAAAATTGTTAAGCCAACGAATAAGACTTTGGGGACTAGTGTAAGTAATAAATATCACAATGTCCCCTCCCCTCCCTCCCAGGGTAAAATGGCAATAAACATGACCAAGTTAGCTTTTTTGACTGCACACCACTATTCCTCTAAAAGTTCACTTCCCCTTTCCACACACATATACACACACACACGCACACACACACACAAGACCGTTTAATCCAAATAGAATTGATTGCACAGTTTTTAGATTATAATTTCAGATCACGCGGGGCCAACACGAAAGCGAATTTTTATTAATAAAAAAAACATTTTCACCATTTTTTAGAATATAAAAGTTTGTATAACTGACTTTTTTATTTGAAGTAAACTATTTTCCTTCATTTTTTGTGCCAATTAAAATGATACCTAGGTAACTTTTTGGAAAACTGTATTGCTTTTATTTAAACTAGCAGATGCGCCCCTCCCCCTAGTATATACGAGCTATGTATTAAAAGCGGTAAGAAGGGGGCAAAAAAACTACCTTAAACCATCCCAAACTTAAATATAAAAATACAATAGCCAAAAACCATACCGGGGCCTATGTGAAGCTTTCCTAAAAAGGAAAAATTCAATAAGTTCAGTAGTTAATGATATCTTAAGTTTCAGACCAAAAAAAACCTTAGGTACCTACTACTTTATTTAAAACGATTATCCAAAAGAAAACCCTACATCCTTAATTACCAGATTCCAAATTATTTTGCTGTTTTTTCAGGTATACCAAGTTCTGATTTTAATGTTGCTTGCTGTAGAAAAGTATGTCCACAAAAATAATAACCAATTTTATGGAAAATTGTCTGTAATAAGATGCTAGGTATACATGATTTTTTTTTGCAGGATTTAGAATCGGCGGATATTAATCGGTTTCGAAGCCATACTGTAAAATAAAATTCCTAATTTGTTGGACAACCATTAATATTGTATTAGAAAGGATTTAGTTGTCTATGCTTTTTATTAGGATGGGAGGGGACATTGGACTATAAATTACACCAGTACCCAAAGTTTTATAACTTAGTTGTCTTAATTGTTGGCTCAAAATCTTTGGGTACATATATTGAATTTTTATTGGTTAGTTCCAAACAGAAAATGTCGAAATATTTCCAATCATTAATTTTAATCTACAGATAAAGTAATTTTGTTTATCATCATTGGAGATGTACATAAATTTTCATCGGTCAATGTCTTATCCTTTTAGATCCCTACATGAAATCTGTTTTGGAATATTGGAAAAAAAACAGAATTCTTAATTTGTTGGACAACCATTATTATTGCATTACAGAGGATTTTGTTTTCTATGCTTTTTATGGAAAATATTCCATAAACAAATAGTAGACCCTCACAGACTAAGATAGGGAGAGAGGAGACATTGGGCTGTTTATTACTCAAGTCCCCAAAGTTTTATAACAACTTACTCAACAACTTTCGGGACTTTTAATAAACTTTGATTGGTTGCTTCATTAGGTTGTGTGTCATAACGTTTCACCTCCTAATTGTTATCTATAGAAGAGGTAACTTTGTTTATCATCATTGGGGATGTACATGAATTTCCATCGGCCAATGTCTTATCCTTTTAGGTCCCTACATGAAAAATTGTTATGAAAAATTGGAAAAAACTAAAATTCTTAATTTGTTGGCCAACTATTATTATTGCATTAGAGAGGATTTTGTTTTCCATGCTTTTTATGGAAATTATTCCATAAACAAATAGTAGACCCTGACAGATAAAGATAAAGAGAGAGGGGACAATGGGCTGTTTATTGCACTAGTCCCCAAAGTTTTATAATAACATTTTTTCTTATTAGTTGGCTTACAACTTAGGAGACTTTGATTAAATGTTGAGTTCCTAAATTTTAACCCCTAATTGTGATCTATGGAAGGGGTAATTTTGTGTATCATCATTAGGGTTGTACATCAATTTATCGGCTATTGTCTTATCCCTATAGATCCCTGGTTAAAACTAGACTAAAAACCATCTGGAAATTTTATTTTCATCAATGATATATCATCTGTAGAATAAAACGTAGCTTACAACTTTTTCGTAATTCAAAATGATTATTTTTATGCCTTTTATGTTACTAGTGTATGCTGTATAGATTAGTCTTTGGAGGCCAATAGATTATCTTCAAGTAACATATCTCTGTGTATTTATTTCGTGACTAGACGCAACGACAGATTTAATCTTAAATAAAAACTTGGGTTACCACAAAAAACAACAAAATTTTTGGATTAGGCATAACGACCAAAGGATCTCGCTAGCCACTGAACAGATATGGTTCTCCTTAACAATGTAACTTCCATGAGGTCCTGGAAAGGTTTATAACTATTTTGGGGGAGGGTACTAAAACCATCCAAAGCGAAATCACTCCTAGAAAAACATAAAGTAGTAAGTTATTGTGTCTTTCCGTTAATTAAGTCCACATAGATCCAAAAATGGTTTAAGGCTATATCCTAGCTATTTACTTTTTTTCGCTGTATTGTAAAAGCGACAAAATAACATTTCTTTAAATCTCATCCTACCAAATACAGAAATTGCTCCACATACTAACACAGGGATCTAAAGGGATAAGACAATGATCGATAAATTGATGTACATCCCCAATGATTACACACAAAATAACAATTACAATTAGGTAGTGGTTGAAATATTTGTACACTCAACTTATTGAACCTTCCAATCAAATCAATGTAAACCAACGAATAAGAAAACATTATTATAAAACTTTGGGGACTAGTGTAATAACCAGTTCAGTGTCCCCTCCCTCCCTGACATATAAACATATAACAGACTGTCAGCAGACCTTTCATATACATAATCTTTTAAACATAATGTACACTGAAAACCAAATAAATAGACAAATCCGAACTTTCAGATTAGCAGCTTAATTAAAATGCTGGTTACAAACTTACAAAGGGATAGTTGCATGAAGTACATTTAACGAGTTGAGGTATATAGAGTAGTGAACCTATACATAACTTTTTTGTAGAATATTTTAATATATGAGAGCAATAGATATCCGAAAGAAAATTTATTTCCACCAGACAGTTTTAGTGATAAAGCTAAAATATCTAACTTGTGATTTTTAGGTTCACCATATAAAAAATAAAGCATAAATCAAAAGGAAACTGTTTTATATTCGTATTCATATGTAAAAAATAAGGCATTATTGAAACAACTTGGTAAAAAAATTAATCCTTTCATTAATATGCTCAAAAAGTGCTTATGTTATCGTAGAATAGGAAAAATACTGAGACATTCAATTGAGGATTTAACTCCTTTTTACCAAAGTAAAAAAATCCTCTAATCTTAAAAACTCATTTTTAGTTTGTGTGTTTAAGATTCTCGCAGGGAGGGAGGGGACATTTGGTGTTAATTACACTAGTCCCCAAAGTTTTATAATAAAATTTACTATTTGTAATCTACATAAGAGGTAATTTTGTGTTTCATCATTGGGGATGTAAATCAATTTATCGGCCAATGTCTTATCCCTTTAGATCCCTGTATTCTTGTGTGTAAATAAAAATAAATACACACACTGCAAGTAAAATCAATTGTTTTCAGAACTTTAAATGTTACTAAAAAATCACGCTGAGTGTACAAAAACACACAAGGATCATAAGGGATAAGACAATGGCCGATATAAATTACCCCTTTTCAGTAGATTATTATTTGTGGTTGAAACGTTTGGACACCCAACTTAATGAACCAACTTTTAAAATTCAATTCAAGTCCGCAAAGTTCGAAATAAGAAAATAGGTAAATGATTTTTATTGTCATCTTTCATATAGGAAAATAGTCTGTATTTCTATTTTGTACTTCGTTTTTTAAGGCAAATTGTCATTCTTGTTTATTAAGATTTAATTAAAACGCCCTTTAAATCTAAAGATGTGCCTTTTAAATGGCAAATAAAGAAACGTATTTATTTTAGCATGGCTTCGAAACCGATTAATATCCGCTGGATTAGAACCGATTCCCAGCCATAATGAAAAATCATGTATAGCATCGTAATATATACTTAGGTATTTATTTTTATAATTTTGAATTTAATATCCGCGGAAAGCTGTCTATAATACGATGCGATAAATAACTTTTCTTTCACTTAATTAATTATCAAAGAAATTCAATATTGTCTTTTTTGAAAAATCATTATTCAATGAATATTTCTTTTTGATAAAAATGGGAAGAATTAGGTAATAATATCTTTAATATACTTTTTCTTAGTTTTGGATATTTAGATTATAGGGTATTTCCATTAAAAGTATTTCTCAATTTTTTTTATATTGAGGTAGTTTTTTGGTTTAGAATCCTATAATATAAAGTTTACCTAATATTCGTAAGCTTAAGATTTCGGATAAGAATACTCGACATTGGTTGCAATTTTTAGTGAAGCATATTTAGTCATAGGCTGGTTTTAGGCTATTTTCCTGAACTCGTCAGTTATAAAAATTTTGTCTGTCAAATCATCATATTTTTCGAGAAATGAATGATTGCAATAAAAATTAAGTAAAACAAGAATGTTATTATGAAACTTTGGGGACTAGTGTAATACAAGGCACAATGCCATTTTTTCTGGTTTAGAAATGCATTGAAAATCTAAAGCAAAGATTTAATTGGTTGCAAAATTTAAACTTACTTAGTGTTGGAACAGGGCTATAGCTGTAACTCCAATCAGTATCCTCTTCTGCCATAATATATTGGGCACTCAGCTTACAAAACTTTGGGGCCCGATATCTCTATTAACACCAGAGATATTTCATTTCATAGCACAAAATTGGAATTATTTTATAATTTTCACTTTTATAGAGACGACAATCACTTAACATCCATTTAATTAAACTAATTTTCCTTTATTTTATTATTTAAATTCACATTTTAACTGGATCTATGATATGTGGATGTTTTATTTAAAAATTCACAATTTTTCAGAAAAAATACGCTAATATTCCTCTTTGCACAATGGCTCAAAGTTAACTAACTCGAAAAGGGGGAAATTTTGGGCTGTACACACAAGGTGAGAGGGGGTAGAGTGGAGGACGGGGGCGGGGGGAGCTAGAGAGAAAATCCGGGAAGCGAGGGAATGAAAAATCCGCGAAATAAGGGAGAGGGGGGACTACATGAAAAGGGAAGTGAGTGTCTGAGTAAGGAAGTGTCCCATACGAATATGTTCTCTTAGAGCTCACAGCTGATTTTAACGGGGTGATTTCTGACAGAGCGAGGTAGAGAGAGAGACAGAGAGAGAGGAAGTAAGAGAAAGAGAAAGGTCGCGTAGAGTCTATATTGCCCTGGAAATTAATACAGAGAGAGAGAAAGGGGTAAAGCATAGAGAGAGAGAGAAAAAAAGAACCAATATATTTTAAAAGTCTAACCGCGTAGCAACTATACCGGGTTAAAAATCACTCTCTAATTCTCTCTTTTATCTCTTTCTCTCTCTCTTTTCTATCTTTCTCTCTTATATATATAAACACACCTTTAATAAAAGCAAAACTTTTCTATAATAAGGTTGATTTCTTCCGAACGTTCGTTACACTGCACCTGTTAATTACACTTGTAACCAAAGTTTTAAGTTGACTCAAAAAATTTTGGGTACTTTTATTAAAGTTTAAATATATTGGTTGATTGGAAACAATTTTATCAAATAATTTAATAATATATAGGGGGTAATTTTGTTTATCATCATTAGTGATGTATATCAATTACTCAGCCATAATGATGTATAGTATATCAGAGATCTATTAAGGGATAAGACAATGGCTGATAAATTGATGTATATCACCAATGATGATACACAAAATTACCCTTTCTGTAGATTTCAATCTGTGGTTAAAAACTTGAAACACACTTGATAAACAAACCAAAAAAGATTGAGCCAAAGAATAAAAAAAACGTTATATTAAAACTTTGGCGACTACTGTAATAAATAGCCCAATATCCCCTCTCTCTCTGCCGTAGGCACCCCCAAAATTTTTTATTCCTAATTTCTAACCCCTCCCCCCCACTAAAATAGAAGTGCTTGAAGCTTCCCTTTAAAGTATTCTATCATCCTTGTTTAAAATGATGTATGGTATATAGTATTTCAAATGGAGCAAATTTATAAATGGTTCAGACCAATAGATATAGAATATTATACGTGGATATTATGACATGGGAAAAATTGTCGTCACTTTAGGTTGCTAACATGACATCACTTAATGGTCAGTTTGTTCATCCAGTAGGAGGTTAGGGGATGGGTAAAAGGGATTAATGGGGGGTATTGTTATTTTAGCCAGCTAGGAGTAACACTTTATTAGAGTCCATGCAAATCTGGTGCAACATCCAAATATAATATATCGATTGGTTCAGGCCAAAATGTTATAATACCAAACTTCAGCAATAACATTGAAATCCGAGGCGTGCAAATGGGGGTTGGGTTACACCCCCCTGTGGTCCAAACCCCTGATACATATTTTGAGGGGTATATCCACCCCTCTGACAAAACCCTGTGCACGCCACTGATTGAAACACTATTTTGGGGTGAATTTTTGGTGAATCTTAATTACTTTTAAAAGAAAAATTTATATAATTTACCCACATTACCAGGGGCGTCCAAGCTTTTTTATTTGGGGGTGGGTAAAATTTTGAAAATAGAATTATCCAAGCAAATTCATTTGGGGGGGGGGGGGATAATCACCCCATTACCCCCCCCCCCCCCTTGGACGTCTATGCACATATTACCCCTCCTATTTTTTTGTGGAAATTCCACAATCAAGCATTTGTTTGTAATTGACTTTTCTATAAATCTGACTTTTAAAAGGCCGAGTAAACAAGGAGGACACCATCCATAATAGCGAAGTTTTGAAATAAGAAGGAAGGACAAACGAACATATAACTTTTGTATGATGTCAGAACATTAATTTAAAAGTCTTAATAAATTTGAACATAAAATTGTTGCTAAATTGCTTAAATACAGGATATTGTATACGGACATACTTTCATTTTTATGATTTATTTATAAAGATGCTCTGCTTATAATTTTGAACCTTTGACTTTCTGGTAACGATTATATAGAGTTACTACGCTTCATAATCATACCTAACTATTATTGGAATCATAATGCAAAGTTTGAAATAGGACAATTCTAACATGCAGAAATTATTGTTTAAAATTTTTTTATTAGGTATGCAGAATGTGTTTCGCTATTTTTTGATAATGACATCCTTGTTTAATATTTTCTTTCGTAAAGTTTCCACAAAATCATTACAATAATTTTTATTTTTTTACAATTATTTTTTAATAATTTACATAGAATATATTGATTAGTATTTTATAAATGATTTTTCAGTATGGCTTCGAAACCGATTAATATCCGCTGGATTAGAACTGGTTCTCAGCCACACTGAAAAATCATGTATTGGATCATGTATTTACAAACAGTTTTCCCTGAATATTAAAATAAAAATCATAAGATTGATACCGGTTTTGATATCCTGCCTAACAAAACTGGTTTAAATCTTTTAATTTTTTATTTTAATATCCGCGAAAATCTGTTTGTAATACGATTCGATAAATAACTATTTTTTTATCTCAAAATTTATTCTTTAAAAATGGTTAATTGGATTTTGTTAAAGAGTTATACCAATATAGTCTGAGAGTTATACAGGAAGGAAGGGAAGAGACAATGGAATTCAAATTAATCTACACATTTTTTCATTATTTGTTTATTATTTGGTTTAAGGCTCATTTGGGCATAGGCAAAGAAAATACCTCCAACCCCCCCCCCCCCCACTTTAAAAAAATCATTTTAGGGAATTAGGGAAGAGGAGTTTAGTGCTCAATAAATAATTTGATGGAAAGCACTAAATATTTTGTTAAACTTTGCTTTGATAAATATTGTTTATTCTTGTTAAAAAGCGAAGCTTTTCTATAATTTTGGTCATTCCGTCCGTCCGTAACGTTTGGCTCTTTTCGTTATTCTAGAATTGTACTATCGATTTCTACTTGTAATAATGATTTCTATGTCAACAATGTACAATAATGTAAGCACGGCATCTCAGGAAAAAAAGTATTTCCTTCGCTTTTATTTGTCATCCTTGTTTTAATTGAAGATTTGATTATTTGATATTTCTGATTAAAATCATAATTACAGAATAATGATTATTTGACCATTTTTATCAAGAGAATTCATATCAGTGATCTAAAGGGATATGGCAATGGCTAAATTTGATGTTTATCCACAATGATGATACACAAAATTATTCCTTTTGTAGATTACAAATGAAACGTTTGGATTCTTAACTTAATTACCCCTTCTGTGCATTATAATTTGTGGTTGAAACGTTGGACACTTAACTGAATAAACCAATCAATCAAAATTCAATGCATCCCCAATGATAATACACAAAATAACCCCTTCTGTAGATTACAATTAGTGGTTGAAACGTTTAAACTATCAATCATAATTCAATTAAAATTCCAAAACTAGTGAAGCCAACGAATAAGAAAACGCGATTATAAACCTTTTCGGATTATTGTAACAAACAGCCCAAAGTCCCCTCCCTCCCTGAATTTTTATACAAAAGGTAATAAGTGGGAAATATAGAAAGAGAGAGAAAAAGAGATAAAAAGTTTTTGAAACAGAAAAAGAAAAAAGAAAGAAAGAAAGAGAGAGAAATAGAAAAAAAGAAAGAGAAGAAAAGAGTGACAGAGAGAAAAAAGAGATAAAACTCTTTTTTCAACAATTTTTACATTATAACTTACCAAAATATCTAAATAACTAAAATCAATAGTTAAACATAATACTTGGAAGGAAATCTTAAAAATCAGGGAGGAAAGGGACAATTGGCTGTTTATTACAGTAGTCCCCAAAGCTTTATTATAACGTTTGGCTCAACAACTTTGAGGACTATTGAATTTTGATTGCTAAGTTGATTATAATCTAAAGAAGGGAAAATTTTGTGCGTCATCATTGGATATGTACATCAATTTATCTGCCATTGTCTTATCACTTTATATCCCTGGTCCTGACAATGATTTATGCCCATGTTAATAGGTTAAACAGTCCCCCACCTCCTCCTACTACTTATTTGATTTTCTTTCCCCCTTTTTTAATAGCGCAGCTACCCTATAACTAGGATACGTCGGACGTCCCAAGGTCTTGCAATTAAGAGAAAGACAAAAATAAGAGGCAGTAACTTTCATCTTTTTATTGTGCTATTATCCTAGATTAAAATCTCAATGACTATTGAACTGATTTGGTCCTGTGATGGTTTTCGGCCCTTTTCATTTTTAGATTGGGCCTTGGGATGGTTTTAGTCTCTTTCATTTTCAGATTTTTATCTTGGAATGGTTTTAGGCTTTTTTATTTTAAGATTTTTGCCTTGGGAAGGTTTTAGGCTATTTCTATTTCCTGTTTCTGCGCACGCATACCCTTTTAAAAATAAAGCCCCTAGATGTTAGAGGCACAGCCGCTGGTATGTACAAAAAGCATGACTAATTGATGCCCAAACACTCAATTTCTCCAATATGTCTCAAGATTCATAACTTTAACTTCAATACACTTTAATATCTTGTAAATATTGTTTGCTTTTGTTGCTACGCTATTTATAAACAAATTTTCCTTGTTGTTGTACCCAATTTAAAATATCCAACCAATCTCTGTAAATGAGACTTCTTGACCCCACCCATATCTTTATACCCCCTTCCTTTCTCTTTTTTTACCCATTTGCTCTCCCCCTAATTCCCCCTCCCCTCCTTTGCCTGGATGTTGACCGCTGAACATGTATTATTGAGCTGTCTCATTAGCCTATGACTGATCACCATGTTTCTCCGAAGAGTTAGGAAGCTAGGGTGTTCTGACAAAATTTTGAAAAGTAAAAATAACGATAACATCCGCTAGATATCTAAGAACCGGTGCTCAGCCATACAGAAAAATTATGTATAGCATCGTAAAATAGTTAATCTTTCACAAATATTACAATAAAATTCATAAAACTAATATCAGTTTGAACCCAGAGGGCTAACAAAACTGGTTTCAATCTTTCATAGTAATATCTGCGGAAAACTGTTTATAATATTTTGCAATAAATAGCTATTATTTAATCCTAATGAAAATAACTGGCATGCAGAAAACAATACAACAACATTATGCCTTTATAATGATAATTTAAAAATGACACAATAAAAAGGGGAAAATAGTTATTTATCGCATCGTATTATAGACAGCTTTCCGCGAATATTAAAATAGAAAATTTTAATATTCCAAAACTTGTATTAATCATATTTTTATTTTGATATTTGTGGAAAATTGACTTTAATACGATAATTATACATGATTTTTCAGTCTGTTTTAATCCAGCGGATATTGATCGGTTTCGAAGCCATACTGGAAAATATCTTTTTGCTAATTTATAATTTTTGCAGTATTTTATTTTATCCTTTTTTTGTGAAATTAAAAACTTCCCATTGACATAGAATTGTTAAGTGCTTTTGATCATTTTACAAATCTATTTCAGAATAAAGATCTATTCATTAGATTAGGATTTTTCAAGAAAATACTAGAATATTTTTAAATAGATTGGTACCCAACATTTTTATCCAATGTTCTCTTATATGTTGGCTTAAAAACTTTGGGTACTTTTATTGAATTATGATTAGTTGTTTCAAACTAGCAGTGTTCAAACTTTTTCACCAATAATTTTAATCAACAGAATTGGTAACTGTGATTGATGTTTATCCCCATGATGATACTTAAAATTACCCTTTCTGTAGATTTTAATTAGTGGTCGAAACGTTTGGACAATGAACAATGATTATGATTCAACCAATCTAAATTTCATTAAAGCCCCTAAAGTTTTAAAGCCAACGAATAATAAAACGTCATTATAAAACTTTGGGGACTAGTGTAATAAACAGCTCAATGTCCCCTCCCTTCATTGGTTTATAAATTGACAATAGTATAAAATTGAATTGAATATTTATTTAACATTTTAATGCCTAATTTAACAATATAAGGATAACAACATCCATAACAGCGAACCTCAACAAATTCATAAATAGTTATTCATCGCTTTGTATTATAGACAGATTAAAACCAGTTTTGTTGGACCTTAGGGGCTAAAGGCCCGTGCCAACATAACTGGTAGTAATTAAATTGTCTGTATTACGATGCTATACATGAATTTTCAGAATGTCTGAGAACCCGTTCTTATTCAGCAGATATTGATCGGTTTAGAAAACATACTGAAAAAATATAAACAGACACTAATTATGAATTTTTTATTTAAAATATCCAAGCTATTTTAGTAAAATTAAACGAATCGATAACTTATATGAGGTAAAATTGCTTAATATGAAAGATACTTTGTACAGACGTCCTTACAATTTTAGTCCTTATTTTAGAGTTGATTCGCTAATTTCATTATCCCGTATAGTTTAAAGAATCATTATTCAAACCAGTTAAAAATGAACGTACTGACCTTTTGATAAATAATATAAAGCTGCTACGCTTTCTGGGTTATACCTAATCATTGCAGGAAACTTTATGCATGCAAGGATTTATTTCAATTTTATTCTTTATGCAATATATAAGGTCGACGGACTCGTCCAAAATGTAGTAAAGCTTCGCTTAATAAAGTTAAAAGAGGGGGAACCATAGATAATTGAACATTCATCTATTTATCCATCCATCTTTTAGTAGCGTAGCTACTCTATAACTACTCTATAACTACTCTATAATTTGCCCTTAAGTTTAAACTGTAAATTACAAAAGTACAACTCTAATGATGATTAACAACATAACCCCTTTTAAAGTTTAAAACTATTGGAACCAAAAAATCAAATTCAATGAAAGCATCCAACGTATTTGAGCCAACGAATAAGATAACGTGGTTATAAAACTTTTGGTACCAGTGTAATTTAATGTCTAATGCTTAATTTAATTTAATGTCTAATGTTTTCACTAGAATTCTTTACATAACATTTTAGGGTGGAGATTTATTTATCGTGCAGTTGCAATGTCTAATCAAATATATAATTGAACGGAACTACTGATAATTTGACAATTTTCTTTTGATTAATCAGTAACAATTCACTAAATTTTCTTTATTTCAATGATTTTCTTCTCCAGAGAGGGAGGGGACATTAGGCTGTTTATTACAAAGTCACTAAAGTTTTATAATAATGTTTTCTTATTCGTTAGCTTAACAACTTTGGATATTTCATGATTTTTGATTGGTTGGTTCATTAAGTTGAGTGTCTTAACTTTTCCACCACTAATTTTAATCTTCAGAAGGGGTATTTTTGTGTATTATAAATAGGGATTTATCGGTCATAGTCTTCTACCTTTAGATATCTACTTTCTTCTACATTTAACCATTTATCTATCTATCTATTGGGGTGTGAAATAATTTTTAACCCCCCCCCCCTTCCCAATTAGAAATATATTTGTTAATTCGTCCATAAGTAAGGAACTCTGGTCTTTATAAGTAAGTAGTGTGATACAAAATTACAACATGAACAAGGATGACAACATTCATAAGTAGCGTAGCACAAAAAAATTATGGAAAAGAATACTGACAAAGAGATTTAAAGAGTTAATTATGCTTCATAATGATGGGAATGTTGACAAGTAGTTTCCAATCTTAAATAGCAGCCGAGAAAATCATATTTCCCACATAGCGTTAAGGACTCACTGACTGATGGACAGACGGACAGACTTAGTGAATTATAGAGCAGCATTACTCCTAAAAATAATGGCTACAACAATTATTATTATTATTGATAAGGCATTTACTGATAAACATATATTCAATCTTGAAATGTGTAGATTTAATTTTTTAACCAATACGGCGTTTTAGAATCATCCTTATCATTTGATACTTGAAGTGGTGATTCCTATAACAATCAGGCTCAGTGCTTAAAGCGTAGCATCTCTATTTAAAGCAATTTAAATCACTAGAAAAAATCATTTCACTTCTCAAGATTCTTAATAACTCTTACTAGGTCCTTAATGTTTTTTTTTTTTGGGGGGGGGGGGAGAGTCGACCCAACTTCTTCTAATTTTAGTCTAAAAAGAAAAACTAAAATAATTATTGTTGGCGATTTCTCTTAGGAGGGTGGTGGTACCCTCCCCCCAAAAAGTTATAAATCTTACCAGTACCTCCAAAAGCCACCCTGTAAAGAAGAACCGTATCAGCGGTTACCGAGATCCTTGGGTAAACAAAAACAGACAGACACAGATCCTCTTAATTTTATATAATGATTGTTTGTTTGTCTCATTTTGTCATATTTGTATCACCTCCTATTAATAAAAAAAAATGTTGATGGGAAAGGAAGAAAGATAATTCTATATTGACTGATTACAAATTGTCCATTAATATCCAGGGATCTAAAGGGATAAGACAATGACTGAATAATTTATATGCATCCCCAATGATGATAAACAAAATTACTCCTTCTGTAGATTACAAAAATTGGTCGAAACGTTTGGAAACTGAACTTAATGAACCAAATAAATCAAAATTCATTAAAAGTCCCCAAAGTTGTTAAGTCAACAAATAAGAAAACGTAATCAAAACTTTTGGGGACTAGTGTAATAAACAAATAGTTGATGGAAAAGGAAAAAAGATAATTCTCTATTGAATGATTACGAATTGTCCATTACTATCTTTTTATAAAAGGTTGATGGATGGAATAAATAAATAAATGGATTCAGTGGCATCCACAAGGCAAATGAATAGATATACATAAGGATGAATTTGCTAAAGAGAAGATGGATAAATAGATCAATAAAAGGATTTAAAAATGGATTGATAAACAGTCGAAAATAGAAATGGATGGATTAAAAAAAGCATCCATAGATAACTGTTTGGTTACATATAGATTATAGATGAATAGATGAATGAATTTTTAATTAAATGTATAAATGAATAGATAGATAAATGAATGGGTATATGAATGATTGGTTAGATTATTTTAATTCAATAGAACAATATCAACATGTAAAAAATAACGAAAAAAGCTTTTAACGCTGCGGACGGAGGTACAGACCCTAATTATAGAAAAAGCTACGCTACCAAAAAGATATAAATATATTAAATATTGAATAATATAGTCATCACTATACCATGATAAAAACACTTAATATTCATACAAAAATTGAATTCGATAGGACAATATTAACATGTAAAAAATAACGAAAAAAGCTTTTAACGCTGCGGATGGAGGTACAGACCCTAATTATAGAAAAGCTTTACTGGAAAAAAAGATAAAAATATATTAAATATTGAATAATATAGTCATCACTATTTTATGATAAAAAGTTAATCATCATGCAAAGTTTGAATTCGATAGGATAACTCTATTAAATACAAATTTACGATGAAAAGTAAACCATTACTGACGGACGGACAAAACTAATTATAGAAAAGCTAGGCTTTCCAAAAAGATATATAAATATATATTAAATATTGAATAATATAGTCATCACTATATTTCATAATGAAAAACACTTAATCATCATGCAAAGTTTGAATTCGATAGGATAACTCTATTAAATACAAATTTACGAAGAAAAGTAAACCATTACGGACGGACGGACACACTTAACTATAGAAAAGCTTTGCTTCCAAAAAAAATATAAATATATTAAAAATTGAATAATATAGTCATCACTATATTTCATGATAAAAACACTTAATGCGAGCAAAAAGAAAAAAATAGTACCTGGAAAATTAACAACCAACTAAATAATACATAAAATTTCAACTCAACCCCCCCCCCCCCCCCTATGCAATAAATGTATTAGTTTAGATGTATAACCCATACAACTACCTGGCCAAAGTAATGGAGAGCTTTTCGTCTGCTAGCAAATTGCTTCATGTCCTTATGGACGATAGTTATTTTTCCTCAATGATGATTAACAAATCCCCCCTTTTTTGCGTACCTGTGTAAATTACAGTCTAATCTCCTCTCCCTATCTGCTATTTTTAACTATGACAAAACATTGAGTCAAATATCCAATTAGCGTCAATGTGCTTGTTGTTTTAAATTATTGGTTGATAAGTTTTGACACAAATATTATTTTGTAACCAACCAAATTACAGTCCAATGTCCCATCCCTCCCTGCTATTTTCTAACTATTTCTAACCCTTTTTTTAGTCAAATATCCAATTGGTGTCAATTTGCTTGTTGTTTATGATGGTAGGGGCTAATTTCCATCCCCCCCGCCTATAAACAAATTTTAGAAAGATGGCAACCTTCCAAAAATTCAAATATATTACAATGTAGCTTTCAAAACAACAAATGATAATATCCTTTGCTTAAATCTTTTCTGCTGCTGGTAAAAAATAACATAATTTTTCTTTATAATGATTATTTTGAATAGTGGAAAAGTTATTTGAAAAATAGTTTTTCTTATACCATAAATCATTATTTATACCAACTCCCCCATCCACCTTAAAACCCATTCTTTTTATTCTACCCACAAATAATTTTATGTTACATTTTCTCCTACTGTATGAAACCAACTTGGGAACAATTTAAAGCTTTCCTGGAAATTGTATTCATATCTTTTTAAGGTTCTACAATTGATCAAACGCATATTGCTATTGCTACTCTGCCAATAGCTTCTAGGGAAGGGAGCGAGAATCCAAAGACATAAGGATGAAAATAGCCTTAAATTATTCTGTTCTGCTATTCATAACAAACAAACAAAAACTAATTTTGTATAATGTAGGAACATGTGAATATATAACAACCCCTCTTCTATTTAAACCATTATATTATTAATGGATATATTATTACTTGGATGTTGCACCACATTTTCATGTTCTCTGACAAAGTATTATTCGCAGCTTGCTAAAATATTGATACGCTCCATCTACCCCTTTTACCCCATCCCCTATCATCCTACTGGATGAATGAACTAACCAATAAATGAGGTCCACATTAGCAAGCTAAATTGACGACATAGTTTCTCCTGTCAATGTATCCACGTACATCCTGTATCCATTATATTTATTCCATAATAATATGTTTATTTATCTATATTTTATACAAAGAAAACAAGAACAAATTAAGTCAAACCGTATCGAAGCTTTTAAAAAATATATAGAAATAAATATATATATAATCAGAATAATCCAGACAACTACCTGGCCCAAGTGGTGAAGACCTTTAATTGTAGGCAGTAAATTGTTTTCTGTTCTTTTGTAGGAACTCGGCTGTGTTTATATTTCCGATGCTATTAGCTGACTTCAAAGACCCAATACAAAATTGGGACAGGGTCCCCGCCCTGTGGGCAGAGTTACATATAGTTGATGTCTAATCTATTCTTTTACTTTAAAGTTTTAAATTTAGATCATCTATAATACAAAGTAGAACGATGTCTGTCTGTTTGTTTGTTTGTAGCGCAAGATCTCGCTAACTGCTGAACCGATCGGGTTCTCCTTTACAGGGTAGCTTCTCATTATTCCCGGGAAGATTAATAACTACTTTCTTGGGAGGTGGGACACCCCCAACCCCCCTAAAAAATTAAAAATACCCACCCCAAAATTTTTTCTTTTCTTTTTAAAGCTAAAACTAAAATTGTGGGGTCGACTACCCCCCCCCCCCCCACCTCCCGACAAAGAAAATTTTTTTAAAAATTTTTCTTTTAAATCTAAAATACGAAATTGGTTTGATCAAACGTCTTGGGGCAAAGCCCCTAGAGGCTTGGGGCGAAGCCACTAGTATAATATCAAATACCTTATTTTTTATTCTTTCTCTTTTTCTCTCATTCCGACTTCCAACGCTTCACCCCTAATCAGCATACCCCTTTTTATTAAAACCTTTAATTACACTAGTACCCCTTCCCTTCCCCTATAGAACTTATAGACGGATTAAACCATAAAAGAGGCGGGGATGATGAATTAACTGCCCCTCCCATTTATAAACTGTTCATCAAAATATTAGTTATATATATTCCGCTAGGAGACAGTAAAAAAGTTTTGTGTTTTATATTTATCTTTATTTTAATAATTTATACATTTTAAGATTATTTGTAAATGTATAAACAAAAGTAAAAATTAAATTAGACTGAATTATATTTAATATTTTATTATTTGTATATAAGGTATTTCAAGTTTAAAATAAATAAAAAATATATATATTTTTTGAAGTTGGTAGTTATCCTCATTAATGGCACAATCATATACATCTAGTGATTTATGAAGGCTATAAAGCCGCTTAATTTAATTGAGAGGTATTTGAGACCTCTACATTTGGTAATATGTGTATTTAGATGAATTTTTAATAAAGTAGCGTGTTTTAGTCAAATCCTTATATATAATAAAGTAACATGATGTCTGTCTGTTAGTTTGTACTAAAGGATCTCGCTAACCCATGTTCTCCTTTACAGGGTAGCTTCTCATAGGTCCTGGGAAAGTTAATAACTATTTTGGGGAGGGTACAACCAAAATCCATCCCCCATTTCATTACATTTTCTTTTAAATATAAATAAAAAATTGGGTTATTTAATTCAACTCCCCCCTCTTCAAGTGCCCCTAGAGACCTCTAGGGGGCGTAGCCACTAGTTTTTTATAATAAAACAAATTTTATGTAAAGCCTTATTTTGATAAATTTTGATATTCAAGAATATCACTTATTTTTTTGCTTAATTATCTTCTCATTTTTTCTTCCAAAGCCTTCCACCAACACATATAATCTATCAAAACCAAGGAAGCAAGGGGTATTGTTGGTTTGTTTATTACACTAGTCCCCAAAGTTTTATAATAAAGTTTTTTTATTTGTTGGCTTTAAAACTTTGGGTACTTTTGAGAATTCTGATTGAGTGTTTTATAAATTTGAGTGTTCAAACGTTTTAACCACTAATTTTAATCTACAGTAGGGTGTAATATAAAGTATTGTCCTTGGGGTTATACTGCAATTTATCAGCCATTGTCTTATCCCTTACACACTAACCTCTTCCCATTCTTGTACAGAATGTAGAAGGATTAAAGAGGCGGGGATAATGAATTATCTTACCCTCCCATCTATCAACTGTTTATCAATGTAATAGTTTAAATAAAGTCCGCTAGGAGTCATTAAAAAAGTTTTGTAATCTTAGTTTTTTGATTATTAATAATTTTTCTATGTTTAAATTGTTTATAAATAAATAAGTAAGATTATATATATTTTAAAATAATAAGAAAACAATAAATGGTAAGTTTTATATGACAAATAAAAACACTTACCTCCTGGAAATAACTATTGGGGGCGAGGTGTTGCGTCAGGATTGAATCCTTCAGCTTCACCGTGGTCCATTCCTCACTTGTTGTAAAACTGATTTTTGAAAGCTAAAAAGCCATTCAAATTTAACAAGTAGCATAGTTGATTGTACCTATTGCTTACAGTAAAGTAACAGGATCTACAAATATCTATGTGTAATTAAGGATCTCGCTGAACCTTTATGTTGCTGTTCTCTTTTACAGGGTAGTTTCTCATAGATACTGGGAAGGTTTTTAATTTTTTTTTTATGGGGGGGGGGGAAGGTACCACCAAAATCCAGCCCTCATTTATTACATTTTCTTTAAAATCTAAATATTGGGTTATTGAATCCAACTCCCCCCTCCTCTGAGTGCCTCTAGGAGACTCTAGGGGTGTACCCACTAGTCTTTTAAAGTAAAAACAGATTTTATTTAAAACCTTAATTTTGATAAAAATTTTAATATTCTAGAATGTAACTTAATTTTTTTTCTTCTTTATATTATTCTTACCAAGTATCTGGCTAAACCAATATGGTTCTCCTTTACAGGGTAGCTTCTCATAGGTCAGATATAAAATTATTTAAATCTAAAATAAACAAGGATGACAACATCCATAAGTAGCGAAGCACAAAAAATTGTAGATGGGAATATGTACAGGTAGATTTAAAAGGTTTTTACTAAAATCAAGAATAGATTTATTGGATAAAATAAATATGAAACCTTGTTAATTTTGTATGATGACGATGGTCAAAGTAAATAATATTAAAGATGCTCATAACAATGGGAAAAATTATTTTGATACTGATATCCCATAAAAGTTTGAAAATTGGATCAAAATAAACAAAGATCTTGGGAAATATGTAAAACATATAGGATCATGTAAAGAAAACAAAGTCATTCCTAATTAGGACAGAAGTCACTGGAAATTGGTCTAAGGAAGGCTACTTATGTCCTTCATCTAACAAAATCTAACTTAAGGGAGGTGACTTATGTCCTTTGTCTGACAAATTCTTACATTAGGAAGGCTGCTTATGTCCTTCATGTTGCAAAACTTAGCTTTTCTGTCCTTCACATAGCAAAACCTTACTAAACATAGCTTTTCTGTCATTTACATAGCAAATTCTTGCAAAACATAGCAATTTCTTGCAAAACATAGCAAATTCTGGCAAAACATAGCAAATTCTTGCAAAACATAGCAAATTCTTGCAAAACATAGCAAATTCTTGCAAAACATAGCAAATTCTTGGAAAACTTAGCTTTTCTGTCCTTCACATAGCTAATTCTTGCAAAACATAGCAAATTCTTACAAAACATAGCAAATTCTGGCAAAACATAGTAAATTCTGGCAAAACATAGCAAATTCTTGCAAAACATAGCAAATTCTTGCAAAACATAGCAAATTCTTGGAAAACTTAGCTTTCTGTCCTTCGCATAGCAAAACCTTACTAAACATAGCTTTTCTGTCCTTTACATAGCAAATTCTTGCAAAACATAGCAATTTCTTGCAAAACATAGCAAAGTCTGGCAAAACATAGTAAATTCTGGCAAAACATAGCAAATTCTTGCAAAACATAGCAAATTCTTGCAAAACATAGCAAATTCTTGGAAAACTTAGCTTTTCTGTCCTTCACATAGCTAATTCTTGCAAAACATAGCAAATTCTTGGAAAACTTAGCTTTTCTGTCCTTTACATAGCTAATTCTTGCAAAACATAGCAAATTCTTACAAAACATAGCAAATTCTTGCAAAACATAGCAAATTCTGGCAAAACATTGCAAATTCTTAGAAAACTTAGCTTTTCTGTCCTTTACATAGCTAATTCTTGCAAAACATAGCAAAATCTTACAAAACATAGCAAATTCTTGCAAAACATAGCAAATTCTGGCAAAACATAGCAAATTCTTGCAAAACTTAGCAAATTCTGGCTAAACATAGCAAATTCTTGCAAAACATAGCAAATTCTTGCAAAACATAGCATTTCTGTCCTTTCAATTTATGAGATCTTAAGCTACAGACAGAAAAACTTTGCTTTTTTGTTTTCAATAAACCAGGATATCATAACACTAATGGAGTAACAATGTTGTTTGCAAAGTACAGTTGAAGCTTTCTGTATGCCCTTGTACTATGTGTGTTAGTGTCTGTGTATGTTCTCACAGCTTTAGTTGCCAGGTGGAAATATTGAGAGCCAAAATTATCAATTTAAAATTTAGAAATGTAGATTCTCTACAAAAATGTAGTATCTTGA
This sequence comes from Acartia tonsa, assembly GCF_053477335.1. NCBI lineage: Eukaryota > Metazoa > Arthropoda > Copepoda > Calanoida > Acartiidae > Acartia > Acartia tonsa. The sequence continues at coordinate 47,478,508 of NC_137271.1, forward strand.
TTTTTACTAGGCTCATTACATAATTTTTTGTATTTTTTAGAATATATTTTTTTTTGGCCACCTGTACATTATTTTCATTTCTCCCCTTCCCTGACTGCTACCCTCTCCCTAACTGGCTATCTATCTATCAAATTTATTTCATAATCCTTTACAGTAGCCAACACATAAAATATTAGACCAAAAAGTATTTAATATGAATCTAATATTTCTACATATTTATTTTTGATTATTATATCAAACTATTTTTTTCTTCATAAAATATACCTATACAATTATCAATGCTTTTATAAAAGAAACAGGAGAAATTGCCCAAGAAAAAAAAATAACTAACCCTCCCCAAAGATAAAAATTAGGTTTCTTTTTAAATAAAATAAAAACCATAGAATTGGACATTTGTATTTGATGAAAAGTACACACCTCTCTACATAGAGCATAGGCATATTAGTGTCATAGCTGTTAGTCTCATCTAATGCAATTCTCCATTTATCTGGTACAAACTCTAAAGATGGTTGACAACTTCATTTTCAGCGGTTCAAATAAATCAGCTGATAAATTATGTAATGATTGCAAAGGCTTACTTTGAATTTTTAGGAAAGCAGATAGAAAGTTAGATTTTTTTCTCCCCATAAATATTTAAATTTGAACCATTCCATGAAAAATCATCCCTGAAAAAAATACTTGGTTTAATTATTAGAGTAAACTGTTGTTTAATCTTTTATCTTTATATAAACCCAGGGAGGGAGGGTACATTAGACTTTAAATAAGTATAGTATTGAAAGGGGTATTTTAAATTAATTATACTGGGAATGTACACAAATTTACCGGCCTTTATCATATCCCTAGAGATCCCTGAGACTTCTGTTCAAAACGAAGCTTTTCTATAATTAGGTTGGTTCTTTCTATATGTAACAGTTACCTCTTTTCGTAAATTTAGACATGATAGAATTGTCTCAAACTTTGCATGATAACAGACCCTACTGATTTTAGAGCTACGCTTTTATGGATGTTGTCATCCTTGTTTAATTTTGTTTATACTTATACATGTTTGTATATAAATAATTTAAATTTAGATTATTCCAGATAGATAGTAGACATTGGTCTGTTTATTACACGTTAGTCCCCAAAATTTTATAATAATGTTTTCTTATTCGTAAATTAACCAACTTTTGGAACGTTGATTTTTGAATTGGTTGGTTAGTTTAGTTACGTGTTTAAATGTTCAACCACTAATTTTGATCTCAGAAAGGATAATTTTGTGCATCATCATTGGGGATGTATATCAATTTTCGGCTATTTTCTTTCCCTTTAGATCCCTAATTTGATCATAAGATTATTCGGGAATAGTCCCTTTTGTGGCAACGCTTTAAGGGGCGATTCGTCATATTTTTAAAATAGTGTTTTAGAGGTTAAGTTAGGTTAAGTTATATTGGGTTAGGTGATTGCCCCACAGGATATTTTATCTCCAATAATTTTATGATTCATCGTTCAGGAATATACGACGCATCGTATTATACTTAGCTTTCCGCGGCCATAAAAATGTACATTTATAAATTAAAACTAGATTTTTTAAATAGGTTGTAATATTATGCTTTATATAATTTTTCAGTATTGCTGAGAACCGGTTCTAATCCACTGCATATTGCTAGCAGACAATATTTAAATAATATTACTTTATAATCGACGCAATTTATATATTAGTACATTATTAGCAAGAGGAAAAGGGAGGAACGTTTAATTAAAACAGTTGAAAAAAACATTGTAAAATAAAATAAAATAAAATCAAATCTCTATATTTTCAATAATAGAAAAATGAGGAATAGTCCCTTTTGTGGCAACACCCCTTAATGGGCGATTCGTCTTATATATTTTAAATGGCTTTTGATGGGTTAGTTTAGTTTAGGTTAGGTTATATTGGTTAGTGATTGCCTCACAGGGTGAAAAAAAATAAAGAATCGCCCCTTAAGGAGCATTGTAAGGAAAGGGACTATACCCGAAAAATTAATTAAAATTAAACTACTCCTTAAGATCTACCAATTGGAACTGTCACATGAAATATAATTAATCTTCTTAAATATATTAGATAAATTCTTTAATTCAATGCTAGGACAATGGATTTAAATTTATCTTCTCCAGTGTTCCAGTTACATGAAATTGTGGAATAAAGATTTAATTTTATTGGTTATTTTAAATAAACACTGAATAAGATAATATAAAAATGTACTCTTTAAACCTTATTTACTATTGTTAGGTTAGTTAATTCTCATCTCCTGTTAGATATAAGTTTAAACAGTACATTACTTTCTGCCTTCTATACTATTATGAAATTCCTAGGTGGCCAAAAAAATATATTTTAAAAAATACAAAAAAATATGTAATGAGCCTAGTAAAAAAATCAAGAGACTACATTTTTGTAGAGAATCTACATTTCTAAATTTTAAATTGATAATTTTGGCTCTCAATATTTCCACCTGGCCACTAAAGCTGTGAGAACATACACAGACACTAACACACATAGTACAAGGGCATACAGAAAGCTTCAACTGTACTTTGCAAACAACATTGTTACTCCATTAGTGTTATGATATCCTGGTTTATTGAAAACAAAAAAGCAAAGTTTTTCTGTCTGTAGCTTAAGATCTCATAAATTAAAAGGACAGAAATGCTATGTTTTGCAAGAATTTGCTATGTGAAGGACAGAAATGCTAAGTTTTCCAAGAATTTGCTATGTTTTGCAAGAATTTGCTATGTTTTGCCAGAATTTGCTATGTTTTGCAAGAATTTGCTATGTTTTGCAAGAATTTGCTATGTTTTGCCAGAATTTGCTATGTTTTGCAAGAATTTGCTATGTTTTGCAAGAATTTGCTATGTTTTGCAAGAATTTGCTATGTTTTGTAAGATTTTGCTATGTTTTGCAACAATTAGCTATGTGAAGGACAGAAAAGCTAAGTTTTCCAAGAATTTGCTATGTTTTGCCAGAATTAGCTATGTTTTGCAAGAATTTGCTATGTTTTGTAAGAATTTGCTATGTTTTGCAAGAATTAGCTATGTGAAGGACAGAAAAGCTAAGTTTTCCAAGAATTTGCTATGTTTTGCAAGAATTAGCTATGTGTAGGACAGAAAAGCTAAGTTTTCCAAGAATTTGCTATGTTTTGCAAGAATTTGCTATGTTTTGCAAGAATTTGCTATGTTTTGCCAGAACTTGCTATGTTTTGCAAGAATTTGCTATGTTTTGCAAGAATTAGCTATGTGAAGGACAGAAAAGCTAAGTTTTCCAAGAATTTGCTATGTTTTGCAAGAATTTGCTATGTGAAGGACAGAAATGCTATGTTTTGCAAGAATTTGCCATGTTTTGCAAGAATTTGGTATGTTTTGCAAGAATTTGGTATGTTTTGCAAGAATTTGCCATGTAAAGGACAGAAATGCTATGTTTTGCAAGAATTTGGTATGTTTTGCAAGAATTTGCTATGTGAAGGACAGAAATGCTATGTTTTGCAAGAATTTGCTATGTTTTGCAAGAATTTGCTATGTTTTGCAAGAATTTGCTAAGTTTTGCAAGAATTTGCTATGTTTTGCAAGAATTTGCTATGTTTTGCAAGAATTTGCTATGTGAAGGACAGAAATGCTATGTTTTGCAAGAATTTGCTAAGTTTTGCAAGAATTTGCTATGTTTTGCAAGATTTTGCTATGTGAATGACAGATAAACTATTTTATGCAAGATTTTGCTATGTGAAGGACCAAAAAGCTAGGTTTTGTGTGGTGAAGGGAGGCTACTTATGTCCTTCATCTTGCAAAATCTTTGTTAAGGGAGACAAGTTATGCCCTTTATCTAACAAATTCTCACATAAGGGAAGCTACTTATGTCCTTCCTAGGAAGGTGACTTCTGTCCTAATTAAGGTATGACTTTGTTTTCTTTCCATGATCCAACATATAAAAATAGCCAAAAACCTGGCCGCCATGGTTGTTTTCTTAAAACGACAAGAAATTTAATTTTTAAATCATTAAAAACTTTAAAAATTTGGAAAATCGGACCATATACACTGAAGATATGGAAAAAAGTGTTAAATATATTTATAAATAGCCTAAAACCTGCCAAAAAGGCAGTCTGGCCGTCATGGTTATTTCCTTTAAAGACGGGAAATTTAATTTTGATATCTACAACTAAAAAATTTTGAAAATCGGACTATAAACACTGAAGATATGAAGAAAAATGTTAAAAATATAAAAAAAACAGCCTAAAACCTGCTGAAAAGGCAGCCTGGCCGTCATGGTTGTCTTCTTTAAAAGACGGGAAATTTAATTTTGATATCTATAACTGAAAAAATTTTGAAAATCGGACCATACACTGAAGATATGGAGAAAAATGTGAAAAATATAAAAATAGCCTAAAACCTGCTAAAAAGACAGTCTGGCCTTCATGATTGTTTCTTTCAAGTCAAGATTGTACCATAATTTTTTCTTTCTTTCTCTCATTCTCACCCCCTCCCCCCCTTCCAACACCACACCCCAATTGCCCCCTCCCTAACATAATTTAAGGATTAAACCATAAGAGGTGGGACAATAAATTAATTGCTCCTGCCACTTATAAACTGTTCATCAAGATATTAGTAAAAATCAAATCCGCTAGGAGTCATTAAAAATAGTTCTGTAATTGAAAATTTTTCTTTAATTTTGTAATATATCTATTTTTAAATTATTTATAAATAGATAAATAAGATAAATTATAAAATAGGATAATAAAAAAATAATAAATAATAAGTTTAAATAAGGTATTTACAATTTGAAATAAATAAGATATAAGGTTTTTATATCAACCATCATAAATTAATATTTTTTTTGCTGTCCCAGAGCTAATGATTATTTATGGCTGAAAAGCTGTTTAACTTATATATATGTAACATATCATACTAAAACTAATAATAATAATAATGATAATAATAATAATGTTTATTTGGTGCTGCCAGGTACCCCCTAGATAATAAATAATAAGTTTAAATAAGGTATTTACAATTTAAAATAAATAAGATATAAGGTTTTTATATCAACCATCATAAATTAATATTTTTTTTGCTGTCCCGGAGCTAATGATTATTTATGGCTGAAAAGCTGTTTAACTTATATATATGTAACATATCATACTAAAACTAATAATAATAATAATAATAATAATAATAATGTTTATTTGGTGCTGCCAGGTACCCCCTAGCTTAGGAGATAGCACATACAATACTCTAAATTGCTGCTATCTATTGACAATTTAGAGTTTACATTATGATGTTTAGTCTTATACAAAAATAATATAATACAGGGTGCGGCATATAAATCCGGACTTTTTTAAAACGGCCATAGCATCAAAACTACTTGACCAATCAGGACGTTTGACCCCACTATAAAAAGCTTAGATAATGACCTTTTAGCACAGAAAAATCTTTGGACGAAGATGGACGTTTATTATGAGCTGGCCGCGCATATGTTCAACAAGGCAGATTCGAAATGCGCAGGTAGTTTAATATTGATTCTCGACTAGGGCCCACTAAATCTGACCTCAGCCCATCTGTAGGTGAGATATGCATATGAAACTTGCTGGAGATACTCTTAGATACATAAGTAAGACACTAGAAAAGACTAGAGCTCGCTATCTGAAATGGCTTGGCCGTAGTACTCCAGCAAAGTAAAACGTTTCAGATTTTAAGATGTCAAAATCGTCAAAAATCGTAAAAAATTGTTAATATTTCTCGATTTTCGATTTCAGGGACCCATATGGAACTTTAAAACTCATTTTAGACTATGAATTGCGCTGACAACCCTAGCTGAATCGTCATGCCATTTCCAAAAAGGTAAAAAACGTCGTTATAGCTCAACTGTGGTCTAAATTAGAGCCTCCGTGTCTAAGGGTAGCTTGAAAGTTGTGTTAATTTGGACCCTGCGGTTACTCACATTTATAAGGAAATGTGGCCTTCCAGCAGCCTAATCTTAATTCAATAGACTTTTGGGCCTAAAGCTACTTTGAAGCATGGACCAATAGACGTGCCCATATCATAAAGACCTCCCTCATTGCCACTATCAAGGAGAACTTTGCCAGCTTGGACAGGTACATTTTGACCTGGGCCTGCCGGCGGTTGAGGCGGCGGGTAGAGGCGGCGAATGATACTGGCGGTCATTTTTTTGAATAATCTAATAGTTAAATACCTATTCTGCATCTCAGTTTTTAAAATTCAATAAAATCTTTAAAATTGACGATTTTATGTTCATTTGTTTAAAAATTAGAAAAAGTCCGGATTTATGTGCCGCACCCTGTATATACTAAGTTTAATTATTAACTAAATATAAATTGGTGGAATAAAAGGAAATTTTTTTAGGATATGCACCAGGAGCTACAGGAGTACTATCTTGACCAAAATGGGGATAGTGTATTTGATTCCTGGAGCCCCTTTTTAAGGAGGACGAAAAGAAAAAAAAGAATTTAAAACAAATTAATTGTAAAAAGGGAAAATTGAAACTTTAATTTAGTTAAATTGAGTTGTGAGGATGGTAAAAAAAAGAAAAACACAAATAAACATTTATATTATGTAAGAGAAATCAGTAAATAATAAAAAAGATGGAGAAAAAAAAATAGATGAAGGAATTTAGAGAAAAGTAAAACAAAATAAATCAAAAAATAATAAGATGGATCATTGTTGTATATAAGTTTAATACCATATTTTAAGTTTTTAAAATATCATTGAAGATTAATAAGTAGAGATTTTATTTAAAAAGAATTTTATTTAAAAAGAAAGGAGGAAGAAAAAAAAACATAAAAAGGAAAAAAAAGCAATACTTCAAGCCTATGTCATTGTATTATTTTTCAAAAAACAGAAAATTTCTCAATTCAAAATAATATCTTTTTATAGAATGCCACTTTGACTTTTGCCCTATATTCAACCCTCCCCTCCCCGCCAAAAAACAACACTCCTCTCCCCGCCAAAAAAGACAACCCCCCCCCCCTCCTTAAAAAATCACCAGGTTTTTTATGATATCAATTTTTAAGATCTATTTATGCACTCAGAACAGTTTTCTCTATTACAAATAAAATTAAGTTTTTCCAATAAAAAATCATTAGGTTTCATACAAAATTGTTTTCTTGACATAACTGTGCTAAAAGTATACATAACCTCGTCATTATTATTATCATTTTCAGGATTAGGATTAGTATTAGGAATAATGATTTCATTCCATAACTTTGGTAGATCAGAGTAAGGAAATTTTTAAAAAGATTCAAGTCTAACAAATGGAACAATTTACTGTTGATTATTTCTAAGAACTCTTGTTGTTCTTGTACTATTTCTAATCCATAAGTTATCAAAAGAACATGGAAGCCTATGATTAACGTAATCAAACATAAATTGTAATTTAGAATAGACAATTTGTTGAGTTACAGGAAGAATTTCTAAACTTTTTAAATAAGATTGTAGTATGTGCATTATATTTTGAGTTGGTAATTATTCTCAGTGCTTTTTTTTGCTGTTTTACAATTTTATCAAGAGTTGATGCTGCTGCACTTCCCCAAATTGGGGCACAATATGTAAGATGACTATGGACAAGTGAGTTGTATAGAGTTTGCAATGCTTTTCCGCCAATAATATGTTTTGCAGCATTTATAGCAAATAATGAGCGTGAAATCTTTTTATTTATCATATCAATATGATATTTAAAGTTTAATTTAGGATCTAGATAAACACCTAGAAATTTAATTGCAGGAGTTTCACTCCTTGAGTTGACATATGAAAGTTTGTGTACCAAATTTGGATCATTTTGGTTATCATTATTGTGATCAAGATTAATACTAATGCTATCAAAGTCAATTGTTGATTCATCTTTTGTAAATATCATAAATTTAGTTTTTGATGGATGTAGGCTTAACTCATTAGTTCTAAACCAATAAGTTATTTTTCTTAATTCAATATTAAGAATATTAATAATATCATGAAGGTTTTTACCCAAAATTAAAAAACTGGTATCATCAGCAAAAAGTAATGTAAATAGAGTAGTACATTTAGCTAAGTCATTGATATAAATTAAAAATAGTAAGGGTCCTAAAATAGATCCTTGAGGTACACCTTTGTTAATAAATTTCATATCAGACTTTTCATTGTTGATGTAAACAAATTGTTGTCTATTTGCTAAGTAATTTTTAAACCAAGTCAATTCTGTACCATTGATTCCAAGCTTAGAAAGTTTATCCAGCAAGATTCTATGAGAACAGCAATCAAAAGCCTTTTGTAAATCACAAAAGACTCCAACTGTATACTTTTTATCATTACTATTCTTTACAATTTCATTTATTAGATGAAAAATGGGCTGTATGGTTGACTTTTTTTTCTGAAAGCCATATTGATGTTTGTAAATAAGGTTATTTTCATCAAGATATGCAGTAAGTTTATTTGCAACTATTTTTTCAAGGATTTTTGAGAAGATTGGCAGAAGACTTATTGGTCTATAATTAGACATGTTACTTAATAGATCAGATTCTTTTGTTTTAAGTTTGAAAATTAGCAAAACTTTGGCTATTTTGAGCTCATTTGGAATGTTGCCTGACTGTAAGGATAAATTTATAATGTGAGTGAGAGGAATAGCAATATTTTCAATGATTTTTTTCATAAGTTTATTAGAAACACCTAGCATGTCTTGGCTCGATTTAGACTCTAGGCCATTTACAATTGTTACTAAATCTTTAGGCTGAATATGAGTAAATGAAAATATGGAGTCAGATGCAGTGGTATAATAAGTGCAGTCTCTATCGGATGGATTTATTTTAGATGTAATATCATTTGCAATGGTTGTAAAAAATTCATTAAATTTGTTAGAAATATCTTTCCCCTCCTTGTAGTAAACCCCATCACTAAAAATTTCAGTTATGACTGAACTTTTGTCATTGTGCTTCCTTATTGCTTCTCTTAATATTGACCATGTTTTTCTCAAATCATTCCTATTTTCTTCAAAAGATTTTTGAAAATAAAATTTTTTCCCTGTTTTAATTGCTTTGTTATAGCATTTTCTATATTCATTGTATTTAGAAATGTTTTCTTGAGTTGGTTCTCTAAGTTTAATGTCATATAACTCAAATTTTGTCTTTCTAGATTTAAGTAAAGCATTTGTCATAAAAGGTTCAACTTTATGAATATTTTTATTTAGTTTAACTTTTTTAAATGGGAAATGTCTTGAGTATGATTCATTAAAAATACTATAGAATTTATTATATGCATCTTGAGTACTGTAATTATTAGACACTGAACTCCAATCAGCATTTAACATATCTTGTTTAAAAGAGGAAATATTTTCCTCACTAAAATTTTGAGTTTGAATAAAAACAAGACCAGACTCTTTAACTTTGTCAAGAATAATAGTGCAAGTAGGGAAATGATCAGAAATATCTGCTGTAATAATAAATGACTCAAACTTATTTTTATTATCATTGGTATAAATATGATCTATGAGAGTAGCACTTGTATGAGTGATCCTAGTTGGCATTGAGATTAATTCTAAGAAACCATTTGCAAAGCTACTTTCAAGCAGTGATCTAGTTTTATCATGTTGATCAAATTTTAATAGATCAAAATTTAAATCCCCAATAATATAGGAAGGGTATCTGCGGCTATTTAGATCTGCTTGTAAGTCAGAGAAAAAGTTGATAAACCTGTCTAACTGCTCACTTTCTGTTAGATTAGGATGTTTACAATTTGATCTATAGACATTTGTTAGAAATATTTTATCATTTTTCCCAATATTAATCTCTAAAGTTAAACTATCTATAAAATAACTATTGAAGTAGTGTTTTTAAGTCTAATCCTTATTACAGAGTAACAAGATGTCTACCTTTCTCTGGTTCTCCTTTACAGGGTAGCTTCTCATAGGTCCTGGGAAGGTTTATAAGTTTTTGGGGGAAGGATACTACCACCTTCCCGAGAAAAATCGCCACTGGCAAAATTACCCATTTTCCAACTCCCTCCTCCTCAAGTTCTCCCTAAAAGCCTCCAGGGGTGTAACTGCTAGTCTTTTAAAATAGAAACAGTTTTTATGTAAAGCCTTAATTTTGATAAAAATTTAATAATTAAGATTGTAACTTAATTTTTTCTTTCTTTCTCTCATTCTTCCCAACCCCCCTACACCCCACCCCTAAGTTCCCATACCTTACAGAATTAAGACGGATTAAACCATAAAAGAGGCGGGGATTAACTGCCCCTCCCATTTACAATAGTTTTCATCTAAATATTAGTTAAAATAAAGTCCGCTAGGAGTCAGTAAAAAAGTTTTGTATTGTTTATTTTATCTTTATTTATATAATTAATACATTTTAAATTGTTTATAAATGTAAAAATAAAAGTAAAAACAAAATAAGATAATATAAGCCAATAGATTTTTAGTTTTATATAAGGTGCTTATACTTTAAAATCAATGAAAAATATATTTATTTTATTCTCATTGTAAGTTAACTCGTATATGGCACGGAAAATGTAGCAGTTTATGAAGGCTGAAAAGTCATTAATTTTAAGAGGTAGCATATTTGACTTTACCTATTACTATATGTTTCTCATACAATTTCATTTTGTATCACTTGTGATGAGAAAATTCCTTATAATACAAGTTATAGGATGTCTGTATGTTTGTTCGTACTGAAGAATCTTGCTAACCCATGTGGTTGTCCTTTGCAGGGTGGCTCCTCTTAGGTCCTGGGAAATGTTTATAACTATTTTGGGAGAGGAAACTATCAAAATCCCCCCCTAATTTTTTAAAAACTTTTTCTTCTTAAATCTAAAATAAAAAATTGGGTTATCGAATCCAACTCCCTCCTCCCAAATTGCCTATAGAGGACTCTAGGGGCATAGCAGCTAGTCTTTTATAATATAAACAGATTTTATGTGAGCTTTAATTTTGATAAAAAATTAATATTCAAGAGTGTCACTTAATTTTTTCTTCTTTCTTATTCTTATTCCAAAGCCTTTAACCAAACTATCAACTATAAACTATCAAAACCAAGGGAGCAAGGGATATTGGTTTGTTTATTACACTAGTCCTTAGGGTACTTTTAAGAATTTTGATTGGTTGTTTTATAAATTTGAGTGTTTAAACGTTTCAACCACTTATTTTAATCTACAGAAGGGTGTAATTTAAAGTAACGTCAATTGGGACGTAAATAAATTAATCGAACATTGTCTTATCCTTTTAGATCCCTGTTACACAAGTACCCATTCCCTTCCCCTATAGAACTTATGGACGGATTAAACCATAAAATAGGCGGGGATAATGATTTAACTGCCCCTCCCACTAATAGACTGTTCATCAAAATATTAGTTAAAATAAAGTCCGCTAGGAGCCATTAAAAAAGTTTTGTAAGCTTAGTTTTATTTTTGATTGTGAAAAATTGATCTATCTTTAAATTGTTTATAAATAAATAATAAGATAAATTATGAAATAAGATAATAAGAAAACAATAAATGATAAGTTTTATATAAGTCAGTTACTATTTGAAATTTATGGCATATATATTTACTTAATTTCGTTAAATAAATATTATTTATGTGAGTTTCATTCAAATTTTTGAAGATTTCTGAAGGCTGATAAGCCGCTTAACTTAAATGAGAAATATTTCAAACTTAATCTAATACTGGTATTTCTCTTAAAGGTTTCCAATGTCATGATGGTTGTTGATAGAGGTTTTATAATGACGCTCTTATTTGTTTGCTTAGAAACTTTTGGGACTTGAGTTTTGATTGGTTGGTAAATTTAGTTGAGTGTCCAAACGTTTTAACCACCATTCGTAATCTACAGAAGAAGTAATTTTTTGTAACGTTAATCGGTATTTGTCCTATCCCCTTTAAATTACTGTATCAGTCCTGACGTTAAAGAGATATTTTTTTTTCATCTTAATTTTCGCGGAAAGCTGTCTATAATACGATGCGATAATAAATGTATTTTGTCCAAAAATAAAGGGACTTTAGACTATAATATAAACTAATGTAAAAGCAGGGATCTAAAGTGATAAGACAATGACTGATAAATTAATTTACATTCCCAATGATGATACAAAATTACCACTTCTTTAGCCTAAAATTAGTGGTTGAAACATTTGAACACTCAACTCAATAAACCAACAAATCAAAAGTCCCCAAAGTTGTTAAGTCAATGAATAAGAAAACATTATTATAACACTTTGGGGACTAGTGTAATAAACAGCCCAAATTGTCTTCACTCTCTCTGTATAAAATACTTGTTTTAAAAATTACTCTTCTGTAGTTCAAAATTATAGGTAGAAAAGTTTAAACACTACTATTTTTGAACCAACCAATCACAATTCAATATAAGTCCCAAATATATTGAACCAGCGAATAACATAACGTGGATATAAAACTTTGAGAAACAATTATAATTTACAATTCAATGTCCCCTCCCTCCCTGATTTAATCCGAATCACCAGCAAAAGTTATCACCCATAAGCAGAACTAAATAATCTATAATCACTCAACAAAATTTATTATATTGAAGTTTGAAAAAAGTAGAACGCTTTAAACATATATTTACCAGGAATCTCAAGGGATAGGACAATTGCCGATAAATTTATGTACATCCCCAAGGATGAAACACAAATTTGGTTTTGACATGCAACTTAATGAACCAACCAATCAAAATTTAACAAAAGTTCCCAAAGTTGTTGAGCCAAAGAATAAGAAACGTTTACTCTATGCATGTATACACTAAATTTTTTTATAAGAGTGCATGTTTTAGGCTATTTATCTCGTATGGCCTGTAAAAAATAGCCAGGAACCTGTCCAGGGAGAGGCATACCGGGATGGAGGGGACATTGGGCTGTTTATTACACTAGTCCCCAAAGTTTTATGATAATGTTTTCTTATTTGTTGAATTAACAACTTTGGGGACTTTCATTGTATTTTTATTGGTTGGTTCATTAAGGTTTGTGTCCAAAAAAGGGGTGATTTTTTTTTATCATCAATGGGGATGTACATCAATTTATCGGCCATTGTCTTATCTCTTTAGATCACTGAGAGCCATATGCTTTTTTCAGGTTATATTTACAACTTTTATAAAAATACATTGGATGTGTGAATTATTAGATGAAAAGACTCGTCCAAACGTAAAGATCTTTTTATAACCAATTAGTTGATCATAGGACCACTTTAATAATATGTACAAAACGTTTCCACCGATTTTTTTTTCATCTACAGGAGGGGTAAATACTAAATATGTTTATCATACTTAGAGGAGTACTGTACACCAAATTTAATTTTTTATTGGCTTATCCCTTAAATCCCTGTCTTGACCTAACTAATGCTTATACGGGATCTCAAGGGATAAGACAGTGGACGATAAATTGATATACATACTTAAACGATGATAGACATAAATATTGGTTGAAAAGTTTAGACACCGCAGATTTATAACTAGATTTTAAAGTTTTTAAACCAACTAATAAGAGAACAAGTATGTAAATCTTTGAGTACCTTGTAATTTACAGCCCAAAGTCCCCTTCCTTCCTGAGTAAACCAAATAAATAGGAGAGTACATTTAAGCAAAGTGATACTTGTGTTAATGGCAAATTTATCATCACATTTCCCCATTTTGATGACATTATTAAGGGGAAGGAGGGGGAAGGGCGGGGTTCTATAGGGATAGATCAATGACAGATGGGATTTTCCCGTATGGCTTCGAAACCGATTGATTTCCGCTGGATTAGAACCGGTTCTCAGCTACATTGAAAAATCATGTACAGCATCGAATTACAATCAATTTTCCATGAATATTAAAATAATATCTTAGATTGAAAACCAGTTTTAATAGCCAGAGCTATCGAAACTTGTTTAATTTATCATTTTTATGGGGGAGGAGATATTGTTATTTTAGCCCATTACAAGTTTCACTTTATCAGAGTACATGAAAATCCAAGTAATTCTATATCGATTGCAGTCCAAATAGATAATAATGCGAAATAAAAAAAAAATGTGCAATAATAAATTAATTTTAAAAAGCTATAAATTAACAATAAATTAAGCGACTAATTGATATGTTCAATTTATTAACATCGTAAATTAACACTTAAAATCTTGCAAAAATTGAATTAACAATCAGGAATCTTTAGGAATAAGACAATGGACGATAAATTGGTGTGCAACCCTTTGATAATAAACAAAATTAAACATTCTGTAGAGTAAAATTATTGGTTAAAAAGTTTGGGACCGACAGTTGAAAATCTATGAAAGTTTTGAGTAAACGGATAATAGAACTTAGTTTTAAAACTTTGGGTACCAGTGTAATTTACAGTCCAATGTCCCCTCCCTGAAGAAAATGTACATATGTAAAATTTGTTCTATAATTCTTAGATTATCTTAATGAATTCTTTATATCTTTTTCTATGATTGTCCCATTTCTTTTTTTTCTAATCGTGGTAGCCGCTTGTAAGCCTTAGTGAAATCATCATATAAAAAACTTTTTAATTCAGCTGGATGTCTAAACCAAACCCCCCCCAAACGATTTTGGGGGTGCCTACGACACCCCCTCCCAAAATAAAAAGCTTGGACGCCCCTGGTCTAAACCTATACCTAAACAGAAAATAAGGGATAAGACAATGGCTGATAATCCCCAATAATAAGACACGGCATTACCCCTTTTATAGATTACAATTAAAGGTTGACACTTTTTGACACTCAACTTATTGAATCAATCAATCAAAATTTAATGAAAGTCACCATAGCATACGAATAAGAAAACATTATAAAACTTTGGAGACTAATGTATAAAACAGCCAAATGTCTCCTCCCTCCCTGCTATTATGTATTTCGCCTTTACTCTTTATCAGGGATCTCAAGGGATAAGAAATTGGATGATAAATTGAAGTACTTCTCAAATCACCACTTTCAAAGTTTTGACACTACTCTTTTAAACCGATAAATCAATCCTTGTAATAAAGTAAGAGGATGTCTTTTTGTATGTTTGTTTGTACCAAAGGATCTTGCTAACTGCTGAACCGGGTTCTCCTTAACAGGGTAGCTTCTCAGAGGGGTTATAACTAATTTGGGGGAAACTTGAACGCAACATAGAAATGTTACATATTATTTTAAAAAAAAAAACATGTAAAGACCTCTAGATGTCTCTAGGGGCGCTACCGCTTGTATTTAATTAAAGTACCCAATGCTCTTCAGCCAACGAATCAAGAATATGTTGATAAAACTTTGGGTACCAGTACTATTTACATTCCAATGCCCCCTCCTTCCCTGCCTGTATTAATAAGGCTGACAATATCCATGTTTTAAATGGACGTAGGGACATTCTGGTAACGATTGGTAATGATTATAGAGTTGCTACGCTTTCTATGTCGTACCTAACAATTATAGGAATCATCATGCAAAGTTTAACGAAAAGAGCTAACCGTTACGGACAAAAGGATATACGAACGGACCGACCCTAATTATAGATAAGCTTCGCTTTTAACAAGCCTGTATGTATGTATATATTGTATTTGCCCCCCCCCCCCCCACCGAGTTTTTTTATGTTATTCATACCTATTGAGTCTTTGTTCCCCTGCATGATAGATCACCTATATCAGGGATCTAAAGGGAATAGACAATATCCGATGAATTGATGTACATTGTACAACATCCCCTATAATGATACACAAAACTACCCTTTCTTTAGATTACAATTAGATCACATATATTGGTATCAGGGAGGGAGGGGACATTGGACTTTATATTACACTAGTCCACAAAGTTTTATAATAACGTTTTCTCATTTGTTGACTTAACATTTTTTTGGTCTTTGGTTTGTTGGTTCATTAAGTTGAGTGTCTAAACGTTTCTACAACTAATTTTAATCTACATCATTATTAGGGATGTACATCAATTTATCGTTATGAAGCAGCAGTAGTTACTAATTTATAAATGCTTTGGTTGAGATAGATTTATAACTGAGAAAAATCAATTTATCGGCCATTGTTTTATCCCTTTAGATCCCTGTATTGGTAGGCTTTTTAAGAGCGAAGATTATCTATAATTTGTTTATGCTTGTATGTCTATACGTTAAAATTAAAAACCTAATACTTAGCATTCTAAGAGCGAAGCTTTTATAATTAGGGTCGGTCCGCCCGAACGTTAAAAACGGTTATATCTTTTAATTAATTTAGACATATATGTTAGAATTGTTCTATTGATTTCAAACTTTGCGTGATGATTCCTATAACAGCTATGTACGAGTAAGGAAGAGTAGCAACTCAATAATCGCTACCGGAAATTCCGTACGTCCATTTATAACATGCTCATTTAAAAAAAGTGATGTTAAGACACTCTTCAAGAGCTATTGTTCGTTTGACAAACCTCCTTCTGATTTTAGAGTTTAGCTTTTATGGATGTTGTCATCATTGTCTATCTATATATGATATATTACCGTATTAGCTACGGACCAAACGGTAGGCAATAAAATTTAGGGGGCAACTTTAAAAAAAAGGATGAAAATATCCTAAATATAGCGAAGCTCACAAATCAGGCGGTAGGACAAACGAACAGTAACACTTAATAAGCAGAATATTAATTTATAAGTCTAAACAAAATTGTAAATAAGTTTGTTAAAAATTACTTAAACACAATACATCGTTTAAAAACATACATTTTATACCTTTTTGTCTTAGAAATCAATAATTTTTAGCATTTTGATCACTCTAAACTTGTTTTTCCCTTTAAAATACCGGAAATTTACAAATAGGGTTGATTTAGGAGTAGGTTGGGGGGGGGGGGGGGTTCTTTGTGGATATAGGGGATTTTCCCAGCAGCGTCCAATTGTCCCAAAAAAGCTCCCCTAGACAACTATCAACCCCCCCCTTCCTTTGCATGCCCAATGCTTCCTTTAGTTGGGTTGGGGGGAGGGGGCGTGATATAATTCTTTTGTAGTAATGTCCCCTTCATTAAATAGTTTATTTGGTAAAAGCAAAGCTTTTCTATAATATAGGTCCGTCCGTCCGTCCATAACAGATTGTTAATTTAGTCTTTTCGATTTAACCTTGCATGATGATTCCTTTAACAATTAAGAACGATTTAGGAAGCATAACAACTCTATAATAGTTAACAGAAAGTCCCTACGTCCATGATAAAGTAAATAATAAGATAAGCGACCCCTCTAATTCTGATTGGTTGGTTCATTAAGTTGAGTGTCCAGTCCAAACGTTTTAACTACTAATTTTGATCTACAGAAGGGATAGTTTAGTGTATCATTATTGGGGATGTACATTAATTTATCAGCCATTGTCTTATCCCTTTAGATCCCTGGTAAAAATGTGTTGTGTCAACACGTCATTAAAATTGAATTTAGTGACAAAACATAAACTCTCTCTTAATGTGCAAATAAACGGGGCTCGGCAGCCGTGCCTTAACTTAACGCCAACATTATGTCACACAAATATCCAAATTGGTCAGCAATTAATTTGTTGAATCACGGCCCCTGAACTTTTAGTAGTAAGGTCTTTTTTTGTGTGAAGCACCCTCTTTTTTAATTTTTGTTTTTAAAAAAATAAAAAAAAACTTCAAAATAGTCATAAACCTTTTAGGACCTATAAGAAGTTACGCTGCAAATAAGAATCATAACGATTCAGTGGTTAGCAAGATCCTTTGGTAGAGACAAACACACCCATAGACACAGATCCTGTTACTTTTATATAAGGATTAACAAATTAGTTAATGTTTATTAACATTTATTATTAACAACAAATTAGTTATAGAAAAGCCTCTATTCTATTATTTGTTCCGTACGTCCTTCTGTCGTATTAACGTTTATATTCTCATTAAACAGATAGAATAATACATTGGCATAGATTTTCATTGGTTTTTCATTTTACTTTGGGATCTAAAGGGATAAAACAATGGCCGATAAATTATTGTACATCCCCAATAGGTAAACAAAATGTACCCTACAGTACATTACAATTAATAACTGAAACATTTAGACACTAAACTTAGAGAACAAACTAATCAAAATGTAATAAAAGTCCCCAAAATTATTAAGCCAACTAATAAGAAGTTATAAAACATTGGGGACTAGTACAATACACAGCCCAATGTCTCCTCCCTCTCGTGGTTTTTCATTTTACCTTTTTTAAAAAGTTAAAAGGGTGCAATTATATTTCATGTGAAATTATGTGTATGTTTGTGTGTATTTGTGTGTGTATGTATGTATATGTATGTGTGTGTGTTTGTATGTGTGTGGATGTGTTTGTGTGTAAGTTTGTATATGTATGTTTGTATGTGTGTGCATTTGTTTGTGTAAATGTGTAAGTTTGTGTATGTGTGTGTGTAAGTATGTATGTATGTTTGTGTGTGTGTGTGTATGTAGGAAAATTTCATGTATAGAACGATAATGCCTTTAATTACTTTGCGAGCATGAGCTAAGATTTTAATCAGATCTTTAAATGATGGCAGCAGGTGTCCCAACAAAAAAGGGAGATAAAAGGTACCCAAAGTTTTAAACAAAGTTTTATTATTCATAGGCTCAAAAACGTTGGGTACTTTTAACAAACTGTGAATGGTTGTTCCAAATTAATAGTGTACAAACATTTTTATCAATCGTTTTCATATACAAAAGAGTAATTTTGTTTATCATCATTGGGGATGTAAATCAGTTTATTGTCCTTTGTCTTATCTCTTAAGTTCCCTGTGGTAAATAGAAATATTATTTTGCATATGCAAAAAAAATTTACGGTTTTTAAAAAATGATCAGTTTAAATGACGAAAAGAGGCAATAGAAGTAACTAAGAGTGTTTAATGTAAAGATTTTTCATTTTCACAGTTTAGATATTTATGGTATCGTATTATAGATAGCTTTTCGCGGATTTTAAAAATAAAAAAAAGAATTAAACCAGTTTTATTAGAATTGAATGGCCAAAGGCACGTGCTAACAAATTTATATAAATTTTACGATTTTCATTTTAATATTCGTGGGAAATTGTCTGTAATACGATGCTAAACATTAATTTTTGTTTTAGTCAAAGAGCCATGGTCTAATATTTAGAGAAAGCTATATTTCACTAAAAGTGCCTTATTTTGCCAACCCCCCCCCCCCTCCATATTTTTGATATATTGAAAATAAGGGGAAAGGACAGGAACGAACAAGGTTTAAATTTGAGTGGTAAAATGAGTGGTTTTAAAGATTTTGAGGAGGTAAACTAATGTATTTTAAAATTTTGAGGATTGCTAAATGAGAGTTTTCAAAGTTTGAGGGGGGTAAACACAATTTTTCGCCCACCCTCAGACGTCTATGGAAGAAGAGGTAGTTTTTCCTTTATTTGTTTATTACTTTAGGTCAGGTTAGGTTAGGTATTATTGGTTACTAATAACTATGGGTTCCTAAGAAAAAAATTATCTATCATTTCATTTTTTTCAACATTTAAGTGGGTAGGGTTTTTATTGATTCCGAGGCATTTTGTGGGAAATCACAGAAGGGTAATTGAGGGGCGGGACAATAGAGAAAAAGAAATTATGGTAAAAAAGGGATAAAGTTAGGAATCTCAAGGGATAAGACAATGAACGATAAATTTATATACATCCATAGTTTTAACCCAACCAATAACCAATTCAGTAAAATTACCCAAAGTTTTTGAGCCAATAAATAATATCATAAAACTTTGGGTACCAGAGTAATTTACAGTCCAATGTTCCCTCCCCCACCCTGGATAAAGTGAAAGGAGAATAATCCTACGAGGTGCTATCCCTGAGGGACTTTTTTACCTCAACTTTGCTTAACCTAACCTAACTTTTACAAAAAAAAAGAGTAAATATAACTATTTTTATTAAGATTCGATTGTATAAGAGAATCCCCCCCAGCAAAAAAAGTTATAGCTTTCATAGGACCTATAAAAACTTCATTGTAAAGAAGAACCATATCGGTTCAACGGTTAGCGAGATCATAGTCTACAGACAAACACACACATACACATACACACATCCAAATTCTTTTTTATAAAAGTTCATCTATCCTTTTACGCCAAAGCGTCGTAGGTTAATGAGTTTTGGTAAAAAGATTTTTATATCATCATATAAATGGATTTATCATTACTTGGATCTTACACCAGATTATCATGTACTCTAATTAATTTAAACTTGTAGCTGGCTAAAATACCTATTCGTCCCCTTTACCCCCTCGCCTCCCCTCCCTTCTTACTTGATGAAAAACTGACCAATAAAAGATGTTAGTAAACTAAACTGACGCTGTCATAATATCCACGTATATTCTATATCCATTATCATATAATAATATGAACATAGCATTTTACGAGCTTCAGGGACGAGCCAATGGATATCAAATTAATCCTTTCCTTTAACTCTGCATTTAAATGCTGTATTTTGGGTTCCAACTGCTGCTATGTAAGACAGTTTTCATAGGGGGAATGCGTTAGCCCAAAAAAGCTCAATTCATTACCATGTTCAATTAGGACTTTCAGACAAAGGCCATGCAATCAAAGAGCTGGTTATCTGTTAGGTGTTAAACCTTCCTCTGTTACTATATAAAGGAGATTTATATCAGTTCAGTGATTAGCGAGATTTTAAGGAACAGACAGACATACAGACATACTGTTACTTTTATAAAAGGATAAGAAAAAATGGTCAAAATTTAAACAACCAATTATCTTGAAAAAAAAACTAATAAATTATCAAAAATATATGTAAATAGCTTAGATTATGGTTTTAATATTTAAATTTATAATTTTAAATATTGTTTTAGGCAGAGATTCAAAGGAATAAGACAATGGCAGATAAATTGATGTACATCCCTAATGATATACAAAAAAAAATACCCCTTCTGTAGATTACTATTATTGGATGAAACGTTTGGACACTGAACTAAAAGAACCCACCAATCAAAATTTAATCTATGTCGCCAAAGTTGTTCAGCTAACGAATAAGACGTTATTATTAGACTTTGGGGACTAGTGTAATAAATAATCCAGGGAGAGAGGGGACATTGAGCTTTTTATAACCCTGGTCCTCAAAGATTACGCGTTTTCTTATTAGCTGGCTTTAGGGAATTTTATTGAATTGATTGGTTGGTTCATTAAGTTGAATGTACAAACATTTCAAACTCTAGTTGTAATCTACAGGAAGGGTAATTTTGTGTAAATTTATTGGGGATGTACATTAATTTGTACATTGTCTTATTCCTGTTAATAATCCCTACGGCAGCCCTGCACTTTTTAATATCTATTTACTTAGCAAATGGATATATTATTACTTAGATATTGAACCATATTTCTATATACTTTAATAAAGTGATATTCGCAGCTGGCTAAAATAACGATTATCCACCCCCCTATCTCCTTCCCTCCTACTGGATGAACGAACTGATTAATAAATTAGGTCAATATTAACAACCTGAATCTAGGACAAATTTTCCACTGTCATTATATCCATAAATTTTTCCGTAGTTAAAATCTTAATTGGCCCGCCTATTAAGATGAAAAAACAGGACAACTCCCAAAATTTACTTATTTTTGTTATTTTATGCAGGGAGAGAGCATTTGTGATTAAATATAGGTTCAGTGGTTAGAGAGATCCCTTGGTGCACACAGATACTACAGCATGACCCTCAAAAAAGTATTTTTAAGCATCTGCAGCCCTTATTTCTCAATGAATTAAAAAAAAATGCATATGTCCTTGTTCTCCATAGTATTCCACATAAGTAGATATAAAAATATTTTTTTTACCTCCATTAACACCGGAGATTTTTAGAGCTAAAGTTTTGAAAAAGTGACTGAGAAAAAGAATTTTTTTTGTTTCTCTTATTTTTTGGATGGTTATATTATGTTTTTCTGGCAACTGAATAATGAGACACAAAGAAAAACAAGTTAACTAATTATTTCTTTTTTATTCCACCAAAAAATATAAATTTTTAATGGCAAAAAATACTACTGAATGAATTGATAATTTGCAAATTTTAGGTTATTTATTAACCCTTATTTGAGAAAAGGATTAATTATGACAGTTGCTCCGCCTACTTTTCTGACATCTCAATAATTTAATAGGGGGTTAATTAAGCTTTTTAGACAAAAAAATCATTATGTTTTAATTTTATTTTCTTCATAACTTTTTTGTTATTAAAGTTAGGATTGTGAAACAAAAACAATTTTCCTGCTATATTCATAAAGATTTATTTGGTTTTTTAATCTTGAAAAATTTTGCCTAATAAGTAAGTTTTTCGAAATATCATTAAACTAAAAAGACTCAAAAAATATGTGTAAAAAAATGCTTTTTACTCAAAAACTAAATTTTTTATTTCATTTTTGTATAAAGTTTCTGCTAGTAACAAAAATAAAAGGATTTCTACCTTAATTTTGCTAAAAAAGTCGTTTCATGTTAAAAGTTACTTTTTCCTCAGTCACTTTTTCAAAACTTTAGCTCTAAAAATCTCCGGTGTTAATGGAGGTAAAAAAAATATTTTTATATCTACTTATGTGGAATACTATGGAGAACAAGGACATATGCATTTTTTTTTAAATTCATTGAGAAATAAGGGCTGCAGATGCTTAAAAATACTTTTTTGGGGGTCATGCTGTATATTTTAAGGATAGTTAAAATCTCTATTGGCTTAATAAGCCGAGAAAATAGGACAACGCCCAAAATTATTTATATTAGTTATTTAGTGAAGGGAGAGGGCATTTGCAAATATGTCTTTGTGTCCATTCTATAGATTGTATGAACATAGTTCATCAAAAATAACACCCGATAAATTTAGTCTATCTTAAGTTTATTGAGAAAGAAAGAAAATTTTATATATTTAGAATAAAAAAACTTTAAAACTTTAGTACTTTTTTTAAAAAAACTGTAATATCGACGCAATCTATAAAAAAAATAAAATATTTAACACTAAATTAGAAAATTTGTTAATTTAATTATTGCAATTTCGCATTTTTGATATAAAAACTTATTGTAATATTAAAAATACGGACACCTAGCGTGTAAATAATAAACTATATAAACGAGAAAACGTATCGTTAGCTAATGATAAGTGTTTAATCCTTTTTGTCCGAAATAATATTTTATCTCTTAATAACTTTATATAAACGTAAGTTAACTGTTTTATCTAACTATCCATTCATCTTCCTAACTAACTATCTATCTATTTATCTATCTATCTATCTATCTATCTATCTATCTACGTGTTATCTATCTATCCTATTACTAGTATCTATAATACAAAGTAGAATGTTGTCCGTCCGTCCGTCTGTCTGTCCGTCTGAAGCTTAAGTTCTCGGTAACCACTGAACCGATCGGATTCTACTCTTCAGGGTATATACATATTGGTCCTGCGGTGGTTTTAAGCTATTTTCTTGGGGGGGTGGGACACCCCCAAACCTCCCCAAAAACAAAAAAACCCTCCCCCATTTTTTTTTACAAATTTTACGAATTTTATGAATTTTACGAATTTTACGAATTTTACGAATTTACGAATTTTACGAATTTCGCGAATTTAATCGCAAAATGTTTTCCTGCTGGGTAGGTGCGAGAATTTGTGATTCGTTCTGCTGGGTAAGTAATAGAAGATGTAATTATACCTCTTGGGGCAAAGCCCCTAGAGGCTAGGGGCGAAGCCACTAGTAATATATAATTCTGAGCACGTAATTCTCTTTTTCGCAATTCACTTCTATCTATTATAGTTATGTCAGGAGTTTAAAGGGAAAGGCGGGCTAAAATTATATCCTCATATAAAAGTAACAGGGTGTTTGTCTGTCTGTCTGTAAAGAAGGATCTCACTAACCACTGAACCGATATTGTTCTTCCATACAGGGTACCAAAAGAAATCTCCCGTCGAAAAAATTTCACCCGACCCCAAATAAAATTTAATATCGAATTAAAACTAAAAATGGGGGTGGGGGGATAGTCGTCCCTTCCCCCACCCAAAAAAATTCTTCTGCTTTTTCTTTTTAAAAGTAAAATAAAAAATTGGATTATTCAACTCTCCCATCCTCAAGTGCCTCGATAGGGGGAGTATCATCCACTTGTTTTACATAATTACATCTACCATAGATTTTAATTATTGGTTGAAAAGTTTGGACAAAGTTGAATAAAAGTACCCAATGTTTTTTAAGCAAACGAATAAGATAACGTGGTTATAAAACTTTGGGAAGCATCATAATAAACAGTCAATTGTCTCCTCCCTCCCTGACTGTACCTTAATATCCGTGGATAATAAAGATGGAATTTTGTAAATAACTCTCCGTTATGGCTTCCAAACCGATTAATATCCGCTGGATTAGAACCGGTTCTCAGCCATATTAAAAAATCATAAGTAGCATCGAATTACAGACTATTTCCCACGAATATTAAAATAAAAATGATAAAACCAATAACAGTTTTGATAACCTGAGCCTTCGGCCCTTCGGGGCTTATAAAACTGGCTTTAACATTATAATTTCCAGTTGATATCCGCGGAAGGCTGTCTATAGTACGATGCAATAACTGTCTTTTCTCTCACTTTATTTCTATCTTTATAGCTCTCAAAAAGTTAATAAAACAGAACATTCTGTCTCAACCATGACACTTTGGTTGAGTGTGACTTCCGAATTAGCGGGAAGTTCTAGAGATCTTGTTGACGTACACACAAACCCCCAATACCAGGAACCATCAAGTTTCAACAGCAGGTTTGATTATAGATTTATTGAGGCAACTATTTCAAAGTCCTGAAATTACAAAATCAATTAATACAAAATTCCAGTTTTTTATAACCACGTAATCTTATTTGCTTTTTTAAAATCATTTTTTTCTACGGTTAAGAATCTTTGGAAACTTTGGCTTTAAAGGAAAATTATTTGGTTTAATAAATCATTGTTAAATGCAAAAATAAAAGCACATAAAAAATTACTAAAACATAATAATTAATCATAATAAAGTTTCATGTTTAGCTGGCTAAAGCCTTTTAAACTAAATATAATCGTCCTATACACCATTCCATTTAAATAAAATTTACAAATTCTACCTGAAGTTCTTATGGTTTCAAGCCCCTGGTATACTAGGGTCGTTCACGCACTATGAGACCAATGATAGGCCCAACTTTGTTCTCCGAAATCTTCACACACTCACATATCATTCAAAAGTAACGAACGTGGACGCATCAAAATATAAACAATCCATGCCGCGTCTCTTTAGAAAAGGAAAGTCAAACAAGACGACATTTGCGCTTAATTTGGGATAATGAATAAGGAATTAATTTCGATCTTGATAAACACAAAGCTTCCTCGAAAAGAGGTTAAGACACACCCCCCGTTTGAAAGTCAAATTAACTTCCTTAACGAGATTCAAGGTTTTTTTGCGCTGAGCACTAGCAACATTTCTCACTAAACTCAACTCACCATAATCACATGAGAATGGCCACATCCCGAAAAACATGACAATTTTTGCTCCTAACTAAATGAAACCCCGTGAAATGCATACACAATATTATACTCCTCACTAGGACTCATAATACCTCACATTTTAGGATAGAAGGATGGGGATTGGTTTGTACCATACAATATTCCAGGCACATGACACTCACAAGATCACATACACAAATCTTAAAATGGATAATCCTATCAATCATGATGTTGTAAATATAACAACTTATACTAATTAATAATCATTTCATAATCAATAGGTAATAAATCATTATTAATAAATCAATAAGTACCTACGAAATCAGGTTGAAATGTAAACAAATAATGGTAAAATATAAAACGAAATAAATCTTAGACAAGAAAATTAAGATTTATAGGTACTTAGAACTAAATTTGTTAAGCATCAAAAAGAGTAGTAAGAAAAAATATTTCAAAATCCTTGGGCAGAAAGTTTTTCAAACTTAATGAATAAGAACTGTAACTATCTTAATCAACAATAAAACTTTTCAATACTTAGATAATAGCAAAATAATAATAATATCTTTGTTAGAATTTTCATCGAAATTATGAAAAAAATACCAATTTTTCTTTGTAAAAAAATGAGAATTTTAATAGGAATTTTCAATCATTCCTTGATCTGAATAAAATGTTTTACTTGATTGAAATTCATATGTAATCTTAAAAAAATCTGCTAAAATACTTGATTTTTTTCTTAGAATAAATATCGAATCACGCAACCTCGACACATTTATTCTTTTTGGTAAACTTTTCAGGTAAGTTTTATAATGAATTGTACTTTTGAAAAGAAATTAAACTCAATAAAATTAAATTTGAGCATATGAAATAGAATAAAAATTAATCGCATTTCGGTTGATTCTTATTTTAGGCATAAAAATAGGCATATGAAAATGTGGCTTTTTTTTTTACTAAAAAAAATCTCAATTTCCATAAAATAAGAATCAATTATTAATCATAATTTTTAATGACTGCCTGACTGATACAGCATGTTCTTCCAGGGGAGATTTATCTGTCAGCCTGAACAAGACTCTTGCAGTCTTTCTCCCATCCTCAATCCTCGTCACACGGCCCATCCGCAGACACCTCATCAGCGGATTCGTACTCGTAACCAGCACTATATCTCCGTCAGCTAGCGGCTCCGCCATCTCATCTTTCCACTTGGACATCCTTAATATCTTTGGCAAAATCTCCTGGCGGTAGGAAGTCCAAAACTGGGCAGACAAATCTTCTAACAACTTCAACCTGGAGGAAATTTGGTCCTCAGGTTTCATCGCCACATTGCACAACGGCTGGCGGTCTACATTTCCCAGCAGCTGGCCAGGAGTAATCAGCTGCCAATTCTCCACGTCATTCGCAGCTTCTATCGTCAACGGTCTGCTATTCATTAACTTGCTAACCTCTGCCAACAGCACCAGGAGCTCATTAAAATTAACAGAACTATTCACCAACTTCTTGGACAGCAATCTCTTGGTTAATCCCACCATTTTCTCAGCTTGCCCAATAAAATGGTGGGCTCGGGCCGGAATCTGGGACCAAGAAAACTCTACCTGGCTGCCCAACTTCTGCTCTAAAACCTTGCGAGCAGCGGATAATTGTGTGCCCATGTCGCTTACTATAACCTTCGGCAGACAATGAACAGCCTCCAACTTGCGCAGGGACAACAGGATACTACTGGTATCATACTTCTCCAAGGCATCCAGCCACAGCGCCCCCGAGAACCTGCAGACTACCACGAACACCCACACCTTCTTCGTTGCTGTCTGACTCCTCGTTTTTGCAGTAGCTCTCCTCGTAACCAGCGGACCCATAAGGTCAACTTGCACAGCTTCAAATGGCCTGCTCGGAACCAACTTGTCAGGTAAAACATCCTTCATGGTAGTACGACATTCCTTGGCCCTCTCAACACTGCAGGGCCAACACTTCTTCACCTCCATGATGGACAACCTCCTTGCCTTCACAATCCAGCACCAACGGCGGCTCTCAGCTAAAGTTCCACGGACACCGGAATGAAGCTCAACATGCGCTTCTCTCATAATGACAGAAGCTAACCAATTACCAGGCTCGAGAATTACTAAACCTGGCATGTCTTCAAATAGCATTTTACGGCCACCAGTAATGGCGTCAATGACGGGCTCGCCACGACCAACCATTTTCAGAATACGCATCTCCCTGGTCACATAATTACCTCCGGGACCAACGACAGGCCAGGTCAATGATACTTCATGCACCAATGGATTCAATGACGAATAATTGCCTTTAGCGTCATTTATCCACTCATCCTGCTGGCTACATGACACAATGAAAAGTTCCGCCGCCGCCATAAAATTGTGCAAAGACGGCTTGTACACAGAATCTGCGGCTGCTACATGACTACCAGCGGCTGTAGTCTTGCCTTCTTGTCTGCTCTTTAGCTTCTTCAACCAGGTGTTCGATACTTGCAGGACAGCTGCCATAATACGTTTGGCCTGCCCGAATGATCTCCTGTGCTTAAACCTAAAGACATCTTCGGCGGCTTCTCCGGTACCTTTCATTGAACATAACTTAACCATTTTGGTATTCAACTCCTCCGGTGGTAAATCCTGCTTGACTTGCTCGGCAGTTTTCACCGGCCACGCACTTTCATCCTGGCGCAACCATTCTGGGCCCAATCTGTACCTGGAACCTGGACCTAAATCTGATACCTTGCAGGTGCTTCTGGTGCCCAAATCTGCAACATTGTGTGTCCCAGGGACCCACCTCCAGTCATCCTTGTTGGTTGCAGATTGGATTTCTCCAATGCGATGAGAATTAAATGTGTTCAACATGGCACTGTTGGAAACAATTTGTGATAAAACACACGATGAATCAGTAAAGTACATCACTCTGATAACATCAAAGGGCAGGGCATCTCTGATGGACTTTGACAACCTGGTGGACATCTGGCAACCCATCAATTCAAGGCGTGGAATTGATTCAGTCTTGACCGGCGCAACTCTTGACTTGGTGGCTAGCAGGAACGTTTCAAACCCTTGCCTAGTTGGCCACCTCAAATATGCCATACATTCATAGGCCTCTGATGACCCATCAGAAAACATCATCAAGGATGGAAGGCCAGTTGGTTCCTCCGGGACCACACAACGGTCAAACTCCAATTTAGCGACTTCAGCTCTGTCCTCCAGCGACTTAACAAGTTCATCCCGTAGACTTTTTGGAATGAAATCTTGCCAGCCCAAATTCAGCAAACATGTTTTCCGCAGGACAAGTTTAATTCTCAACAGGATAGGGCTGCAAAGCCCGAGGGTCGAAGGTCTGGGCGGCGAACCTGTGGACCATCTTCTTTGTCAGATTCTCGTCCAAGGCGTCCTGGAGGTTGTACAAATCAGCATCCTCTTTCACCTTCTTTCCCTTGACTTTACCATCTTGGTTGACTCTCGTGGCGATGGATAACACATCAGTGGCTGGCTTCCATATCAGCCCAAGAACCTTGGTTGGCTGGCAATCATCACCAGAATAAATGACTTGTTTGAAGGAAAAACTACCTTTGCTGATAATTCTGTCGGCTTCTTTCATCATCTCCTTGGCTTATGGCACAGATCCTGCTCCCGAAATAACATCATCTATGAAGCTGTGCTTCTCAAGCTTGACTGCAACTGGAATCTGAGGTAACTTGAAATCTTCCTCGGGGTAGGTAGGTATTTCTGGCTCCTTCCATAATTCAGGTTTTGCAACAATATCACTACCATTTATCTGTCCCTCTCCATACATCTCCTTGACTTCTGCTTCACTCTTTCCGCCAAACAGGCGGGACGTCAACTTCAGGGCTGTAACTGCCAGATTCCCAGCGGCCAACTCGCCAAAATTCACCACTTTAGTCAGGTAAATTTCAAGTTGACCGTCTGGCGTCGGGGAAAATAAAACTCTCTTCATCTGGCTGTCGAACTCTGTGGCCAGGATGGAGTTATAAAACTTGGAAATGTCCGCGGTTAAACCAACCTTATAACCGCGGAACAGCAACAAATGATAAAAAATCTTCTGCATTGGCGGCGGACCTCCCAGCATTATGTGATTAAAACTGGTACCCTTGAACGTCAGAGAACTATTTGCACACAATCTCATGGGTGTTGAGCTTGAATCCTCCTTGAAAGCAACCACTATTGATGAACAAGACTTGGGCCCTTCATACTTCAATTCTTCAGGCGTTGCTTTTTGAAAAACGCCTCTGGAGATGGCGTCATTGAATACCTGCACATACATATCATAGGTACCTTCCTTGACCATCTTGGCACGATCCTTTTCAGCAATTTTGCAGGCTAAACTCTCATTGTAGGGCAAAGTGTGAGGATCTTCAATGTAAGCATATTGACCTGTCCACTTGTTGGATTGCAAGTCTAGTGTTAAACCTGCCTCAATTATTCTCTGCCTCTCACGCTGGTCCCAGGTAGTGCCATCGGCCATAGCCTTGCACTCTTGACAGGCAGTACATCCTGGACAAAGTGCCTGCGGCTGTACCCCAAACGATTCAGACGTCAAAAAGTCTGGCAAGGTGTCTCCACTAACACTGACAGCTTTATATGCCGACTTTTGGTCACCAGCTCCACCGTCAGCACTTGTACAGATAAAACCACTACCAAAAATGGTTCGCCACAACATAGACTGGCCCACTTTCTGGTAGGTTGATGGAAACACGTCAGGATGTGTATTTCCAATGATGATATCTAAGCCTCCACTAATATATGTAAATCTTTCTGGCGGCATCTTAAATATTTCGGCGGCGGTTTCGGGGTGGACCGAGCGCATCTCGTTGGCCCCGCCGAGGGTAGGCATGACAGCTGCCTCAAACTCCCTCAAATTACCGTCCCTATCCTTCAGATAAAACACAACATTGCGGCAGGAAGTCTCACTGCCGTCAGCCACAGAAATAGTTGTATATCTGCCGGCGCTAGTGTCATAGGACATATCACCGGCCAACATTGCTCCCCTTGTCCTCTCCAGCAGTTCCACAATCTTCTTGATGTCTGGTTGGTTCATGCTACCTAGCTCCATCATAATTTTCTCTCTCAGGGCATCAGGGCATTTGTCTTTGAAAATATGAATAAGAGTTAGGTGGTGGTAATCCTTAGCTTCAGAACCAACGATGGCTTCTACTTCCTGCATGGTGCTTTTGAAGGTAGCAATTGCACTAACCACGTCCACAGGTTTATCCACAGGTTTCATCTTGTTCAGCTTAGTTAAAATCTTCATGAACCGGCGGGTGTTTGATAAAAACATCTGATCCAAAAACAACCATTGTTCATTGTGATCTCTAATCGCTGACACTTGCTTGCGTAACTCCGGGTTGGTTATCACCTTCTCAATACACAACATCAGACTTAACCTCTGGTCAGAAAATCCGTAACCAGCGCATAGATCTTTAAAGACCTGTTTAAAGTTGGAGTAATCCGTGTCAGTACCGTCAAAGGACGGCAACAAACTGTTGTCCCAGCGCCCATACTGCGGGTTGGAACTCCAAATATCCACGGCAGACATACTTCTGGAGAGTATGGCAGGTGTTCCACTCTCATCCAAGTTAGATGAACGACGTTCCATCTCTCTAAGCCTTCGGTACATATCACGTACTTCTTGGCGCAACTCCATGGAAATTTTAAGCACTCCCATGTCCATCCTCACCTTCTCAATGACTTCGAGGTTCCTGGCGACAGTGCTTGACCTCGCGTCGTCTGAATCATTGTCAAGCCAGTGCAGAATTTTCGTACACTGCTCCAACGACGCATAAACTTTATCTGCAACAGTTTTCTGTTCACTAGCTTCATCCAAATCACGCTTGAACTCGCGCAACTCACTAGTCTCCACGGCAGGTTTTAGACTTTTTATTAGGTCAGATTGGTCCTTGACCTCACTAAAAATGTCACGAATTGATTTTAAATTCACATTTTCACATGAACTAAAAATTTGGCAGGCTTTTAGATTGTCATAAAACACTTTTAACTGTTCATCAAACACTTCTAGCCTTTCACTGCCAATAGCGATAGCTCGCTCAATTTTCTGCTTTTTGGTTAGTGGCATATTGATTCACTAGGTACTTATTTCACAGAAAAAATTGTCACAGTTTATTGCATCAATAATCACTGGATGCTATTAATCTCTTGAAGAATGCTAACGCCTATTCTTCAGATACTTTGAAATTGTCTCAACCATGACACTTTGGTTGAGTGTGACTTCCGAATTAGCGGGAAGTTCTAGAGATCTTGTTGACGTACACACAAACCCCCAATACCAGGAAACATCAAGTTTCAACAGCAGGTTTGATTATAGATTTATTGAGGCAACTATTTCAAAGTCCTGAAATTACAAAATCAATTAATACAAAATTCCAGTTTTTTATAACCACGTAATCTTATTTGCTTTTTTAAAATCATTTTTTTCTACGGTTAAGAATCTTTGGAAACTTTGGCTTTAAAGGAAAATTATTTGGTTTAATAAATCATTGTTAAATGCAAAAATAAAAGCACATAAAAAATTACTAAAACATAATAATTTATCATAATAAAGTTTCATGTTTAGCTGGCTAAAGCCTTTTAAACTAAATATAATCGTCCTATACACCATTCCATTTAAATAAAATTTACAAATTCTACCTGAAGTTCTTATGGTTTCAAGCCCCTGGTATACTAGGGTCGTTCACGCACTATGAGACCAATGATAGGCCCAACTTTGTTCTCCGAAATCTTCACACACTCACATATCATTCAAAAGTAACGAACGTGGACGCATCAAAATATAAACAATCCATGCTGCGTCTCTTTAGAAAAGGAAAGTCAAACAAGACGACATTTGCGCTTAATTTGGGATAATGAATAAGGAATTAATTTCGATCTTGATAAACACAAAGCTTCCTCGAAAAGAGGTTAAGACACATTCATAATAAACATTTAATATAAAGATTTTTTAAAACATGGTTTTTATATAATTGATGTTCTTCCGTTCGTCCGCCCGTCAGTATCGATCAGCTTTTTTCACTAATTTAGCATGTTAGAATTGTCCTATCTATTCCAAACTTTGCATGATGAATCCTATACCAATTAGATATGCGTATCAACTCTATAATCTTTACCAAAAAGTCCGTACGTCTAATACTTTCTGGTAGTGATTATAGAGATGCTACGCTTCTAAAGTCATACCGAACTACAACAGGAATCCTCATGCAAAGTTTAAAATCGATAGGACAATTCTAACATTTCTAAAATAACTA
Organism: Acartia tonsa; assembly: GCF_053477335.1. Classification (NCBI taxonomy): domain Eukaryota; kingdom Metazoa; phylum Arthropoda; class Copepoda; order Calanoida; family Acartiidae; genus Acartia; species Acartia tonsa. The sequence continues at coordinate 47,511,145 of NC_137271.1, forward strand.
AAAAGAGCTAACTGTTACGGAAGGATGAATCGACCCTAAGTATAGAAAACTTCTCTTTAAAAAAGATTTAAAAATGATTTAGAATTCTAGAGTATCTTCGCTACAAAAAAAAATACAATACTAAATAAACATAAAAAAACATATCTAATTTTAAAACCAATAAATAATGATTTAGAATTAGATCTAGGGTATATATATGTTTAAATATTACTTTTTCGGGTTGGAATTTAAAAAAGTTATCCTATTTGATGAAGTATTAATGTCTTTTAGTCTGTAGCTTAAGATTTCGATAACTACAGAACTGATTGAGTTTTCCCTTTTAGGGAAGCTTTACATACGCTATTTTATTTTTAAATTTAAGCCTTTGGGTGGTTTTAGGCTGTTCTGCCTCCTTCTTAAACCCTTTAAAATGTTAGGGGCGCAAACGCTAGTACTAAATAAACATAAAAACATATCTCATTTTAAAACCAATAAATAATGATTTAGAATTAGATCTAGAGTATTTTTGTACAATGTATAAATGTAAATTTATCATGTTGGAATTTTGAAAAGGTATCTTAATGTCCCTTCGGGTTCTAGACCTCTCGAAGCCCCTTGAAACATACTCCACGTCTTTGAATTGGGGCGTAGTAAAGCTTACATTCGCCCAGGTGGTGTTGGGTTAATCAACAGACAACCAACTCTTTAATTGCACGACCTTTGTCTGGAAGTTCTAACTGTGCATGGTAATGAGTTGCATAATGAGTTTGTGTTGTTGTTAGTTTAAGGTCTTTCTTACATAGAGAGGGAGGGGACATTGAGCTGTGTTATTACACTAGTCCTCAAAGTTTTAGAATAACTTTTTCCTATTTGTTGGCTTAACAACTTTGGGGACTTTCATTAAATATTGATTGGTTGGTTCATTAAGTTAAGTGACCAAACATTTCAACTATTATTTCTAATCTTCAGAAAGAGTGATTTTGTGTATTATAATTGGGGATGTACTGTACATGCATTAATCGGCCATTGTCTTATCCCTTTAGATCCCTGGCTTTGTAATAAATATATTAAGGTCCTTTTTCCAAATAATAACATGAGCCAATTCTTAGGCACCATGCACATAGGTGGATCTAGGCATACTTTATTATTACCAATATAAATCAAGTGTAGTGCTACAGAAATTGCTAAAGAAAATACTGAATAAATGCGGTAAATATTTTAGACATGTACGATTAAATCATTAAAAAATTGTTGTCAAAAATGTTAAAAATTAGCATTTAAGTATTTAAATAGATGTAGCTATTATTGAGTTGCTTTGTTATTGATTATACAAAGTTTGAAATCGTTAGGACAATTTCAAAATGTTTTTATTGAACAAAAGAGCATCCATTACGAATTGACGTACGGACCAGTTATAATCTATAAAAAGGTTCGCTTTTAAAAATTTGGAAGTAATAAATTTAAAAAATTTGTATCGCTGACTTTAGCTGGCCGCGCGCTAAATCATTGATATAAATGATAAATGTGATTGAGAGCCCACATTAACATCAATAGAGCAACATTTCTAGGACACGCCCATTTTCTAAAGTAGCGGAGCTACTCTATAATAGCGGTTTATGTACTATTCTTATTCGTTGGCTTAACAACTTTGTGGAATTTTAATTGGTTGGTTCATTTGGTTGAGTGTTCAAATGTTTCAACCCCTGATTGTAATCTACAGAAGGAGTAATTTTGTGCATCATCAATGGGGATGTGTATTAATTTATCAGCCATTGTCTAATCCCTTTAGATCCCTCAGCGAAGCTACTCAATGATATGGTTGTATGTACGTCCAAAAACCGAGATGTGATTGAGAGCCTAAATTTTATATTAAATTTTTTTTTGGTGGGGGAAATTTTTTGCAGGGGCGATTTCTCTTGGATAGGTGGTGGTACCCTCCCCCAAAATAGAAGCTACAGAGACACACATAGATCCTGTTACTTTATTTTAAGGATGTTAAGTTTGTCTATCAACAAATATAGCCAAATATATTTAACTATTTTAATGCATTTTGGTTATACTAATGTTTGCTTTTAGGGGAGAGAGAGCATTAAACCTAAAACCATCCTAAAACTTAACTTTTAAAATAAAATATCTTGAAATCATCCCGGGATCTTTTATAAAGCTTCTTTAAAATGGACAAATTATTATACATCCCAAATGATAATAAACAATATTTGTTTGGACAATACTAGTTAAAATAAAAGTTACTAACCAACGAATAAGAATTTTTTATAGTCCAATATATAAATGAAGGGAAGGGAAATTGGGCTGTTCATTTCACTGATCCCCAAAGTTTTATAATAACGTTTTCTTCTTAGTTAGCTTAACAATCTTGGAGACTTTTATTTAATTTTGATTGGTTGGTTAATTATGACGAGTGTCAAAACGTTTCAACCACTTTTTGTAATCTATAGAAATTGTTTATCATTTTTGGAATGTATATAAATTTTCTGCTATTGTCTTATCCCTTTAGATTCCTGCAAAATATATGTACCTGTATAAATAGACAGAAATTATGACGAATTGCGACATTAATTAGGGCAGAATTACCTAATAAATAATGTTAATACAGCGTAGATGCTTTATAATTAACTTTAAGTAGGTACGTCCGTAATTAACTAATAAGCTTAGAAGCGTAGCTGCACTATATGTATGATGTAATTGTATATGAACATTTACAATTATGAGTTAGATAATATTAAGAAATGGATATATTATTACTTGGATGTTAAATCAAATTTTCATTTTCTCTAATATATTGTGAAACCTGCAGCGGGCTAAAATATTGATACCTTTTAAAACATCCTCATCCCTTCTACTCGATAATCTACAGACCAAAATAAGTTCTATTTTAGCAACCTAAATTGACTTCTATATCCATTATAAAGAGTAAGTGTCTTTTCAAAAAGGGGGGAGGGCAAGGACAGAAAAATAGCCAAATACCACCCAAAAGCCAAAATCTCAAAATAAAGTAGCCTAAATCTATCTACAGGCCTCTATATAAACTCAATCATATAAATAGTTGAGGAGATCTTATTGTACGTAGAGGTAAAAAATGACTAAAAAATCTGCCACGTGACGTCATAAAAATGAGTGTTTATCCATCTTTTTTTTTTAAAGCCTTATCGGTTCGTCAGTTAATGCGATTTTAAGGGGCTAACGAAAGGACGGTCGGACAGACAGACATTGTTTGAATGATGAAACATGGCCACTGTATATTTGTATGTAAGTTTAAAATTTAATGAAATAAAAAACGAACATATATCGACAAACACCAAGTTACTTTTAAATATAATCAGGAAGGGAGGGGAGGCTGTTTATTACACTAGTCCCCAAAGTTTTATAATAACGTTTTCTTATTCACTTTGGGAATTTTTTAATTGGTTGGTTTCTTAAGTTAATTGTCCAAACTTTTCAACCAAGAATTGTAATCTACAGAAAGGATAATTTTGTGTGTCATCATTGGGGATATGCATCCTTTTATCGGCCATTGTTTTATCCCTTTGGATCCCTGGGATAAAATTGTACATATGGATATTATCATCCTTGTTTTATTTAGCTTTCTAAACTTAATAATTGAATAGATATGTGAACCAAATCTAATTAGTACAATTTTATCAAAATTTATGAAGCTTTCCGCGGATATGAAAAAAAGATACTAAAATGAAAGACCCTTTTATTGGAAATTCCCCAAAGTTTTTTCGAAGCATAAGAAAACGTTATTATAAAACTTTGGGGACCAGTGTAATAAACAGTCCAATGTCCCCCTTCATTCCCTGCCGAAATTTACCCATTGTGGAAAACATTTATTTATCTTCCATTGTCCTACTAAGCCTGTATCCCAAGTTTGTATCCCTGTATCTTTTTCAGGGATCTAAAGGGATAAGACAATAGCCAACAAAATTTATGTACATCTCCAATAGTGATATTTAACACAAACCCTTCCGTAGATTACAATTCGTGGTTGGAACGTTTGGACACTCAAATTATGTTGAGCCAACCAATCATGTTCAATAAAAGTCAAAATTGTTAAGCCAACGAATAAGAAAACGTCATTATAAAACTTTGGGGACTAGTGAAATAATAAGCCCTCCCTCCCTTCCAAAATTTACCCTTTATAATTGAGGGAAAACATTTATTCATCTTCTTTTGTCCTAAGCCTGTATCCCTTTAGATTATTCCAAAGACAGTTTCAATGGGAAAAAAGATTAAGAATAAAGATAATCGTTAGTAGCGAAGGTACTCTATGATAATGGTATGTCCGTACGTCACTTTCTCACTTTCTTACAACACACTCTCACACACAACATGCTTAGTCCCCAAAGATTTATAATAACATTTTCATATCCGTTAACTCAACAACTTTGGGGACTTTTCTTCAATTTTGATTGGTTGATTCATTAGGTTGAATGTACAAAGTTTTAAACATTAACTGTAATCTACTGTAGTTGTAATTTTTCATATCATCTTTGGGGGTTCTATCAATTTATTAGCCATTGTCTAATCCCTTTAGATCCCTAAAAAGATTTAAACTATAGAAAAAAGATAACTATATAAGGATTCAAACAAACAATAAAATTCATTCAAACTTTGAGTAATAAAATCCAGAGAGGAAGGGGACATTGAGCTGTTTATAACACTCGTACCCAAAGTTTTACAATAACGTTTTCTTATGCGTTGGTTTAACAAATTTGGAGACATTTATTGAATTTTGATTTCAACCACTTATTTTATTTCAAAGCAAGGTAATTTTGTGTATTATGATTGGGGACGTACATCAATTAAACGTCCATTGGCTTATACCTGTTTTGTACGTCTATGAATATACTATATATTTAATTTAATATACTATTGACAACAGCTATTTACAAAACATGTTATTAAACAAATTAGTTTTACTATACATCATGGATAACAGAATCGATATACTATTACTTGGATGTACTCTAAAAAAATTATGCTTGCAGCTGGCTAAATCATCCACCCTCCTTATCCTATACATTTCTTCATTCTATACTAAATAAACGAACTGGCCAATAAATGAGGTCTATATTAGCATTATTATTGAAAATTATTAAACATTATATTTGAAATTTTAATTATATTTTTTTTCAATTACCTATCCATGAATTACCTGAAATTTATTTCCCCATCCCCCCCAAGCTTCACTTTTTATTTCTATTCTATTCCATTTGACTAAAAGTAATTTACAAAAATATATCAATAAAAAATATCATGAAGGGAGGGACATTGGGCTGTTTATTACACTGGTCCCCAAAGTTTTATAATAACCTTTTGGTTAGTTTTATTAGTTGGTTCATTAAGTTGAGTGTCCAAATTTATTGTAATCTACAGAAGGGGTAATTTTGTGTATCATCATTGAGGATGCGAATTAATTTATCGGCCATTGTCTTATCCCTTTAGATCCCTGCCATACTTTATTCTTTATTTCTATTCTATTTCATTTGACTAAATGAAATTTATAAAAATAAATAAAAATACCATGGATGGAGGGACATTGAGCTGTTTATTACACTGGTCCCCAAAGTTTTATAATTACCTTTTCTTATTCTTTGGCGAATTTCGATTAGTTGGTTCTTTATGGTAAGTGTCCAAACGTTTCAACCACTTACTTTTATCTACAGAAGTAGTGATTTTGTGTATCATCATCAGGGATGTACATTAATTTATCGGCCATTGTCTTATCAGTTGGCCTAACAACTTTGGTAAATTTTAATAAATTTTGATTGGTTGGTTCATTAAGGTGAGTGTCCAAACGTTTCAACCACTTATTGTAATCTTCAGAAGGGATAATTTTGTGTATCATCATTGGGGATGCACATCAATTTATCGGCCATTGTCTTATCCCTTTATCTCCCTGCCAAACTTTACTCTTTATTTTTTCTATTCTATTTCATTTGACTAAAAGTAATTTATAAGAATAAATAAATAAAAATACCATGGGTGGAGAGACATTAAGCTGTTAATTACATTGGTCCCCAAAGTTTTATAATAACCGTTTGGTTAGTTTTGTTAGTTGGTTTATTAAGTTGAGTGTCCAAACTTGTTGTAATCTACAGAAGGGATAATTTTGTGTATCATCATTGGGGATGCACATAAGGTCAGTGTCTTATCCTTTTAAATCCCTGCCATACTTTTTTCTTTATTTCTATTCTATTTCATTTGACTAAAAGTAATTTATAAGTATGAATAAATAAAGATTTCAGGGAGGGAGGGGAAATTACACAAGTCCCCAAAGTTTTCTGATTCGTTTGATTGGTTGGTTCATTAAGGTGAGTGTTACCTTTTATTGTAATATTTCATTTTATTTCCCCGTCTTGATTTTGTAAGTGCTATGTACATAAAAATATTAGAATTGAATAAAGCAATTTCCAGTATGGCTTGAAACGATTAATATCAGGTGGATTAGAACCGATTCTCAGCCATTCTGAAAAATCATGTATAGCATCGTATTATAGAAAATTTCCCACAAATAATAAGTTTAGGTTACTTTGGTCTTCCGTTCCTTTTGGCTAACAAAACTAGTTTTTATCTTTAAAAATCTTTATTTAATATCCGCGGAAAGCTGTCTATAATACAATGCGATAAATAACTATATATTTCCCCCCTGGTCTTGATTATGTAAGTGTTATGTACATAAAAATATTAGAATTGAATAAAGCAATTTCTAGGGTTGTTTATTATAAAGGGGTAGGATGATGAAACTTGATAGGATTTGTAAGGTTTATTTGATGTACTTTGAATCATGCATAGCCGGTAAAGCCACATTCAGCTGCTTTTATTGTTTTTTTTTAGCAAGGGTGGGGGAAGGGGGTCAAATGATATGTATCAAAAGTTTGAGGGAGGTAATTTTAAAAAAAATTTGAGGGGATCTAGTGAGGGGTTTCAAAGTTTGAAAGCGGTAAACACATCTTTACCCTTGAACGTTTATGCTTCCAACTAAATAATAAACTGATATAAAGCTTTAGCAGCCTGAAGTTAACAGTTGACCTACAATGTTTTTGCTCAGCCAGACAATTTTCAACAATTAAAATTTTCAAAGAATGATATTAATTCGCAGAAAGGGTAAGTATGTCTGTCATCATTTGGGATGTTCATTAATTTATCGTCCATTTATTGTAGGTTACATTTTACTGACTTGTACAATAGCTTTTAAACCAGGGATCTAAAGGGATAAGATAATGGCCAATTAATTATGATACACCAACTTACCCCTACTGTAGAACACAGTTAATTGTTGAACCGTTTGGACACTTAATGAACCAATCAATGAACCAAAGTTATTTTGTCAACGAATAAGAAAACATTATAGTAAAACTTTGGGGACTAGTGTAATGAACAGGCCAATATTTTGTCCCTCCTTGTATTAAACACACTGTACACATCTTCAACATTTTTATGTTTTAACTCTAAAAGGCGTATGAAAAAAAAACATTTTTGTTTGATAGTAAAGGGCTAAGGGAATATTTAAATAACAAACAGTTTATATAAAGAAAATGCTGTCAAGTAGGGATAGCGCATTTAATGAAAAATATTATCAAATCAACTTATTAGACAGCCATTAAAGAGGAGGCACGAACTATGTGTAACTTTAAAGGGTCTCCGCAACTTGGGCCAAGAAGTTGTCTGAATTATACATCTAAACTTAATACATTTATAAGTATCACTGCAATTTACAGTCCCCTACTCCCTGGCTGAAAATACTTAATTTATCATTATTTTGAGACTTTTCTTATCCCTTTCCCTCCCTGTATATTATTCACCCTTATTTATTTGTGTAATTTGTTAGGAGTATAGTTCAGGGATCTTAAGGGATAAGACAAAGGCTGAAAAATTTATGTACATCCCCAATGATGATACACAACTTCTGTAGATTTGAGTATAGGTTGAAACGTTTTGACACTCAAATTAATGAGCCAACGTAAACCAACGAATAAGAAACGATATTATCAATCTTTGGGGACTTCTTGAATAAAGTCACTTTACAATAAGTGTTAAAGTATTTTTTTATATTTTTGTAGGTTTGGTAGTTAAAGTGGTTTTTCTGTCATGCAAATATTTCATGTATGTAACTTAATTATAACTGCACTAATATATAAAAGGGTCATTATGTTTATTATATAATCCACCGTTTAATAAATGCAATAAACAGCTTTAAGCACAGGGAAATAGGGGCTGAAATAACTACAGAAAAATATGATTTTTAATTGTTTAAAATAAAGAATGGTTCTATACTTGAAAGACTTTAGTTTTTGAAAGATAGGGATAAAATAACATTTATGTAATTAATGGACAGTATAATGTTGTAATGTTGCTAACCGCTGAACCGATATGGTTCCCTTTTTCAGTGTAGCTTCTCATAGGTCCTTAGAAGGTTTCTAGCTATTTTGGAGGATGGTACCACCACCTTTTTAAGGAAGCTTCACATAGCTTCTGGGTTGATTTTAAGATATATTTTTTAGATTTAAGTCTTGATCTAGGCTATTTTCTTTTTATTTTACTTTCCCCTTAACCGCTATACTAGTATTGTAAAATGTAACTAATCGGTATTAAAGGGTTATTTAATCATTACTAGAGGAAGATTTGGGGTGGGGAGGGGGAGGAGAATAATTTATCCTCTATTGTCCCCTCCCTGTATCCCTGATTTAATAAGGAATTTTGCTTAAAATATATTTATTTGGTGTTGTAAATTAGGACAATGGATTTATTATTACTTGGATGTTACACCAGATTTTCATGTTCTCTAATAAAGCGAAACTTGTAGCTGGCTAAAATAACGAACTGACCAATAAGAGATGTCTATGTTAGCAACCTAATTTGACGACAATTTTCCCCCTATCATAAATTCATAATATCCACGTATATCCTATATCCATTATCAGACAATCATGTACTCGATAATAAAGTGAAACTTGTAGTTGGATAAAATAACGATTACCCCCTTTACTCATACCCCTCCTCTCCTTCTGGATGATCGAACTGACTAATAAGTGATGACCATGTTAGCATTCTAATTTCCGCTGTCATAATATCCACGTATATTCTATATCCATTATCAAGACATGAAATAATGTAATTCAAACTTATTAGTAGAGAAGGTACTCACAATTAGGGCATCATGTATGTATGTCCGTCTGTCTATCTATCCTTTATTCCTTCCCAATGTCATCAATGTTAGAGTAGCTACTAACAATTATTGCATGTATGTACGTATATCCGTCCGTCCGTCATTTTATAAGAAGGTCAACAATTTTATAGAAACTGTTTTTGTAAATTAAAACATGTTATAATATAATCATAATTTATTCGTAGCGATGCTACTTTTTTATCAAGGCATGTTTCTATGTCTGTCTGTCTTTCCATAAGTAAATCAAAACTATTATTGTTACTGTTTTGTAAATAAAGACATGAAATAATGTAAATAAAACTTATATTTAGCGAAGCTACACACAATTAGGGAGTGTGTTTATGTACTTCCGTCTGGCTATCCGTCCTTTATTTATTAGACTGTAAAATACACTGATGCCCAAAGTGTTATAACCAGTTTACGTATTTGATGATTTAAAAACTTTAGGCACTTTTGGTACATTTTTTGCTACCTAAATAACAATGTATCATTAATTAATCTTCATTGTATTATCCGTTAAAATGAAATTTCCAAATTTCAACTGTATTTTAATTTACTGATTACTTTTGTAACAAAATTATTCTTGTTTTATAATGTACATTGTAAATACTTTAAGTACTAGTGTGGTAAGCCGAAACGTTTCAGCTCACCGGTTGCGAGTTCGAGTCCAACGAGCCTTAGCCTTGAATTATTCTACCAAAACAAACTAGCAGGATTTAGTCATACAGAAATTATATATTTAACTGAATAATATTTACAATGGATGTTTACTATATATATACAACAGATTATAACAATAGGTTAGGTTTGAAGGGGGTGTGGGACACAAGGGCTTAGCCCACGGCGGTAGACAGTCTGCGGGGGTAGCTGTGGTAAAAGGGGAGGCAGCGCCTCCCGGTTGTATAATTGCGTGAGGGGCGCGTGATAGCTGCGTGTCCGTGCCCCTCCCCATATTTAGGCAGGCCAGTTTGACCGCTGGACAGCGGGGTCACCGGCGGTCATGAGGTAAATGGTGATATAATGGGATTAGTGCAGAAGGCTTGTTATGATAAGTCACTGCGTAGCAATTCTGTAAACTGCCCGTCCGTCGGTTGCCGTATTACCACAACCTCCCCTTCAAGGGCTGCGGGGCTCCCGAGCCACCAGGCCTTGAACCTGGGGATACGGCAACCTCTGTCTGCGCAGGACAACATCTTCCTGGGGCACAGCTCGGTGGAGGACAGCTCTGGCTATACAGGCTCCGCGGGACACTCGCTGCTCTGTCTGGCTGTGGTTGGATATCAACATTGTCAACTCCCGGTTGGCTTCCAGCCGTGGGTTAGCGACGGCCAGGCCCCGTCGTTGGAAGTTTTGCCTTGTCTGCAGGACTAGTTCTGCTCGGTGGCGTCCTCGTCGCCGTCCAGGTCGCCTTGGATGTCTGTTGGAATCTGATGGGCAGTTACATCTCCAGTGTATTTGCGCAGTCGGCCTACATGCGCGGTGACCTCCAAGATCCTGGCTGTTGGAGAGGCAGGTTTGATGACATAATGGACGTCTGTGGCTTGTTGCACTATCTTCCAAGGGCCAGTCCATCTCTTGGTAATCTTGGCTGCCTTCCCTGGCACCAGGCGGGGGGCCAGATACCAGACCAGGTCTCCAACTTCGTACTTGGCCGTGCCTTCGTAGGCGGCCGCGCTCCTCCGGATGGTTCCCTCCTCTTGCTGCTGGATTGCGTCGTACACGGCATGGTAGCATTGCAGGAGAGCTTGGACGTTGGCTGGGACCGAGGCATACTCAGTGTCTGGCAGCCGGAGCACCATGTCCACCGGAAGTTTGGCCTCTCTCCCAAAGTAGGCCAGGAATGGGGTCACGCCCGTGGATCTGCAGGCCTTGGTATTGTAGGCGAAGGCAATGGCAGGCAAGTGTGGCTCCCAGTTGTTGTCGTCTCTGTCTAGGAACAGCCGCATGCCTGTGTTGAGCGTCCGATGGAACCTCTCCACCCGGTTGGACTGCGGGTTGTAGGGCGGTGGATGTGTCAGGCCAATCTCGAGCTTGGAGGCCAGCTCCTTGAATACCTGGCCGGTAAACTCCATCCCATTGTCGGAGTGGATCTTCAGGGGACATCCGAACGTGGCCAGGTGGCGGTGCAGAAGGGCTTCAGCCACCGTGAGAGTGCGCTTGTTGGGGATGGCGTAGAGGCTGACAAACCGGCTGAACCCATCCTGACAGGTGAGGATGTAGCGGTTCCCGGCTGGGGTCTCTGGCAGCGGCCCCACCAGGTCAATAAACAGGACTTGCTGTGGATACCCCTGGCGGGAGGGCACGTGTATCCCTAACTTCAACCTTTCCTTGGTAACCTTCTGTACACACTCAGGGCAAGTCTGAACCATCAGGCGGACGTCACGGGACAGGTTGGGCCACCAGAAATGCATGGCGACGCGGGCAATAGTAGCGTCCATCCCAAAGTGCCCGGCCATGGGGGTCCCATGGGCTAGAAAGAACGCGTCCTGCTGGAGGGCCGAAGGCAGCAGGTATCTTGTTCTCTCTCCTGTCAGGGTCTGGTCAGTGGTGGTGAGGCAGCCATGCTCGTCGAGTCCCAGGGCTGCGAAGCGGCTGGCGTACTGCTGCTCGTCTCGTTCCTTGCCGCGCAGCTCAGCCTTAGTTGGGGCTTTGCCATCGGCCACCCACTGGCGGACACGGAGCAAGAGGGGGTCCTGTGTCTGTGCCTCTAACACTCTAGCCGGGTCCAGCCGTGCGGCAGAGGGCCGGCCAGCTGCGGGCTCCCCTAGCTGGCAGAGGGTGTGAATGTACTCAGCTTGCTCTGCTAATTCTTCAGCGGTAGCTGTCGGCATATTGTCGTCCTCCCGGCGGCTGAGGGCGTCAGCATTGGTGTTCTGGGTGCTAGGACGGTGGCAGACAGTGAAATCTAGGGCCGCTAGCTCCTCCTGCCAGCGAGCCACCATCCCTGTGGATGTGTTCAGCGACTTCATCTGTAGCAAGGCTGAGGAATCAGTGTTGATCTGGAAGCTACGGTAGGACAAGATGCCGTGGAATTTCCGAATTCCATACATAATGGCGGCCATCTCTCCCTTCCAGGACGGGTAGTGAGTCTCGGGGTCGGTTGTCTTGCGCCCCACGGCGGCAATCAGCCTCTCCTTGCCGTCCTGGCATTGGCTGAGGATGGCAGAGATGGCGCGGCTGCTGAAGTCTGTGGTGAGCTGGAACACAGCCGGCAAGTCAAACCTGGGCGGCGCTCGGATGGGGGCTTGGCGAAACTTGTCCTTGAGCTGTAGCAGCTGGGCTTCCATCTCAGGCGTCCAGGTCAGTGTCTTGGCCGTTTTCTGCCGATTCATCTCGTAGGTGAGGTCGGCATACTCTGGGATGAACAGGCGGTAGTATCCAAAGAACCCCAGGAGCGCCAGCAAGTCCTTGGGGGTGATGGGGGCCGGCCAGTCCAGGATACGGTCAATATAATCCTCTTGCATGGCTATCCCCTCACGGCTGAGGGTGTGGCCCAGATAGTCCACCTTGGCTCGAAACAGCTTGGTCTTGGCTGGCTTGAGGCGGATTCCTCCCCTGCGGTGGGCTTCCAAGACTTCCCGGAGCCTAGCCAGGTGGGCCCAGGTGTCCTGGTGAAAGGTCAGGACGTCATCAAGATATGACTGGAGGTTGGCCGTGCCTAATGGGTTCAGGACCCCTGCAATAAATCTGGAGTAGACAGATGGTGCCGTAGCGAGGCCAAAGGGCATCCTTTTCCATTGGTACAAGCCCCTAGGGGTGGTGAAGGCGGTGCAGGGCCGGCTGTCCTCGGACACTCGGATGGTGTAGTACGCAGCCACCGTGTCTAAGGCACTGTAGACGCGGTGTCCTCCCGCTCGTTCTACCAGCTGCTGGATCCTGGGCAAGGGGTAGCTGTCCAGCTCAAGGCACTTGTTGAGGGCCCTGTAGTCGACTGCCCAGCGGGTGCTCCCGTCCTTCTTCTTGATGGGCACCAGGGGGCTGCTCCAGGCGGAGTCTGAAGGCTCTATGACTCCCTCTTGCAGCCAGGTGTCCAGTTGCTTCTCCAGCTCAGCCTCCTGCCGCGGGTTCAGATCCCTAAATCTCTGGCGGATCGGCTGGGTCCCTGGTTTGAGGCGCAGCTGTAACTCTACTACGTCAGTGCAGCGGGGGTAGAGTTTGAGAAGACGTCCCTGTACTCTGATAACATGGTCCAGACCTCCTTCTTGAGCAGGGGGTCCTTGCGCAGAAATTCGTTCTCCTCCATCTCAAGGGCTTCCCACAGCTCCTGCATATCTGGGGGCTCAACAGGCTCTTGGAACGAATGAATGCGAGGGGGAGGCTTATCAGAAACCTCCAAAATGTCAGGCTTTACCAGCTCCCCAGCCACGGGGAGGCCGGCGTCCAGCAGGAGGGGCGTCTCCCCTTCATTTACTACCAGCACTCGGAACACGCTGGCGGAGCCAGGCCTGTGGGCATACAGGCCTTCTGGGATGACAAGATCCTCCCCAAACCTCTGTTCTGGGGCAGATAGTTGGATGGCATCCTTAGTACGGTGCCCCACTAGTTCAACAGGGACAGCCATGACACCGCGGCCAGGCAGGACCACCCTTTTGGCCGTACGGAGGTGGGGTGGTTGGCCATCAGTTGGAGTGACAGCGCTTAGCCTGTACGTGGCTGGCACAGGGTCAGCTTTGGCTCCGGGATCCACCGGCCGCGACTTGACGGGCTCGGCGTCGGGAGGGGCTGAGGTGTCGGAGCCAGGCGTGGCTCCGAGGGCGTCCGGCCACGAATTGACGGGCTCGGCGCTGGGAGAGGCCGGGGCGCTGGGACCAGCCTGGGCTCCGTGGGCGTTCGGCCGCGACTTGACGGGCTCGGCGCTAGGAGAGGCTGAGGCATCGGAGCCATGCGTGGCTCCGGAGGCGCCCGGCCATGACTTGACGGGCACGGCGCCGGGAGAGGCTGATTCCTTGCGTGCATGAGGTGTTCAGAAATGACGGCAGACCCTGGTACACGGTTGCCAGAATCAACCATGGCATCAACCTGTACATGCTGGGCAGGGTCAGGAGTGGGAAACCTCACCCTGATATGGCAGGGGAAGTGGAGGTCCTGCCCTTGAGACAGGGGGGCCTCCCGTTCGGCTGGGGTCGGCAGAAACTTCGGCGGTGGCCGAACCGCAGCTATGGTAGTATCGCTTACCATGGTGTGTAGACCGCTGGTGGTGGCTTAGACTGTAGCTTCGAATCACTAGAGCTTATCAATTATCACTGGGTCAACAATTTTATATTTCTTTTTATCACTTGGTTGACATTTATACACACTTATGTGTAGTTATCACTAGGAGCTCTAGGTGTGATTCTGGAAGCACTGGCAGCAGGGGAATGTCCGTCCTGCAAGGGTCAGAGGGATGGCGGCGGCAGGGAATGTCCCGTCCTGCAGCGCCGCTGGTTCGAATCCCGAAAGATGGCGGCAGGGAATGGCCCGTCCTGCAGCGCCTCGGGTTCGAATCCTGGGAGGCAGCGGCAGGGAATGTCCCGTCCTGCCGTGCCTTTGGCTCAAATTCTGCTATCCGTCGCAGTGGTAGGCCTTACTTGTGTGCTGAAGCTTCGCAGCCACACATTGCCTTCTCAGGGAGACCAGCACTTAGCTGTCCGTCTCGTAGGTTTGGCCTGGGTGTCCTGGGGCTTGTCCCAGCTACACTTGCCAATTTAGACTCAGTTTTGTAGCCGTTTGAGCTAATTATCCGATTACCGTGGCTGCGCACCTAGCGCTACTCCTACACGGTACGGAAAAAAAACGCCGTAACTGGCGCTTTTAGCAGGCTAAATCTGCTTGCCGTAGGCCAAAGGCCTACACATTGCGTTCAAATGATGGAAATTCGACCTAAAAAGGCCGTCTCACGGGTCAGTTGGCTTCTCAGTTGGCGACTGACTGTCCCCTTACTTGCCAAAGGGTCCAATCAGAGGTAGAATAGGCTAATTTCTGTAAGGCTCGATTGAAACACGCTGACACCAAGATGTGGTAAGCCGAAACGTTTCAGCTCACCGGTTGCGAGTTCGAGTCCAACGAGCCTTAGCCTTGAATTATTCTACCAAAACAAACTAGCAGGATTTAGTCATACAGAAATTATATATTTAACTGAATAATATTTACAATGGATGTTTACTATATATATACAACAGATTATAACAATAGGTTAGGTTTGAAGGGGGTGTGGGACACAAGGGCTTAGCCCACGGCGGTAGACAGTCTGCGGGGGTAGCTGTGGTGAAAGGGGAGGCAGCGCCTCCCGGTTGTATAATTGCATGAGGGGCGCGTGATAGCTGCGTGTCCGTGCCCCTCCCCATATTTAGGCAGGCCAGTTTGACCGCTGGACAGCGGGGTCACCGGCGGTCATGAGGTAAATGGTGATATAATGGGATTAGTGCAGAAGGCTTGTTATGATAAGTCACTGCGTAGCAATTCTGTAAACTGCCCGTCCGTCGGTTGCCGTATTACCACACTAGCATCTAGAAACTTTGCATTTGAAAGGTTGGGGAAGTAGAAAATAGCATAAAACCATAAAAAGCTTTAAATCCAAGAATTAAATATCCTTGAAGAATACTAAACCTATGTCAAGCTTTCAAAGAACCTCGTAAAAGTGTCGAACTATGACGTCAGAAAAAAATAACAATTAACCAATAAGAAGCCAGTATTCACTGTAATTGACCAATAGTAAAATATATAGCGGTCTCTAATTGGTTAATTGTTAATTTTTTCTGACGTAATAGTTCGAAACTTTTACTGGGTTCGCTTTCAAATAATGAAGAACTCAATCGGTTCAGTAGTCTTACAAAAAATCTTACTACTTTATGAACTACGTCCCTAGCCTTTAATTAGGGGCTAGAGGAGCCTGAGAGATTATAAAAAAGCACAAATATGAAAATTGAATGGCCTAAAATCATCATATGACCTATGTGAAGCTTCCTTCAAAAAGACTCAATCGGTTCAGTAAATTTTAAGGATTTATGGATTAGCGATTACGCCCCCTAAAGGCCTCTAGGGGCACTTGAGTGATTTTTTATTTATTTAATTTTGTCTTATAAACAAATTGTATGAAGTTTACACAATTTTGTAATTTTTTTGTATGTAATATAAATTACTTTATTATTATATAATAATGTAATCAGAAAAAGGATGACAACATATATAAGTAGCGAAATACGGAAATACTTACGTTGTTTTTAAATGAAAGTAGCAGGATCTGTATCTGTTTAAAACGAAGGATCTTACTAACCGCTGAACCGATATGATTCCCCTATACGTTGAAGCTTCTTGAAGGTCCTGGAAAGGTTTATAACTATTTCGAGAGAGGGTGCCAACACGCGAAAGCGTCCATAAAAATGAAATGCAAAAAAAACACTGTATGACTTACTGAACTTCGCTTCGTA
This sequence comes from Acartia tonsa, assembly GCF_053477335.1. Classification (NCBI taxonomy): domain Eukaryota; kingdom Metazoa; phylum Arthropoda; class Copepoda; order Calanoida; family Acartiidae; genus Acartia; species Acartia tonsa. The sequence goes on from NC_137271.1 coordinate 47,527,720, forward strand.
CAAGGGTGCCGAAACATTTTCCTTTAAAAACTGAAATTTAAAGTAGGGGAGGTTGTTAGATCATTTTTTTAGGGGCGATTTCTCTAAGAAACTGAAAAACCCTCACCCAAAATAATAGTCCAACTCATTTACCCCATCCCCTTCTACTAGATAAACGAACCGACCAGTAAATAAGGTCCATTGATTATCAAGCAATTTTCAGTAAAATGTAACATCCTCTTTGTCTTGTAAATTTATGTTTACAAGAAAATATTTCTTTTTAGTTATGCTAGCAGCTACTCTATAACTAACTGTCATTCAGTGTTGTATACATAATAGCAAAATAATACAAAATCATTCCTTTTTTAGGTTAAAATTATTGGTTGAAAACTTTTTTCATTGCTAGTCTGTATAAAAAATCAAGATTTTATAATAGTAAGGTAAGTAAGGTACCCAAATTTTCTATTAAAATAAATGAGAGAACGTGTTAATAAACTTTCGTTCCCTTCCTCCTTGTAGAAAATTAAAAAAAATGTGATATAATTTAGGAATATTTTTCCAATCTAATCTATTTTAAGATTTAATATACAGATGACTATGATTTTTTTCCTTCTTGTCATAGACGTCCAAGTGTGGAGGTGTTAACCCCCCTCAAACTTTGAAACCCCTTATTTTACCTCTCTCAAAATAAGAGCTTGGACGTCCCTGCTTCTTGTTATGACATTGAAACTAAGTTTCATTATTCCCTCTTTTCACTTTCTTTAATTTACAATTTCTTATATTTTATTTATTAGTAGCGAAGCTACTCTATAATTCACTTTGTCCGTCCGTCAGTCAGTCAGTCAGTCAGTCCGTCAGTCCGTAACGCTATGTGGGAAATGGGATTTACTCAGCTTCTATAAAAGATAGAATGCTGATATTTTTTGACAGCATTCCCATTATTAAGGAGCACAATTGACTATAAAACATCATTTGCGGTCGGACCGATTTTTAGCAGGTTTTAGGCTATTTTTATATTTTTCACATTTTTCTCCATATCTTCAGTGTTTATGGTCCGATTTTCAAAATTTTTTCAGTTACAGATATCAAAATTAAATTTCCTGTCGTTTAAAGAAGCAATCATGAAGGCCAGACTGCCTTTTTAGCAGGTTTTAGGCTATTTTTATATTTTTCACATTTTTCTCCATATCTTCAGTGTTTATGGTTCGATTTTCAAAATTTTTTCAGTTACAGATATCAAAATTAAATTTCCGGTCGTTTAAAGAAGACAACCATGACGGCCAGACTGCCTTTTCAGCAGGTTTTAGGCTGTTTTTTTATATTTTTAACATTTTTCTCCATATCTTCAGTGTTTACAGTCCGATTTTCAAATTTTTTTCAGTTGTAGATATCAAAATTAAATTTCCCGTCTTTAAAGGAAATAACCATGACGGCCAGACTGCCTTTTTGGCAGGTTTTAGGCTATTTATAAATATATTTAACACTTTTTTCCATATCTTCAGTGTATATGGTCCGATTTTCCAAATTTTTAAAGTTTTTAAGGACTTAAAAATTAATTTTTTTGTTGTTTTAAAAAAACAACCATGGCGGCCAGACTGCCTTTTATCAGGTTTTTGGCTATTTTTATATGTTTTACATATTTCCCAAGATCTTTGTTTATTTCGATCCAATTTTCAAACTTTTATGGGATATCAGTATCAAAATAATTTTTCCCATTGTTATGAGCATCTTTATTATAATTTACTTTGACCATCGTCATCATACAAAATAAAACAAGGTTTCATATTTATTTTATCCAATAAATCTATTCTTGATTTTAGTAAAAACCTTTTAAATCTACCTGTACGTATTCCCATCTACGATTTTTTGTGCTTCGCTACTTATGGATGTTGTCATCCTTGTTTCTTTTCAAAGCAAAGATATTCTATGATGGAATTTATGTCAACGCTGTCAGTCAGTATTATTAGTCAGGGAGGGTTGAAATATTAGACTAGTCCCATAATACTATAATAACATTTACTATTCGTTGGCTTAAAAATTTGGGGGCTGTTCAATAAGTTGACTCGTTGAGTGTCCAAACGTTTCCACCAATTTTATTCTAATTATGGGTTGATTTTGTGTATACTTATTGGGGATTTACACCAATCTATAAGTCATTGTCGTATTTCTTCAGATCCCTAGTCCTTTCACTCAATAATTTTTTTTAACTACCAAAATCAAGACACTTACAAATATAAAAAAAGATGTCTTTTCCAATATAATCAATAGACCTCCGAACATTCTAAATTATATACTGGTACACATTAATATCTCTACCTCAAATATAAGCCTAAAAAATCAAGTTTCCCATAAATGTATAAAAAATGGACATACAGACAATTATAGAGTAGCTTCCCTACTAAAAAAAACTGTTAAAAGGAAATATGTTATTAAAAAAGCTCCAACCGGGTAAAATCAATTAATTTAGTAATTCGGTAATACATTTACTAATAAAAAAGATAGTGCCTCAAAAACTAAAAAAAAGTATATTTTAAATGGACGTACGTACTTTCTGCTAACGATTATAGAGTTGCTACGCTTTCTAATTCGTACCTAACTTTTATAGAAATCATCATGCAAAGTTTAAAATCGATAGGACAATTTTAATATGTCTAAATTAACAAAAAAGAGCTAACCGTTACTGATGGACGGACGGACGTACCGACCGACACTAATTATTGAAAAGCTTCGCCTTTAAAAACTCCAACTGAGTAAAATCAATTAATTTAGTAATTTTGTAATACATTTTACTTATATTTAAAATACTAATAATATAAATAGTGCCTCAAAAAAGTTAAAAAAACAGCGTGTTTTAAATGGACGTACGTACTTTCTGCTAACGATTGTAAAGTTGCTACGCTTCCTAATTTGTACCTAACTGTCATAGGAATCATCATGCAAAGTTTGAAATCGATTTTAATGTGTCTAAATTAACAAAAAGAGCTAACCCTTACCAATGGACGGACGGACGTACCGACCGACACTTATTATTAAAAAGCTTCGCTTTAAAAAGTCCAACTGAGTAAAATCAATGAATTTAGTAATTTTGTAATACATTTTACTTTTATTAAATACTAATAAAATAAATACATAGTAGTAAAGGGAAAATTGTAACAAAACAAGTATGACAACATCCATAATAGCAAAGCTCTACAATCAGCAGGAAGGACAGACGGACTCTTGTCAAATAACTCTTGTAGAGTGTCAGCAGAACCTAATAAGCACAACTTTAGTTTGTAAGTTTAAATGAAATTGTACATAAACTTGTTGCAATTTGCCTGAATTTAAGATTTTTGAGGACAAATTTTCATTTTTTAGACTTGATTAAAGAGATGCTTCGCTATTGTACATATTGTCATATGAATCATTATTCCAAAATTATATACATAGGATAATTATATTTTATAAGAAGTAATTGTCAAAAAATGTAAATTTAGCATATTTTAAATGGACGTACAAACTATATGGTAACGATCATAGAGATGCTAGGCCTTCTAAATTGTAACTGACTGTTATAGGAATCATCATGCAAAGTTTAAAATCGATAGGACAATTCCAACATTTCTAAATCAATAAAAAGAGCTTACTATAAAAGACATAGGTACGGACTGACCCTTATTATAGAAAATTACAAAAATGGCTTAGGATTTAATTTTTGACAGGTAGTGCCTCTAAATGTCCAACCTAAATATTACTCTATAAAAAAGTATTAATTCTATTTATATATTATTTTGTTGGATGAATGACTTTTTGATAAAATGCATGATTATTCACTCCCCACGACATATCCGGAAAAATAATAATATTAGAGGTTGCATAGAATTAGAGTAACACTCTATTTTTTAACCTGCGATCTTATCTCAACACATAGCGCATCTGCTAGTCGCCTGAAAGATTTGAATCTCATTGTAACACTGTGTCATAACTAATCACATTAAAAATGGTTCCTATTGCTGTTTGTCAGGTCACGACATAAATAGGACTTCTCAGACAAAGGTTGTGCAATCAAAGGGTTGGTTGTCTTATGTATGTTCCTTAACATAATATCCTTGGGTGTTCAAGTATTGTATCCCATTACACATGGATGATGCTCTAGATTCTATAGATGATCAATTAAAAATTGAAGAATAATACTGCCCTTACAAGGTATGGTAACACTCCATTTTGTGGCATGTGCAGGGCTTTGCCATGGGAGATTTTTCACTCCCCACAATATATACGGAGAAATAATAACATTACAGGTTGCACATAATTAGAGTTACACTTCAAAGGAATTGAATTTGAGAGCAAGAACCAAAGGGATAAGACAATGGCCTATAAATAGATGTACATCCCAAATGATGATATACAAGAGTACCCTTTTTCTTTGACATTATAAGCCCACCATAATTTTGCTACTGGAGGGAATACATCTGTAGTGGGTAATATAACTTTAACTTAGACTTAATTAGTAGATAGGCCAATACAAGATCTTAACCCGCAAGCAGAAAATATTGTTGTTTGGTATGAAATTACAGCATTTTTTATTCACTTTTCAAATATACAGAATACATAAAGATTAAACCTACAAATGGCAAAACGTGGCTTATTTTCATTAAATTGTATTTTATTGATAAATATTTAAATGTACTTTAAGATCTCTAAAATAAGAATGTATGTTGTAATAACGTGACTTTTCCAAATGCCAACGCCAGTACAGTACCGCAGCTAGCCAGCTTGCGCTAATGGTTCTTTATATTTTAGCAGCCAAGCTTGACATGAACCAGGGTGCATTGCTATTTGTACTGTAATGTACAACTAAGAAACTAAGAGCCGAACCATCCACCTAATATAACCATGTACTTTTAGATATGTCTTGCCTTTTAAATTCAATACACTATAACAAATATCTTTTGTACAGTTTTGACTTTATTTCTTTTGTAGCATTACTAAAAGACCAACGTAAAAAGTGAATTACATACTGGATGCTTATAGGTATAGGGAATCTAAAAAAAAAAAAAATAAGTTGTCCATCATGAAAATAAAACTGAGAAAATCACATTTCCAAAATAGCATCATGGACTGACAGACGGACAGACAAAGTAAATTATAGAGTAGCTTGCTACTAAACTGAAAAATACATCTATTTGAAGTATATTACTTTCCAATCAATAAATGTATGTTTAATTTTCCAATGTTTATTGTTCTATTAACTAGAAAGGGGGGAAAGCATTTCACACAATAAAATTATAATAATGGATATATCATTACCTGGATGTTGCACCATATTTTCATTTACTCTATAAAGTGATACTAGAACTGGCTAAAATAACGATACCCCCATACTCTTCTCTCATAATGGATAAACGAACTGACAAATAAATGAGAACCATTGTAGCAAGCTAAACTGACTACAAATTTTCCCTGTCAATGTATCCACGTATTTCTTATATCCATTATTATAATATTATTTTTCTATAGGTAAAACTTGTTCTGTTTACATATTGCTTTATTTATATTTCTTTTCATTGAAATAAATAATAGTAAATTGTAAACTAACAAGGATGACAACATCCATAAAAGCGAAGCTCTAAAATCAGAAGAAAGGCCTAACGAACAATAACACTTGCAGAGTGTCATAACTGAATAATCATAATATAAATGTAAAAATACAAAACAAAATTGTAAGTATAAATCGATAGGACAATTCTAACATGCCTAAATAAAAGAAAAAAGATACCTATCCATTCCGGACGAACGTACGGACAAACGCACATACGTACGGACGGTAGGACCGACCCTAATTATAGAAAAGCTTCACTTTTAAGAAGGATGATAACCAGTTCTAATCCAGCGAATATTTATTGGTTTCGAAGCCATACTGGAAATATACTTTAACTGTGAAAACATAGACTTTACAGGGAGGGAGGGGATATTGAACTTTAAATTAAATTGGTACTTAAAATGGCTCAAAACTTTAGGTACTTTTTATTTGGTTTCAATTTGTTGGTTCCAAAGCAATGTTTTTAATAAAAGGTAAATTTTGCATATAATCATTGGTTATGTACATCAATTTATCGTCTATTGTCTTATCCCTTAATATCCCTGCAACTTTATGATGTAGAATGAGATATTGGTAGATAAGAAACCATGAGAAACCAATTTTCAAATATTTGTTTATTTTTCTAGTTTATACATTCAAATAGACTAACGGTTACGCCCCTAAAGGCCTCTATTGGGCTGTTTATTACACTAGTCCCCAAGCTTTTGTAATAACGTTTTCTTATTCATTGCCTTAACACCTTTGGAGACTTTTTTTTATTTTGATCGGTTGGTTAATTTAGTTTAGTGTTCAAACGTTTCAACCACTATTAGTAAACTACAGATGGAATAATTTTGAGTATCATCATTGGGAATATACATCAATTCATTGGCCATTGTCTTATCCCTGGTGATTCCTATGTAAGATCTGATAAGATTTGATTAGTCCGTATGAGAAATTTCTGGTATGCCATTTAGATCAACAATAAGAGTTGATTTTGTGTATCATCATTGGGAATGTACATCAATTTATGGGCCATTGTCTTATCCCTTTAGATCCCAGGGTGATTACTATGTAAAATCTGATTAGTCCGTATGAGAAATCTATATGAAAGGGGTAATTTTCTGTATTATCATTGGGGATGTACATCAATTTATCGGCCATTGTCTTATCCCTTTAGATCCTTGGGTGATTCCTATATAAGATCTGATAAAATCTGATTAGGCCGTATGAGAAATTTGTGGTATGCCATTTAGATCAACAATGAGAGGTGATTTTGTGTATCATCATTGGGGATGTACATCAATTTATCGGTCATTGTCTTATCCCTTTAGATCCCTGGGTGATTCCTATGAAAGATCTGATAAAATCTGATTAGTCCGTATGAGAAATTTCTGGTATGCCATTTAGATCAACAATAAGTGCGCGCATAGACATCCAAAGGTGGGGGTAAAGGGATGATTACCCCCCTAAAACTTTTAAACACCTCATCTTACTCCCATTAAAATAAAAAAAATAATAGATAAACCCCCTCATAATAAAAAGCTTGGACGTGCCTAAGGGGTTGCACAATATTCTAGTTGAGGAGGGTGGGGGGGGGGAGGTTACCCATTTAGATCAACCATAAAGAGAGTGCACACAATTTGGCTGGAAGGAGGCGGGTAGAAAAATAAATTTTCCCAAACTTCATGAATATTTTTAATCTTTGAAAATCTTTTAAGGCGGGAAGGTGGATGGATAGAACCCACCCTTAAAACACTCGATTTTTCTTTTAGGGATAAGGTTAGTTAACAATATAACATGAACGTCATTTAGTTCAGATTTATTTAAAAATATGATATTTATATGAAGTATTTGTTTTTTTTGTAAAGTTTGAAAGGAACTAACATTTATATCAAATAGGTAAATTTATGTCCGTCTGTACCAATAGGTATTGCTAACCGCTAAATTTATATGGTTGGTAAAGCTTCTTATAGGTTCTATTTTTAGAGAGGGTAACACCAACCCTAAATCAACCCTGGAAATTTTTTTAGGTAGTTTTTCTTTTATAAACTGAAATTGAAAATAGGGAGGTAGTATTCTTCACCATTTGCTTCAGGTCCCCTAGAGGCCTCAGGGTGCGTAGCCGCTATAATATACAAGTGAACTTTTTAGAACTTCAATCTTAAATGATACACCCACCAACAGACAATTAGACATCCAACTACTTGACTTGACTTAACTAACTTCTCATAATGTTAAATCTTCCCATATGTGTAATATAATTTAAGCTAACAATGGATTTATTATGTTTTGGACTAATTTAACAATACCCCTATCCACCCCCTTTATCTCATCCACACTCCTCCATCTGAATGAACAAGCTAAACTGACCAATAAATGAGGTTCATATTAACAAACTAAATTGAAAAAAATTTTTCCCTGTCATAATATCCACATATATTCTACTTCCATTACACCTGCCTAACCCTTCACTATTGAGGCTATCTGTAATCTTACAAGGATGAATATGTCCATAAGTAGCGCAGCAAACATAATTTGTTTTAACAGAAAAGTAACTTGTAAAATAGAAATAGTTTATTAAATGTTATGTTTTAATTAAACTTTATATGCTAAAATAATGTTTAGTCTAAATAAAAATATACATACATTTATATCACATAAAAAGTTGTTGCCAAAAAAGTAAATAAATTGGCATGTTTTAAATGTACGTACATAAATTGTGGTAATGATTATAGAGTTGCTACACATCCTAAATCTTATATTATTGTTATAACAATTGTCTTGGTCATGCAAAGTTTAAAATCAATAGGTCAATTCTAACATGCATAGATTAACGGTTAAAGCTATCTGTTGCGGAAGATGAACGGACAGAACGACCCTAATTATCGAAAAGATTCGCTTTTAACAATCTGATTTCAAGATTCTAATACATATACGTGGTAGGTATTATGAATATATGTAGGTTTAAACAAAACCGTGAAATTAATTAAAATAACGAAACGCTTAGCAGACGTATCTGTTATTTGTAAGGTGTCCTAATATTTGGTTTGAAGCATGTTTTAGGCTATTTAGGAAAGGTCTGAATGATATACTAAAAAGATGTACGTTTTTTCGCCTGTCTAATGAATTATCTATGCTGAACTTATCAATCATTAATGTCACGCAACTGGCATGGTAGTAGTAGGAACCATTAGTTGAGCAAAGAAACCCCTCCGCATTATTTTTAAATAATTGAAAAGTGGTATAAAACAATCCTAAGGCTTTGATCTAAATAATAGACTAGCATTAAACCATCCTGGGAACTAAGAATCATTAAAATAGAGAACATTTCAGAAGTTATTAATATCTTATGCTTCAGACAAAAACTTTCTACTTTATATTACAGGATAGGGGGGGGGGGAGGTAAGTGTTCGATAGCCCCTTTGAGGGAAAGGACCAAACCTTTGATGTCTTATTTTAAAACGAATTATGGATAGGACAATGGCTGATAAATTGAAATAAGTCCCCAATGATAAAACACAAAATATAACTTTTTTTGTAGATTTCAATAAGTGGCTGGAATGTTAGGAAGTCAACTTAATGAACCAACCATGAAATGAAAGTCCCCAAAGTTGTTAAGCAAACGAATAAGAAAACTCTATAGAAAAACTTTTGGGACTAGTGTGATAAACAGCCCTTTGTCCCATTCCTTTTCGTATTATTGTATGATAACCATTGTATTTAGATTTTATTTGAAATGTGTGGTATGCTGCAATGGATATATAATTCGTGGATATATTGACAGGGGAAAATTGTTGACAATTTAAGTTGCTTACAATGAACTCATTTATTGGTCGAAATGGAGGGGATTGGGGTAAGGGTGTAAATGGGGGGCATAGTTATTTTAGCCAGCTGTGACTATCACATTATCAGAGTACATGAAAATCTGGTGCAACATCCAAGTAATAATATATCCATTATTCCATATCCTTAATCAATATCTGGTGCAACATCCAAGTAATAATATATCCATTATTCCTTATCCTTTATCAATATCTGATGCAACATCCAAGTAATAATATATCCATTATTCCTTATCCTTTATCAATATCTGATGCAACATCCAAGTAATAATATATCCATTATTCCTTATCCTTTATCAATATCTGATGCAACATCCAAGTAATAATATATCCATTATTCCTTATCCTTTATCAATATCTGATGCAACATCCAAGTAATAATATATCCATTATTCCTTATCCTTTATCAATATCTGGTGCAACATCCAAGTAATAATATATCCATTATTCCTTATCCTTTATCAATATCTGATGCAACATCCAAGTAATAATATATCCATTATTCCTTATCCTTTATCAATATCTGATGCAACATCCAAGTAATAATATATCCATTATTCCTTATCCTTTATCAATATCTGGTGCAACATCCAAGTAATAATATATCCATTATTCCTTATCCTTTATCAATATCTGGTGCAACATCCAAGTAATAATATATCCATTATTCCTTATCCTTTATCAATATCTGGTGCAACATCCAAGTAATAATATATCCATTATTCCTTATCCTTTATCAATATCTGGTGCAACATCCAAGTAATAATATATCCATTATTCCTTATCCTTTATCAATATCTGGTGCAACATCCAAGTAATAATATATCCATTATTCCTTATCCTTTATCAATATCTGGTGCAACATCCAAGTAATAATATATCCATTATTCCTTATCCTTTATCAATATCTGGTGCAACATCCAAGTAATAATATATCCATTATTCCTTATCCTTTATCAATATCTGGTGCAACATCCAAGTAATAATATATCCATTATTCCTTATCCCTAATCAATATCAACAAACCTTAATTTCTCTTTCTTCATGGGACATCTATCATTCATGTTCTATCTATCTATTTTTCCAAGGAGGGAGGGGACATTGGGCTGTTTATTACACTAGTCTCCAAAGTTTTATAATAACGTTTTTAGTTGGCATAACAACTTTGGTGACTTTTATAAAAAAATTTATGGGGTGGTTCATTAGCTCGAGTGTCCATTAGATTTCAACCAGTAATTGTTATTTAAAGAAGGGGTTAGTTTGTGTAACATCATTGGGGTTCTTTAATGTATAGGCTATTATCTTATCATTTATTTTCTATCTATCTATTTCTTAAAGCGATAGGTATGTCCGTTAGTCCGTTAATTTAGTCTTGTTACAATTGTTACAATTTAGAAAGCTTTGCAACTCTATGATCGTTACCAGAATGTCCGTATATCCATTTAAAACAAGTTAATCTTTAACCTTTTTTATGTCATACAATTATCAAACACACAAGGTACAATGTAATATGCGAAGCATTTCTATAATCAAGTCCTAAAAATGTAAGTATGTCCTTTCCTGTATTAAAGCAGTGTTGCAACAAATCTACCTACAATTTTGTTAAGACTTATTCATTTCTTTTCTGCTTATTCAGTTCTACCAGTGTTAATGTTCGTTTGCTTTCCGTTTCAGAGCTTCGCCTTTAAGAATGTTGTCATCCTTCTTTGGGGGGGGAAGATAAATTTATCTGCTAGTGTCTTATCCCTTTAGATCCCTGCATTTTTTTCTCCCCACACCTTTTTGCCATAAATTTTTGCTTCAGCTATGAAGTTCTGACAGTAATGACAAAATCCTTTTTACGTTTTGATCCATTTTGAGATAATCGCTTCTGAGGATTTCAAGATCATTTTCAATTTATATACAGTGGAATGAATGGAAGTATCATACCAATTTTAAATCTTGTATGAATATTTAAGTTGAAATAAGCAGCTTGCAACCAAAAGTCAGATTTTAGATTTGGTTATTTAGGCCTCCAGGGGCACTTGAGGTGGCGAGAGAAAGGAAAGTTGACCCCCATCCAATTTAAATTTGTGGTGGTATCTGTTCAGCGGTTAATGAGATCATTTGCTACAGACATACTCTTTTATACATTTATATAAGGATTATACATTCAAATCGGCGTCCCCTCGGGTCTAACAAAACTGGTTTTAACTTTTAATCTTATAATTAATTTAATTTATTTTCTGCGGAAAGCTGTCTATAATACGGATGACTATTACAATATAAATATCTGAAATAAATCATTGCGACTTTTTCTTTATGTAGCAATTTAAGAACTACATATCTAATAACTAAATTTAACACTTAGTAACGCAGCTACTTTTTCTTTAGGTATGTCTGTGCAATAAGGAAGATAATGAGAGAGATATAGGGGGGGGGGGGGGAAGCAGAGAAATTGGGAGGGGAGTGAAAAAGAAAAGAGAGAAAGATAGAGAAAAAGATAGAGAGCGGGAGAAAGAGGATTATAAATAATGAAAGAAAGAAAGAGAGAGAGAGAGAGAGAGAGAGAGAGAGAGAGAGAGAGAGAGAGAGAGAGAGAGAGAGAGGAGAGAGAGAGAGAGAGAGAGAGAGAGAGAGAGAGAGAGAGAGAGAGAGAGAGAGAGAGAGAGAGAGAGAGAGAGAGAGAGAGAGAGAGAGAGAGAGAGAGAGAGAGAGAGAGAGAGAGAGAGAGAGAGAGAGAGAGAGAGAGAGAGAGAGAGAGAGAGAGAGAGAGAGAGAGAGAGAGAGAGAGAGAGAGAGAAAAGAGATAGATGGAGAAATAGAGAAAATTAGATAGTGGAAATAGAGAGGGAGAAAGATAAAAAGAGAGAGAAGAGGAAAGAGAGACAGAGAGAGAGAGAGAGAGAGAGAGAGAGAGAGAGAGGAGAGAGAGGAGAGAGAGAGAAGAGAGAGAGAAGAGAGAGAGAAGAGAGAGAGAAGAGAGAGAGAAGAGAGAGAGAAGAGAGAGAGAAGAGAGAGAGAAGAGAGAAAGCTAAAAGTTATCTAATAAATAAATAGAAAAAAACAGACAGACATATAAATAAATCCCAGACTAAGATATAAAATGAAAAGCTTTGATATGGATTTTTGTAATAAAAAAGATTAAATTACTCTGTTTGTTTATATTAAGAGTGCCAAAAATATTTCCTCAATTTATAAACTATTTTTATTCGGGGATCTAAAGGGATAAGACAATGTCCGAAAAATGAATGTAATTGTACATTCCCAATGAAGATATAGAAAAAATTTTATTCCGTAGATTATAATTAGTGGTAGAAACATTTGGACACTTAACTCAATGAACCAACCAATCAAAATTAAATAAGTCCCCAAAGTTGTTAAGCCGACAAGTAAGAATTTTTTTCTTTCTATCCTCCCTGATTTTCATATCTATACAAATATGAATGTCCGTTAGTTTGCTTTGTTAGTAGATTAGAATAATTACATATATCTATTTTTAAATTACATTAAATTTATGTTCACTCTGAATGATGATAAACAAAATTAACCCTTTAGTAGAATAAAATGTTTAGCACTAGTTTAAACCAACCAATCAAGATTCAATTAAAGTATCCAAATTTACAACCTAATGAATGAACTCATAAATTTTGAATACTAATATCCCCTCCATGATAAATTATGTATTACTTCTTTTGGAATGTTGTCATTCTTGTTTTTTTTGTATAAGAAATATAAATTCATGTATATCATGAAGTAAGGGGATAAGTGCTGTTTATTACACTAGTCCTCAAAGTTTTATAATAACGTTTTCTTATTCGTTGGCTTAACAACTTTGGACTCTTTTATTAAATTTCAATCAGCTGGTTCATTAAGTTGAGTGTCTAAACGTTTCACCAATAATTGTAACTTACAGATTGGGTACTTTTGTGGATCAACATTGGGGATGTACATCAATTTATCTTCTATTGTCTTATCCCTTTAGATCTTTGGATGTATATAATGATCGATCATTATTTTTTCAATCATATCATAATAGTTTAATCTTACAATTCTGAATTTATTATCAAAATAATCGATATATAATTACTTGGATGTTGCATCAGATTATCATGTACTCTAATAAAATGATACTCACAGCTGTCTAAAACAACGAAACCTCCATCCACCTCTTTTCACCACATCCCCATCTACCTTATTAGACGAACGAACTGACCAAAGAATAAGTTCCATAATAGCAAGCTAAATTGACGATAAATTTTTTCTTGTCAATATATCCACGTATATTCTATATCCATTATTATTAAACTAAGACAGATGTGTCCATACGAAGCGCAGCATTAATATATTTTTATAAGCAAAGCTTTAAATCTTAGTAATATGATTCCTCTAACAGTTAGGTACAATTAAGAAAGCATAAAAACTCTATAATCATCATCAGAAAATCAGTATGTCCATTTTAAACATTATGATCTTTTACTTTTGAATTCTTTTTATAAACAAGGACGTCCTTGCCATGGTATGACGTGATGACGGACGTTCAAACGGACGTACATAATTGTTGAGTAACTGCGCTACTTAAGATACTTTATTATTGATGGTCAGTTTTTGTATATATTAAGTTTTAATGTTTTTAGTTTAGGCTGAAATTCATTATAATTCTTGTTATGATTAAAATCATGCTTATAGACTCTTTCTTTGATAAATTAATCGGCATTGGACTGTGAACTATACCCAAAGTCTCTTATTCGTTGGCTTATGGTATTTATGATGAATTTTCATTTGTCAAATCTAAACCGTACAAAATCTCAAACAATTCTTTTAATATGCAGAAGGGGTAATTTTATTTTTCATCATTGGATATTTATAACAATTTATCGTTCAATGTCTTATCGCTTAGGATCCATAGATATTAACCCATTTGACGCTAATGAGCCAATTGACATATAATAGTTCATTGTCTTATCCCTTAAGATCCCTTAATTAACCCACTTTGGGCTAATGATCGATTTTTCTTAATAATGTTTGTTTTTAATCAATAACTTTGAAAGATATATCCTTACATACAAGTAACATGATGTCCATAGGTATGTTTCTCTGTATTAAAGATCTATGTAACCGCTGAACCTATATAGTTCTCCTTTACAGTGAAGCTTCTTATAGGTCCTTTTATGAAGGTTTATAGCTACTTTAGGAATGAATAACATCACTACTTTTTACTTTTTTAAAACAAAAATACAAATTTGGGGGGTCGATTTCAACCTCCACCACCTTTAGTGTCCTTAGAGGCCTCTAGGGGGCGTAGCCGTTAGTGGTTATACAGGGTGTTTTTTTAATGGAACAAAAGTATTTCTTAAAGAACCCACTTGCCATTGACAGAAATTAATAATCTATATCTTAATTTCTTCATTGGGTTGGGGAGTTTTGTATAAGAAAAAAATATTTAGCGATTTTCAACCTTAAAAACCGGTTTTTCCAAAGTACCTATTTTTGGATCATGACCAATTTAAAGAGTGTGCAAAAATGCGTACATTTTTAAAAATCAAATTGTGCTGCTTTTGTTAATAGTAGAAAAATGGTACTAAAAATGGTTAGAATTGTCATAAACTCTAGTTTTTGGAAGTTTTTGTATCATATTCATGCTATTTGTAGTATAGAAGCTACGTTTGAAAATGTGAGAAAGGTTGAAAAGTTATAAGTAAGTCGGGACATTTTACCACGTGGCTCCTAAACATAACACAGGAATAGTTCTGAAACACCCAAAAACTAGAGTTTATGACGATTCTAACGATATGCATAACATTTTTCTAAAATTAAGATAAAGATTATTAATTTCTGTCAATGGCAAGTGGGTTATATAAAGCAATACTTTTGTTCCATAAAAAAACACCCTGTATAATTAAAATTTGTATCCTTTGTAAAATATTGAAACAATGTAAATCGCAGCTGCTTAATAATTCACTTTGTCTGTCCATATGTCCTTTTTATGTCAGTCAAAGAAATAACAGTAGTACAATCAATATATTATTACTTGAATGTTGTTGCACCAAACTTTCATATACTCTAATAGAATTATACTCGTAGCTGGCTAAAAAAAATATACCCCCAATTCATCCCCTTTACCTTATCCCCTCCTCTCCTACAGGATAAACAAACTGACCAATAAATAAGATTACATATTAGCAAACTTAATCAACGTATTCTATATCCGTTAGCGCAAAGCAAATGTTTTAATTGATATATTTTTAGCAGGGATCTTAAGGGATAAGACAATGTACGATAAAGTAATGTACTACCAATGATGATAAACAGAATTACCCCTTCTGTAGATTACAATTAGTGGTTTAAACGTTTGGATAAGCTACAGATGGTTATTTTATATTCTAATAATCTTATTTAGGCCAGGGATCTAAAGGGATAAGACAATGTAAATCCGCGATAATGATTTACAAAATTATTCTCTGTAGATAACAATGAGTGGTTGAAACGTTTGAACACCAAAATTCTTGAACCAATCAAATTTTAATAAAAGTTCCCAAAATTTTTAAGCAAACGAATAAGAAAACGTTATTATAAAACTTTGGGGACTAGTGTAATAAACAGCCCAATATCCCCTCCCTCCATGTGTCTAGGCTCTAAATAAGAAATCAATAAAATGATTGTTAGACAGGCATTGTTCATAAATCTGTTAGATTGAGAGGCATGTGTAAGTTATATCATGGAGGGAGGGGACATTGGACTGTTTATTACACTAGTCCCCAAAGTTTTATAATAAAGTTTTCTTTCTCGCTGGTTTAACAATGTTGGGTACTTTCGTTGAGTTTGATTGGTAAGTTCATTGAGTTTAGTGTGCAAACGTTTCAACCACTAATTAAAAATTTTGTGTATCATCCTGGTGGATGTATTTCAATTTATTGGCAATTGTCTTATCCCTTTAGATCCCTGAAGCTATATATTAGCCTAGAATACAATATGTAATACTTCTAAATTCCATAATAGAATAACAAATTCAAAATATGTCACTATACATTGGTGTCAGAAGTTTTTATTCCCTAAATCCGTATTTTAAAAATATGGTGCTTTTTGGCGTATCATAGGGGGTGGGTCATTCTATAAGTGTACAGACGTTTCAACCACTTATTGTAATCTACAGAAAGGGATATTTTTTGTGTATCATCAGCATTGGGAATGTATATCAATTTATCGGCCATTGTCTTATCCCTTTAGATCCCTGATGTTATATTAGCCTAGAATACAATATGTAATACTTCTAAATTCCATAATAGAATAACAAATTCAAAATATGTCACTTTACAAAAGTGCCAAAAGTTTTTTTTACTTTGATAATAAATCAGTAAAATATATATGTAATATTTGTTACAATGTAACCTTGAATTATGATAATGGTTATTTATTGAATCATATTGTGAACAGCTTTTTAAGTAAACAATTATAAAGTCAAAGCCAGTTTTGTAAGCCCCAAGGGATCAAAGGCACTGGCTAACAATAATGGTATCTATTTTAATACTTCTGAAAAATTGTCAGTAATAAAATGGATAACCACCTGTCGCCCTGTTCTAAATTAAGACTTTACTCAAATATGATTATTAATTCTGAAATACGGAATCCCTATAAACAACAATCCTGTGACACCCTGCTCTAAATCGAGACATTCCTTCTAACAATTATTCGTAAAACTTAAATACGGATACCCTATAAACAACAACCCTCTGACACCCTGTTTTAAATTGAGACATTACTCAAATACTATCCATAAATCTTAAATACGAATACGCTATAAACAACAACCCTGTGACACCCTGTTCTAAATTGAGACATTACTCAAATCCGATCCGTAATTTTAAAATACGGATATTCTTTAAACAACAACCCTGTGACACCCTGTACTAAATTGAGACATTACTCAAATCGCACACAAATGTAATGTCAATGAGTGATTGGTCATTACCACGCCGTTTAAGGATGTTCATACAAACAAACAAATTCCATTTTAGGGACGCCTAAGCTTTTATTTTTAGGGGGGTAAAAAGAGGATTTCAAAGGTTTGAGGGGGTAAAATGAGGTATGGAGATGTGATAGTTATTTATTGCATAATTTCATAGACAGCTTTCCACGGTTGTTTAAATAAAAAATACAAGATTAGATTATTTTTATTATTTTTATTTTGATATTAGATTAAAATTGTCTGTGATACGATGCTATACATGATTTTTTATTCTAGCTGAGAACCAGTTCTAATCCAGCGGATATTAATTGGTTTCAGAGCCACATTTCTGTATTTTAATTAGCTAAATTCAAATTCAGTTGTTTCATAAGACCTATAAAATGTTTTCACCACCTTTATCTATTAAATAACTTGGGGGAAATTGGGTAAAATAGAGGAAATAGATATTAGAATATTGAGTTCTAGACTGTTCAGCAATATTTTAATGGATATGTAATATACGAGGGTAATATGTCAGGTGAAAGTTGTGGTTAATTTAGGTTGCTAACATAACATTATTTGTTGGTCAGTTAGTTCATCCTGTAGGGGGTCATTATTTTAGCCATCTACAAGTTCCATTTTATTACAGTTTATAATTTAATAATCTGGTGTAAGATCTAGGTAATAATGAATCCATTCATATTTAAAACTTAAAGATGTAGAAAATTGAAATTTGTTTCTTAAAATATCAAAAATGGTAATTTTATTAAAGAAAGATTATTTTCCAGTATGGCTTTGAAATCGATTAATATCCAATGGCTTTGAACCGGTCCTCAGCCATACTGAAAATTATGCATAGCATCGTATTACATACAATTTTCAACTGTCCCCAGAGATTTATGATAATGCATTCTTATTCATTGCAACTTTCGAGATTTTGATTGGTTGGCTCAACCACTAATTGTAATCTACAGTAATGTTAAATTTGATTATCATCATTGGAGATATAATTTATTTATCGGCCATTGTCTTATCCCTTTAGATCCTGGAAAATAAGTTTAATATGAAAATCACTCTACAATTAACTCTATAGTATTCTACATATTTAGAGATTTTACATTTTAGGCGTTTGGGGATTGTTATTATTTGTCAGACAGACGATTATGCATGGGTGAGGTTGTGTATTCTGATAAATAAATACCCAGTCAAAATTAGGGATTAAATTAATGGATATCCCTAATGATGATTCATAAAATTACCCCTTCTGTAGATCATAATTAGTGGTTGAAACTTAATAAAAAAACAATCAAAATTCGATAAAACCCCCCAAAGTTGTTAAGGCAATAAATAAGAAAAAATTATTATAAAACTTTGGGACCAGTGTAAGAAACAGCCCAAAGTCCCCTCCCTCCCTGGTCAAAACAGTTGTCACTTCATCCATATGCAATTTAAATGGTGTATGTCGACTCAAGGGCTTTAATAAAAAGTAGCTGACATAATATCAATATTAATTGGTCAGTTCGTTCATCCAGCAAAAGGAGGGGGGATGATGTAGAGAGGGATGGAAGTGGAGGTAGCTTTATTTTATCCAGCTGCAAGTTTTACTTTATTAGCGTATATGATAATCTGGTGTAATATCCAAGTAATATTAAATCCATTTGTTTATCAGAATATTTGTCTTTGTAAAGTTTTGGGGGTGGGGTGGGGGGTGTCTAATCCCACTCGCCGCGAGTTTCCCCACCCTACATCCTGCATATGTAGTAAAGGATAAGACAATGGCCGATAAATTGTATACATCCCCAATTATGATACAAACAATACCCCTTCTGTAGATTATAATTAGTGGTTAAAACATTTGGACACACAACTTAATGAACAAAATTATTTCAATAAAAGTTCTCAAAGTTGTTAAGCTAACAAATAAAACTTTGGGGACTGGAATAAAATAGAGTCCCACCAACATCCTGCATAGATTTGTAGGCAGGAATAAGACAATGGACAATAAATTGAGTACCCAAAGAGTATACACTTGTTTATAAAACTTTGGGTACTTGTATAATTTACACTTTTAAGGGAGAAGAGGGGATAAATTGTTATATGAGTTATACTTATTTGCACATAGTTGTAACTGTGGTTAAAAAAGATATTTCTTTATCCTTTAACTTTCTTGGAACCCTAGCATCTAGGACAGGAAAGTTGAGAAAATAGCTTGAAACCAACCCATGATAAATATGAGGTTTTCCTGAAAAGTGTAACCCATTCGGACTCAAACTTTCAGATATCTTTAGCTTCATACATTAAAAGGCATTTTTTCTAAGGCCTGTACACTCAAAAAAAACAGTTATAAGCCTTCTCTGTATAAGGGAGATTCATGTTGGTCCAGCGGTTGGTTAGCGAGATTCTTTGGTTCACACAACCAGACTGAGATTCTGTTCCTTTTTAAAAGTGAAACTTTTCTATAGTTTGGGTCGGTCCGTCCGTCCCTCCGTATGGAGCGGATAGCTTTTTTTCATTAATTTAGGCATGTTAGAATTGTCCCATCGATTTAAAACTTGCATGCTGATTCCTGTAGTAGTAAGGTACGATTTAGGAAGCGTATCAACACTATAATCGTTACCGGAATGTCCGTACGTCCATTTTCAACAAGTTGATTTTTTACTTTTTTAACAGCTAATTTTTTATGTGATATAATTCTCCTATTATCTGATTTTTGGAGAACTGATTCCTATTACAACAAGGTACAATATTATAAGCGAATCATCACTATAATCAAGTCCCAAAAATGTAAGTATGTCATTAAACAGTATTCTGTATTTGAGAAGTTTTGCAACAAATATACGTATAATTTTGTCAAACTTTTAAGTTTATATTTTGCATATTCAGTTCTGACACTCTACAAGAATTATTTTCGCCTGTTCTACCGTTTTAGAGCTTCACTTTTATGGATGTTGTCATCCTTGGTTTAATAGTAAACTCTCAATATTAGTTGTAAGGCCTGAATTCTTTTTTTACTTTTAGAGAGGGTGTTAACAACCCCCTTCCGCACGCCTATGATAAGTAAGTAAACAAATAGTATTTTATTTAGTAAAAAATCAATATTGTTTATACCATTTAATATGTTTTTAAAAATAGCATAAAATCCATAAAAAATAGGGAATTAAATAAATTAAAAACATATATCCTGCTGTTTTATTTATTGAAAATAGATATTATGTTAAATATTGGATATATTATTACTTGGATGTTGCACCAGATTTTCATGTACTCTAATAAAGTGATACTTAAGAGCTGGCTAAAATAGCGATAACCCCCATCCACTCCCTTTCCCAATCCTATCCTATCCTAATAAATAAGGACTAATTTGATCCCCTGTTATAATATCTATGTATATTATATCCATTGATATAATGTAAAAATCAGGAAGACACAAGGATGGGATAATGGTTGATAAATAATTTTGTTTAAGTTTTTGGTTTGTCTTATATAGGGAAGTAAGGGGGCATTGGGCTGTTTTTTCACTAGTCCCCAAAGTTTTATAATAATGTTTTCTCGTATTCATTCGAATCCGGTGGATAGGAACCGGTTCTCATCCATACGAAAAAACTATGTCTAGCATCGTATTATATCCAGCTTTCTACGAATATAAAAATGTACAACCATAAGATTAAAACCAGTTTTTTAGCCGGTGCCTTCGGCACCCCGGGGCTAAAAAAACTAGTTTTAATCTCATAATTGTACATTCTATATCCGCGGAAAGCCGTTTATAATACGATGCGAGAAATAACTATTCTTAAACGTTTAGATCAAATTGTATTTTTTAGATAAATGATATTGTTTGATAGTAAACACTTTTTTATTTAATTAATGTTTGATCTGCCTAGCAGTAAAATAAAAACCACATACAATACATATTTTGTTGAATAATGGGTATTATCCACTTATACCCCCCCCCCCCCCACCAGAAAAATGGCCCCCTGGCCTGCCTAGCCGCGGGCGCTCGGCCCCCTTGCCATATAACCTAACCTAACCCAGTCATTTAGTGTTATCCTGTAATTAAAATTTATACATCCTTATAGAAAAGTTATAAAAATATGTCTGTCTGTTTTACCGAAGATTTCGCTAACCACTGGACCGATATGGTTCTTCTTTTTAAACAAAGTAAAATAGTCTTAAAATAACGATAAAATATCATAGTAGCATCGTATTACAGACAATTTTCCAATAATGTCAAAATAATAACAGTGGCTAACAAAACTGATTTTGATCTTATAGTTTTTAATGTTAATATCCGCGGAATGCTGTCTACAATGCGTAGAGAATTTTGCTTAGGGGGCAATTTGTCTAGAAATTAGGGTGATAACCTATCAGAAAATAGAACTATTAGAAAGTTAATTTGTTTTAAAGAAAATAATATAGAATCCAAGTAAAATTTATTATTTATTATTAGTTAATCTGTAAATATCCTAACCAAATTAATTAGAAAAAAATATGGCCTTAACTTGAGCTACTATATATTTTAATTTAGTAATAAATACATTTAAATGTATTTTTCATAATATATAATTTTGTTTAATAAAAAAAACTGAATTATTTAATTAAAATTTGAGAAGCCTAGCGGTAAAAATAAAAACTACATATAATACACATTTTGTTGAATAATGTGTAATCATGTGCTTATTACTTATACATCTATATTTCTATAATACAAAGTAGAACGCTGTCTGTTTATCTGTTTGTTTGTGACGAAGGATCTCGCTAACCGCTGAACCGATTGGGTTCTCCTTAACAGGGTAGCTTCTCATAGGTCCCGTGAAGGTTTAAAACTATTTTCTTGGGGAGTGGGAGAAACTCCCAAAAAAATGAAACCCCCCCCCCCTCCTAAAAATATAATTTCTTTTAAAAACTAAAATTAAAATAGTGGGGTCGCCTACCCCCCCCCCCCTCCCTACAAAAAAATTCCCCTCCTCCCAAATTTTTTTTTGGAACTTTTCTTTTAAATCTAAAATACAAAAAAATATTTTTATCAATCCTCTTGGGGCAAAGCCCATAGAGGCTAGGGGCGAAGCCACTAGTCTTTATAATAAAGTAACAGGATGTCTATCTGTTTGTTTGTACCGAAGGATCTCGCTAACCGCTTAACCAATCGGGTTCTCCCTAACAGGATAGCTTCTCATGGTCCCGGCAAGGTTTATAACTATTTTGGGGGAGGGTACCACCTCCTTCCATCCAAAAGAAATCACAAAAAATCAAACATTTCGTAGAGACTTTAACGCAACATAGACATGAAACAAAAAACAAACATTTACAGTGTCACTAGAGGTCTCTAGGGCGTGGCCGCTAGTGAAAAAAGAAAAAGGAGTAATGGTTTTCATTGTATTTTCCCGCAGGGTTAGGAAAAAGGACCTACAGGGGCTAGAAAAAAGCTACTGTGAAAATACGACGGAACCCGCTACTTCATTTTCTTTCCATGATCCTTGTTATTCTATTAGCGGCTAAGTCTATACCTATTCAGAGAGGGGACATTGTGCTGTTTATTACACCAGTACCCAAAGTTTTATAACATAGATTTCATATTCGTTTGCTCAACAACTTTGGGGACTTTTTTGATTTTAATAGTTTGGTTCATTAAGTTGAGAGTTCAAATGTGTCAACCATTAATTGTTATCTACAGAAGGAACAATTGTAGTAATTGGGAATGTACATCAATTTATAGGTAATTGTCTTATCCCTTTAGATCCCTGAGCAAAGCTACTCTAGAATTCCAAATGTCCAGATTATAGTATAAAAAAAAATAATGTTTCTTAATGTACTTTTTACTCTGTTTGTTTCTAAGCATCCATAAAAGAAAGCTCTAAAACGGTATGGCAAACGATCATTAACAATTGTAGAGTGTCAGAACTGAATAATCAGACTATAAATGTATACAAGGCGAAACACAATTGTAACTAAATTTGTTGAAAAACTGCTTAAATACAGGATATTGTTCATGAACTGAACTTACTTACATTGATTGTAGACTTGATTATAGAAATGATTCGCCTATAATATTGTGCTTTGTTGTCCTAGGATTATAAAATTGCTATGCTTTCAAAATCGTACATGACTACTACACGAATCACCATTCAAAATTTTGAATCAATTGGACAATTCTAACCTGTTTAAATTAACGAATATAGAGCTAACTGTTTTTGACGTACAAATGGACGGATGGACCGACCCTAATTATAGAAAAGCTTCGCTTAAAAGAGCTATCTATCTACATGTAGGTGAATACCAAAGTTAATTTCTAGTGCTAGATGATATCAGTAAATACTCTACATAAATATTGGCCGTATGTCCCAATAGAGTTAACTATAGAGTAACATCTATTTCTAGTGCTAGATGATATCAGTAAATACTCTACATATATATTGGCCATATGTCCCAATAGAGTTAACTTTAGAGTAACATCTATTTCTAGTGTTAGGTGATATCAGTAACTATACAACTCTACTTCTCATTGGTCTAATATCTCTAGTGTATAGAACTCTACTTCTCATTGGTTTAATCATTCTTTCTGATTGACTAAATAATCCTGTGCTATAAAACTCTACTTCTCATTGGTCTAATATCTCTAGTGTATAGAACTCGGAATGAGC
The DNA here is from genome assembly GCF_053477335.1 of Acartia tonsa. NCBI lineage: Eukaryota > Metazoa > Arthropoda > Copepoda > Calanoida > Acartiidae > Acartia > Acartia tonsa. Next base: position 47,551,666 of record NC_137271.1, read on the forward strand.
CATGACAGCTTAGTATTCAACTGATAAAAATCTTAGAATTACTCAAAAAAAAGCGCGCTTTAAAAATTGGCTTACTCAAAGCGATCTAAAGGGATAAGACAATGACCGATAAATTGATGTACATCCTCAATGATGATACAAAAAATTACCCATCCCTTAGATTAAAATTAGTGGTCGAAATGTTTGAACATTTAACTCAATTAGCAAGCCAATATTCACTAAAGTCCCCAAAGTTGTTAAGCTAGCAGATAAAGAAAACGTTATTGTAAAACTTTGGGGACTATTGTAATAAACAGCCCATTGTCCCCAGTCTCTTTAATTTATTTATAGAATACAGAAAAATGTGTATTAAATTTTTTAGTTTATTTTGAGGCAAAGTGAATGTCTATTATTTTTTTGGGGTGATAATTTTCAAGGCGCCAATTTTGAGTCTACCCACCTTGTGCTAGGTGTAGTAGAGTGTATCAGGGAGGGAGGGGACATTGGGCTGTTTATTACACTAGTTCCCAAATTTTTATAATGATGTTTTCTAATTCATTTTCTTAACAACTATGAAAACTTGAATTTTGATTGGTTGGTCTTTAAGTTGAGTATCCAAACGTTTCAACCACTAATTTTAATCTACAGAGGGGGTAATCTTGTGTATCATCTTTGGGTTGAGCATCAATTTATCGACCATTGTCTTATCCCTTTAGATCCCTGATTCGAATGTATAATGTGATTAAAGAATAGGTTCATTTTGAAATGTCCCATTCAATGAAATGTTTTTAAAAAGAATTTATACTTTTTATTAATTCAAGGATTTAAGATATGTTGACTTTTTTATCATTACTGCTTTACTTATACTTTGTAATATCTTACTGCGAAGTCTATAGGTTAGTCCGTAACGCTGCAATAAAAAGAAAACCGAAATTGCTAGATGTAGAAATAATTAACAAAAATGCAAAAATCCATAAAAGCGAAGCTAATCATAAAAAAGAGTTTAATAGTTATAAATCGCATTGTATTATTAATAGTACAAAAAAATTATAAGATTAAAACCAAGGGGCCCAAGCCATACTTGAAAATCATTTCAGCAATTCTTTTTGTTCAAAAAGACAATATTCTATAAATTTATGCATAGAAAAATATTGCCTTTGATAAATAATTACCATTTATTTCATAGCTTATAGCAGAAACATACAAACATAGTATAAAGAAGCGCATTCATACCCCTCCCCCCCGTCAAAATTAAGGGGTCCTTTTGCTTGATAAGGCAATTTGAGGGAAATGCCGCTTCGTTACTAATAGTATGGACATTGTTTTATTGCTTATCAGAATAGCTTCTGGCGATATTTGCAATTAAGATTTTGGCCAATAATTAAGAAGTACTCCTTATAGCAAATATTGTTACTTTAAAAAAGCTAGAAAGTATTTTTTATATGTTTTTTTTAAGCGAAGCTTTTCTATAATTCGTGTAGGTCCGTCCATGACGGTAAGCTATTTTCGTTGATTTATATATGTTATAATTGTTCTATCTCTTTCAAACTTTGCTTTACGATTCCTATAACAGTTAGGTATGATTTAGAAAGAGTAACAACTCTATATTTGTTTTCAAAAAGTTGGTACGACTATTTAAAACATGCTGATTTTATACTTTTATCGTAATAATTATCCTATAAATCTAATTTCTTAAAAAACGATTCCTAGAACAACAAGGTACAATATTACAAAAGTGAGGCATCTCTATAATCAAATCCTTAAATTGAAAGTATGACCTTTTACTGTGTATCATAATAGTTTTTTAATTTAAAAAAAAAATTATGCTATCTACAAAGATATCTTTAGTGGGAGTGTAAAAATCCCCCTAATATAAAAAGGCATTGAAAAAAGCTTTAGAACAGTGTGACCTAGGCCCCTTGAATAGACCAATAAATTCATCAGAAACAAGGATGACAACATCCATAAAAGCGAAGCTCTGAAACGATATGACAGACGAACATTAACTTTTGTTGAGTGTCAGAACTGAACATACAAAATATAAAAATATAAGGTTTGACAAAATTATACCTAAATTTGTTGCAAAACTTCTTAAATACAGAATTCTGTTTAAGAACATTTTAATACTTGATTATAGAGATGCTTCGCTCATAATATTGTACCTTATTTTTTTTATATAAATTAACGAATAAAAGCTAACTATCTCGGACAGACGGACGTACGGACGGACGGACCGACCCTAATTATAGGAAAGCTTCGCTTTTAAAAAAGGCCTGGAGAAACTTTATACACATTAGGTAGATAGATAGTTAACAGTGATAATAGATAGATGGATAGAAAAATAATAAGATAAACTTATATGTGAATGAGTAGATAGATAATTTGTTCATATTGTATAACTAGCGGTTACGCCCCTAGAGGCCTCTAGGGGCACGTAAATATTTATATGTAAATGTTATTCCCCTCCAAATAGTTATAAACCTTCCCAGGACCTACCTATGAGAAGCTACCCTGTAAAGGATAACTGTAACGGTTCAGCGGTTAGCGGGATTCTTCGGTACAAAGAGACAGACAAACAGATATACATACTGTTACTTTATTATACGAATTAAATCGATGGATAGAAGGACATGTTAATTGTGTATGTATAGGAATGTATTAGGCCAAAGAATGGTAAAATTCTTAATTTCTTTAATGAAAAACCCATGGCCCCTTATTTCAGGATATAACCTAATGTAGGGATCTTAAGGGATAAGACAATGTACGATTGAAATAATCATAAACAAAACAAGGATGACAACATCCATAAAAGCGAAGCACTGAAACGGTAGGACAAACGGACATTAACACTTGTATAGTGTCAGAACTGAATAATCAGAATATAAATGAATAAGAGTCAAAGCAAAATTGTGAGTAAATTTTTGAGAAACTTCTTGATAAAGGATAATGTTTATGGACATACTTACATATTTAGACTTGATTATAGAGTTTCTTTGCTTATGATGATATAATTTGTTGTCCCAGGAATCAATATACCAAAAATCAGATCAAACGGATAATTAGATCACATAAAAATTTGTTGTTAAAAAAGTAGAAAAATCAACATGTTTAAAATGGACGTACGGACATTCTGGTAATTATTATAGAGTTGCTACACTTTCTAAATCGTACCTAACTACTACAGGAATCACCATGCAAAGTTTGAAATCGATAGGACAATTCTAACATGCCTAAATTAACGAATAAAAGCTATCTATTTCGGACGGACGTACGGACGGACGGACGTACGGACCGACCCTAATTATAGAAAAGCTTCGCTTTTAATTATCACTTCTTTAGGATAAATTTATTGGTATGAGGTGTATTTCGACAGGGTGTGTGTGTGTGTGGGGGGGGGGGGGGGGAGTTAAAATGGCCCACATATGAAAAAGAGATTTTGTTTAGGGGGGCAAGCTGAATCAAAGATCTTATCTGTATTGTTAATTCCAGGGACAATAAAGGGATAAGGCAATGGACGATGGAGCATTACATATCCCCAATGATGTATTTATGATATGTCTGTAAAACTTTGGGTACCAGTGTAATTTACAGTCCAATTTTACCTACCTACTTTGTTTATTCTAACTTTATGGGTAATAGGGTTTGTAATTAGAAATTTAGCCTTAATAAAAATAGCTTAAAACAACCCTGGGACATATATAAAGCTTCCCGGAAAAGTATGACACAATTGGACCAATATTTTCCGAGATCTTAAAGTAGAGACAGATTGACAACTTTTATAATATAGGGTAAAAGTAACAGGATGTCTTTCTGTCTTTGGCTTAAGATCTGAATAACAGCTCGACCGATATGTTTCTTCTTTACAGGGAAGATTCTTGTAGGTCCAGGGAAGGTTTATAACTTTTTTTAAAGAGGTTACCTTCACTTTCCCAAGAAAAAGTAGCCCTTGGAAAATTCCCCCCCCTAAACAATTTTTTCCTTGTATAATTAAAATCAAAACCTAATATCCCCCTAGAGGCCTCTATGGCCGTAGCCGCTTGTATTTTATTATAGTATTAATTTCATTATTTTTATTCTAATGTTCGTGTAAAATTGTCTGTAATTCGATGCTATACATGTTTTTCCTTTATGGCTTAGAACCGGTTTTAATCCAACGGATATTAACCGGTTTCGAAGCCAAACTGAAAATATTATTTAGATTATTCTAGTAGTCAATAGCTCTATAATTATGGGCCGGACACTTGAAGTCAACGATTAACAAATAAATTTTATTTTCTCATTCATTCTGTAACGATAATATTTTACAGGGATAAGACAATGACCAATAAATTGATGTACAATAAAAGTTGTCAAGCCAACAAATAAGACAACGTTATTAGAAACTTTGGATCGACTAGAGTAATAAACAGCACATTGTCCTCTCCCTTCCTGGTATTTTATTTGTTTTCATAATAACAAGGATGACAACATCCTTAAGTAGCAAACAATTACTTTTAAGATGTAAAAAGATGGAGAGAGAGAGAGAGAGAGAGAGAGTTTTAAGTTTTAAATTATGGCCTAAGAAAGCTGTTTAACTTTTATAAGCAAAACTAATAAAAAATATTATATTATTGACGAAATGGCATTTGAAAGATTTCCTGAATTTAAGTGTTAAAATCAATATTGTATTCCTAATTTTCAGTAATGTTCCAAATACTATGAAAAAAATTACTCTCTCACATATTTAGGTTTTCAATAACGTATTTCCTATGATCTTAGTTTTAACTTATAGTGTTAAAATGGACACACAGAAAGTTGGACAGATAGACAGACACACAGGTAGATTTACAGACAGACAGACAGACACAGATAGATTAACATACAGACAGACATAACGATGGACAGACAAACCGACACACAGATAGATGGATAAAGTTTAGATAGACTACAGAAGAGTGATTGATTTAAAGTAATATAAAACTTTTTAAAAAGAGTGTTCTATCAAACCTACAAAAAAAACTATTTAAATTCAGGAAGGGAGAGGACATCTTGCTGTTTATTACACTAGTCACCAAAGATTAATAATAACATTTTCTAGCTCATTGGCTTAACATTTTTGGGGACCTCTGTTGAATTTTTATTGGTTGGTTCATCGAGTTTCAACCACCAATTGTAAAGTACAAAAAGGGTCATTTTGTTTATTATCATTTGGAATGTACATTAATTTATCGGCCATTGTCTTTTCCCTTTAGATCCCTGATTAAAAATTTTTCAAGGACAATAATGTTCATAAATAGTGTAGCAATAACAAACAAATTTCATTTTCCTTGGCTTTATCAACAAACAGACAAAGTGGTTAAGGCAGGGATCTAAAGGGATAAGACAATGGCTGATTAATCACAATACACATCCGATTATGATACTCAAAATAACCCTTCTTTAGATTACAATTAATGGTTGTAACGTTTGGACATCTAACTTTATGTATCAGCCAATCAAAATTCAAGAATAGCCCCCAATAATTTCTAACAAATTAGAAAACGTTAATATACGGAGGAGATTATAGTGTAGTTTTGCTATTAAAAAATGGAAAGATTCAGGGATAGAAACGGATAAGACAATGGGTGATAAATTTATATTCATCCCCAATGAAATACACAAAATTACCCCTTCCGTAGATTACAATTAGTGGTTAAAAAAACGTTTGGACACTCAACTTAATGTACCAAGCGATCAATATTCAAGAAGAGCCTCCAAATTTGCCGATTCAACAAATATGAAAACGTTATTATAAAACTCTGGGGACTAGTGTATAAACAGCTCAATGTCCTCTCCCTCCCTGGGGAAAATCTATAAAAATCTATTTCCAATATTTTGAAACACATTCATACTCAGGATAGGGATCTTAAGGGATAAGACAATGGCCAATAAATTGATGTGCACCTCCAATAATTTTACACAAAATTACTCCTTCTCTGAAGATTTTAATTTTCGGTTGAAACGTTTGGACACAAAACAAAATTCAATAATAGTCCAAAAAAGTTGTTAAACCAATGAATAAGAAAACGTTGTTATAAAACTTTGGGGACCAGTGTAATTAACAGCCCAATGTCCCATCCCGGACAGGGATAGAACAACTGTGATGAAAAACTGGTTGCTTAAATTGATTGATTATTCCAAATGACCAAAGTTTTTAACAAATAATTTTATTATGATTAGGGGTCAGTTTGTTTATCATCATTGTAAATATATAAACAATTTCTGGCCATTTAAGATCCATCCATCCTCTGAACCGATTTAGTTCTCCATTTTAGAGAAGCTTCACATATGTCCCAAGATGATTTATGGTCATTTATTTTTATAGTTAATTCTTGGGTTGATATTAGGCTATAATACAGTGCTTTCTAGGCCAGGGATCTAATGGGATAAGACAATGACCGATAAATTGGTGTATATTGCACATCCTAATAGTTAAAAATACCCCTTCGGCTTCCATAGATGACATTTAAACGTTGAAAAATAAAACATCATCAAGATAACGTAGTTTTATAACGTTGAGGGTATGTGTAAGAATTGACAGTAGTATTATCACCACCATCTACAGAAAGTCCCGAATATAGACTGTTGGTGAGATATTCACATGAAATAAGACACAAATATATATATTTAAATACTTATAACTTTCAAAATGTGTTAAAAATTTTATATGAAGAATTACTTTTCAAAAAATAAAATATAACCAAAAATAATATTGCATTAAAAAAATAGGTTTCAAAAGTAATTTTTTGTCTTAAATTGTATAATTTTAGCAATTAATATATAAGTTTGAGACATCTAGCGGCAAATTTTTGAACTACATATAATATAAATTTCGAGAATCTATCAATATGTTTGTGTGTAATCCTATTATATAAAGTAGTAAGCGTTTTTAAGTCTGTCACGAAGGATCTCGATAACCACTGAACCGATCGGGTTCTCCTTTACAGGGTAGCTTCTGATAGGTTTATAACTATTTTCTTAGGAGTAGGTACACCCCTAACCCCCCCCAAAAAAGAAAACACCCCCTCCCCCGAAAATTTCTTTTAAATCTAAAATACGAAAAATTAAGTTGATCAAACCTCTTGGGGAAAAGTCCCTAGAGGTTAGGGGCGAAGCTGCTAGTCTATAATTCAAAGTAGAACAATGTTTGTCTGTCCGTCCGTCCCTTAAGATCTTGGTAACCACTGAACCGTTCAAATACTACATTTAAGGGAATATACCTACTGGTCCCGTGTGGTTTAAAGCTATTATCTTGGGGGTGGGACACCCCCCCCACAAAAAAAAATCACCCTCCATTTTTAGGTTCAGTTCAGTTCAGTCGCGTCTCTCTTTTGGACTGTGGAGTCCAGAGAATACGGCCACCCTGCTCCTCCATGAATTCCTTTTTTTGGCAAGTGCTTCAGCTTCTCCCCATGTTAATTTCAAATTAAAGAGGTCCTTTTCAGTGCTCCGCCTCCAGGTCATTTTTGGTTGTCCCCGTTTACGTTTACCAGTGGTGGGGTTCCATTTTAAGCACTTTTTTGGAAACCTATTTTGTTCCATTCTGAGCACATGTCCTAGCCATCTTAGTCTTTTAAATTTCACTTCTGCTTCAATACTATTGCACTTGGTCTTAGCATACAGCTCAATGTTTGATATTTTGTTTGGCCAGAATATTTTGCAAATTCTTCTTAGGCAGCTATTGTGAAATGCATTAAGTTGATTTGTTTCAGTTTTCACAGTTCTCCAGCATTCAGCTCCATAAAGAAGAACTGATTTTACATTACTGTTGTAAAGTCTGATTTTTGTTTTCAGAGCAAGTTTCTTTGAATTCCAAACGTTGTGTAGACTGTTGAAAGCAACCCTAGCCTTATCAATCCTGGTTTTAATATCAGCTTTTGAGCCATTTTCACTGCTGATAACACTCCCCAAATAGGTGAATTTGTTGCTTTGTTTCAATTGTTCACCATTTATTGTTATAGTTTGATCAGGGTTTGTAGGTATATTCATAATTTCAGTCTTCTTGACATTAACAAAGAGCCCGACTTGTCCTGCGTATTTGACTAGTCTATCTGTCTTAGCTTGTAGATGTTTAATTGTTTCTGAAATCAGTGCCAGATCATCAGCAAAGTCCAGATCTTCTAGGTGTCCTAGTATGCCCAGCTGGAGACCACGTTTTTTGTCCTCTGTGGTTTTCTTCATCACCCAGTCAATGACCAATATAAATAGAATAGGTGATAAAATGCATCCCTGTCTAACTCCAGTGCTTATTTTAAAGAAATCAGATGTCTTATTGTTTCCAACTGAAACACAGGCTTGGAAGTTGTCATAAAATTTAGTTATCATAATTATCATCTTTTCAGGTATACCATAACTTCTTAGTATTTTCCAGAGTGTTTGTCTGTGTATGGAGTCAAAGGCCTTAGAGAAATCAACAAAATTTACATGGAGTGGCTTGTTAAATTCAACACATTGTTCAATAACTGTCCTAAGGGTGAAAATTTGGTCAACACAGCCTCTTCCAGCACGGAACCCAGCTTGTTCTTCTCTTAGTTTATTGTCAATTTTCTCATCAATTCTGTTTAAAATAACTTTACATAGGACCTTGCTTGGGATAGAAAGCAGCATAATTCCTCTCCAATTATCACAATTGTTCAAATCTCCCTTCTTAGGTAGTTTTATGATTATACCTTTAGACCAGTCAGTTGGTATCTTTTCTTGTCTCCAAATTTTATCAAAGAGATCAGTCAGAGTCCTAGCAGAAAGATCTATGTCTGCCTTAAGCATTTCAGCAGTTATCAAGTCAGGTCCAGGTGCTTTGTCGTTCTTTAGACTATGTATAGCAGCTTTAACTTCTTGAATAGTTGGTGGTCTTGTGTCTATGTCTATTTCATGTCCTGGTTCTGGTTCAGCAGTAATTTCAGGTTCAGGTCTGTTCAACACTTCTTCAAAATTCGATTTCCACCTTTCAGCAACTTCTTTTTCTGTAGTGAGTAATTTACCATCTTTAGCCTTGATAGTTTCACCACTCTTTTTGTTATATTTGCCACTTAATTGCTTGGTTATGTTGTATACTGTTTTCATGTTACCGAAGTCAGCTGCTCTCTGGGCCTTTTCAGCCAGATTGTCAATGTAATCTCTCTTGTCTTTCCTTGTGCGCTTTTTGACTTCTTTGTCTTTAGCAGTATATTCAGCTCTTAAATTGCCCATGTCAGCCAAATGTTGAGCATTATGAATTTTGTTTTTAAGATTCTTTCTCTCTTCTATTTTGTTCCATGTTTCTTCAGAGATCCAGTCCTTTTTCTCTGGTTTCTTGTGTCCTAGGATTTCCTTAGCAGTAGATTGAAAGTTTTCTTTAATTGAAGTCCATGTGATCTCAGTCTCGTCATTTAGGTCCTCTAAGACTTGAAATCTATTTCTGAGTTTTAAGACAAATTCATTCTTTATCACTGGGTCCTTTAATCTTGAAGAATCATATTGTCTGCCAATCTCACTCTTTTTATCATGGCCAGTACGCTTCAGCTTTAATTTAATCTTACTGACAACTAGTTCATGGTCACTGAATATGTCGGCTCCTCTATAGCTCCTACAGTCTTGCATTGATTTGACCCATTTTCTATTGATCATAATATGGTCAATCATGTTTCTTGTTTGTCCATCAGGTGTTGTCCAGGTATATTTGTGAATGTTTTTGTGTTGGAATAATGTACCTCCTACGACCATATCATTATTTAAACAGAATTCAAGTAAAAGTTCTCCATTTTCATTTCTTGTACCTATGCCAAAGTGTCCCATTGCATTTTCCACTCCAGTCCTGTCAGTTCCTACTTTAGCATTCATATCTCCAAGAACTAGACACATGTCATGTTTGGGTACTGAGTTTCTGATTGATTGCAGTTGATCATAAAACTCTTGTTTTACTTCTTCACTTTTGTCATTTGTTGGGGCATAGCATTGGATAAGGGTCAACTTGCAGTGCCTTGATTGGAATCTAGCCTTAATTATTCTGTCTGATATAGGTTTCCAGTCTATTAGTGAATTGACATGTCGTTTTTGGATAATTATAGCAACCCCATACATATGTTGACTTTCATGACCAGAATAAAGTATTAGGTGGCCATCTTTGGTTGTGGTTTGTCCTTGTCCTGTCCATCTACATTCTGCAATTCCAAGTATTCCGATATTGTAACTTGTCATTTCTTTAACTACTTGGGCTGTTTTAGTTGACTCATACATTGTTCTAACATTCCAGGTTCCTATCTTACAGCTTTGCTTAGAACTTATTGGTCCTGTCATCAAGTTGATAGCTTCCTTTCGGGTTTCACCATCATCTTTCATATTTTCAGTAAACTGAGCATCAGTTCCAACAGTTCTTGTTTCATGCACACCTCTGGCTGTGTTAAAGCCATAAGTGTTTGAGGTTTTGTGGGTGGTTTCGCTAACTGTGATGATTTTTACAGGTAGGATAGTTAGTCCTACGCAAACCTTTCATATCCCTGGAAGGAAGGGTGACTGGTAAGGGGAGGGACGTCAATATCCCCCAGTACTTCAAGAAGTACCTCCTGCCCTCGTTTTCGTTTAGGACTAGATTCTTATTTATATATAAAAAAAAAAAAATAAATAAGTCCTTTTATTTTAGGTAGTTAATTTAAAATGTAGTGGTTGCAGCACCAGAGGTACATCATTTTTTTTATTACCTCGTAGGGCAAAGTCTCTAAAGGCATGGATCGAAGCCGCTAGTTGTTACAGTGAATCTCTTCAAGTGTAATTGCACCTCAAAATACAAATGGCATCAAACCATTGAATGACGATGATATTAACACCACCATCTACAGAAAATGATCAAAATTTTACAAATTGAGATAGGTGCAGTTTAGTTTAAAATGTACAAATTTAAATATTTTTCTCGTATTCATTTGAATCCGGTGGATAGGAACCGGTTCTCATGAATACGAAAAAACTATGTCTAGCATCGTATTATATCCAGTTTTCTACGAATATAGAAATGTACAATCATAAGATTAAAAACAGTTTTTTTAGCCAGTGCCTCCGGCACCTCGGGGCTAAAAAAACTAGTTTTAATCTTATAATTGTACATTCTATATCCGCGGAAATCCGTTTATAATACGATACGAGAAATAACTATTAACTTACAAAAAAATTTTGAGAATTTATTTATGTTTGTGTGCTTTTTTTGTTTGCAGCGAAGGATTTCGGTAACTGGTAAACCGATCTGGTTCTCCTTTACAATAAAGCTTCTTATAGGTCCTGAGATGGTTTTAGGCTATTCTATTTTTTACAAATTAGTCTTGGTATAGTTTTAGGCTATTTTTTTTAACCCTTCGAATACATAACCCCTTAGATGCTAGGGTGCATCCGCTAGTCTAGGATCATTGTCTGTCCATAGCATTAGGGATCTCATTAACCACCATACCGATATGGTCCTTCTTCAAAGCGTAGCTTATCATACGCTCTAGAAAGGTATGTAGCTATTTTGAGATCTCAAATCTCTACATGGGATAAAACATCTAAGTAATGAAAGAATGAAACCATCAATGACAGTAGTTGTAACACCACCATCTACAGAAAATTGCATTTAGTAACCTGGATCCCCGTGAGGTTTATACAAATGTAAGTCTATAAATATTGATACATTTCAATTTTTCAAAAAAAGTGTTTTAAATTATATACAAAAAGTATACTACTAAGTGATTAAAATATTACCAAAATTATTGTTGTATTTTATAAAATTATGTTTCAAAAGTAAATTTATGTTTAAAAAACTATATTTTAGCAATTTATAAATACGTTTGAGACACCTAGCGGCTAATTTTTGAACAACATATAATATAAATTTTTAGAATTTATTAATATGTTTGTGTGATTTTTTTTTGTTTGTAGCGAAGGATCTCGGTGACTGGTAAACCGATCTGGTTCTCCTTTACAATGAAGCTCATAGTTGCCAGATATTTTTCAGATCAAAGTGTACAAATAAGGTGTACATTGGACCTCCAATGTGTACATTTGGAGGGGGAAGGGGAAAAGGGAGGGGGGAATGGGGAGAAAGGGATGGGGAACAAGGGGGATTTGCTACGCTATCCTACTAGGTAGGAATTACACTAGTGGCATCTAGGAGCTCTTAAGGGAGAAGGGGGAGTCAACCTCACACTTTCAGTTGTAATTTTGCAAGTTACTACAAAAAATATGAATATTCAGTTAAACTTCAATGTTTATAACCAGAAAATAGAGGAAGGAAGCCAATTTTTGGAGGTAAAAAGTCCATTTTTGGAAGAAAAATTCCAATTTTTGTGTGTACACGTGTACATTTTTATAAAAATGTTAAAAATGCGTACATCCTCATCGGTTTTGCCCAATGTGTACATTTGTCAAAAATCAGGTCAGAAATGCGTACATTACGCGCAAAATGTGTACATCTGGCACCGCTGATGAAGCTTCTTATAGGTCCTGAGGTGGTTTTAGGCTATTCTATTTTTCACAAATAAGTCTCGGTGTGGTTTTAGGCTATTTTTTAACCCTTCAACAAATCTTCGTATACTTAACCCGTAGATGCTATGGTGCAGCCGCAATATTATAAAGTAACAGGCATAGACGTCCAAGGGGGGGAGGGGGTAAAGTGGCAATAACCCTTCCCCTCCTACCGAATTTTAGGGTGCCGTAGTAAGTCCCAAAATCTATTTCATTTTACCCCCCCCCCCCATTTAAAATTTTAAAAAAAAGTTACTGTTAACTGATAAAAATATTATTGAAATGACAGCCGTATTCTATAAAATTGATTTGAAGTATATTTTTGTCTAAATTATTATTTTTTAGCAATAAATAAATACGTTTGAGACATCTAGCGCTAAATTTTTGAACAATATATAATACAATTTTTGAGAATCCGCCAATTTGTCTTGTCCTTATAATTAAGTAAAAGGATGTTTGTCTGTCCATACCATTAAGTATCTCAGTAACCGCCGATCCGATATGGTTCTCCTTTACAGTGTAGCTTATCATAGGTCCTAGGAAGGTTTATAGCTAATTTGAATTCTCAAGCCCTTTCATGAGTATTGGCTTTGACGCAAATAGAATTAGCCTCTTAAATGACAGTAGTAATAATACCACCATCTTCAGAAATAGTTTCATGATATGTAAAAACAATTACCAGAAAAACTACAAACATACAAATTTAAATATTTATAACTTTCAAAAAAAAGTGTTTTTAATTTTATACAAAAAAATTACTAATAACTGATTAAAATTTTACCTAAATTATTGTTGTATTTTATAAAATTATGTTTCAAAAGTAAATTTATGTTTAAAAAACTATATTTTAGCAATTTATAAATACGTTTGAGACACCTAGCGGCTAATTTTTGAACAACATATCATATAAATTTTGAGAATTTATTCATATGTTGCGTGATTTTTTTGTTTGTAGCGAAGGATCTCGGTGACTGGTAAACCGATCTGGTTCTCCTTTACAATAAAGCTTCTATTAGGTCCTAAGATGGTTTTAGGCTATTTTTTAACCCTTCAATATATCTTCGTGTATATAACCCCTAGATGCTAGGAGCGAAGCCGCTAGTCCTTATAATAAAGTAACAGGATCACTGTCTGTCCATACTATGAAGGATCTCGCTAACCGCTGGGTTCTCCTAAACAGGTTAGCTTCTCATAGGTCCCGTGAAGGTTTATAACTGTTTTGGGGGAGGGTACCACCACCCTCCTAAGAGAAATCGCCCCCCCCCCCAAAAAAAATTACCCTCCCCCCTAATTCTTGGGATGGTTTTAGGCTATAATACAGTGTTTTTTGAAGGTATAGGCCAGGGATCTACAGGGATAAGACAATTTCCGATAAATTGATGTACATCCTTAATGTTGATACACAAAATCACCCCTTCCATAGTTTACATTTAGCAGTTGAATTATTTGGACAATTCAATAAAAATCCCCACAGGTGTTGAACCAATGACTTTGGGGACTGATGTAATAATCTGCTTAATGTCCCCTCCCAGCGGCAATTGTAATTGAACTGTTACTTGACAGTAGTATTGATACCACCATCGTCAGAAACTTTATTTAAACTTGTAATTCCATTACGCATTAATTCCAAACCACAGATTTAAAGGGATAGGACAATGGCCATAAAATTGTGATACACAAAATTACCCCTTCTGTATATTACATTCAGTGGTTAAAACGTTTGAACACTCAACATAACAAATCAACCAATCAAAATTCAGTAAAAGCTTTTAAGTCAACGAATAAGATAACGTTATTTTTGCCCATTATCCCCTCTCTCTCTGCAACTATTATATATTTTTTTGGTCCCCTTCCACTGTTTTGGTTGGATGCTCATGTTATTTTATAAGCTTCGCTACTATGGAAATTGTTAGAAAATTGTATATCTTTTTTTAACATAAATTTTTAATTTAACTATTGAAACTACATATTTAATAGAATTAAATTTGAATTTAAATTATGTGAAATAGTGACTCATCGCTGGGAGCTAAATGTAGCTAAATTTTGAAAACACTATCACATTTGTAACACTCAGCAAATCTTCTCGTCGTGTCCAATATTACCTAAATATCGTATTATATAAAGTAGTAAAGCTTTTTTTTGTCTGAGGCATAAGATCTCATTAGCTACTGAACTGATTTGGGCTCTCTATTTAAGGTAATCTTTACATAGGTACCGTGATGGTTTTAGGCATTTACAGATTTAGGTAATGGGGTAGTTTAAGCTATATTTCTAGCTTCTTTCTGTCCAAATGTATACAAAGACTCTGGATGCTAGGGGCATCTAGAGTCTAATGGGAAATATGATTGAGTATTTTTGAATTCTTTGTGGAAAGGTTTCGTGATTATTCACCATATAAATTGACAATATGATTTTTTTCTCGGTGGTTTAAGGTTTCATGATTCCCCCCCAACAAAAAAAAGCTTGGACGTCCCTGTATATTCCCTCTAGTTTTAGATGGGATCTAAAGGGATAATACAATGGATGATTTGATGTACATCCCCAATGATAATGCACTAAATTATCCCTTCTGTATATTACAATTAATGGTTGCAACGTTTAGACACACTACTAAATTGATAAGAAAATGATATTTTATGACTTTGGGGACTAAATATTATAATAAAGCTATTATCCAAAAAACCATAGACATAAATTTACCCATGTAAATGGGAAAAGATTGATTTATCGTCCATTGTGCTAAGGTTTAATAATAATGTCTTCTTATTTATTCGTATAACAACTTTGGGTACTTTTTATTGAATTTTGTTGGTTCATTGAGTTAAGTGTTTTCTATAGAGGGGGTAAATTTGTGTACCATCATTGGGGATGTACATCAATTTATTGGCCATTGCCTTATCCCTTAAATCCCTACATAATTTTACCAATAAAAAATGGGAGGAATATTGATTTATCTACCCATTGTCCTATCTCTGCCAAAATCTCAACAAATGTTAAAATAATCTAACCAAATGTAAACACAAGTTTTGTTGTAAAAAAACGAGGGATTTTATAATCAAGGATCTAAAGGGATAAGACAATGGCCCAATAAATTGATGTATATCCCCAATTATGAAAATTTAAAAAAAGATTAGTGGTTGAACCGTTTGGACACTCAACTTAATGAACCAACCAATCTAAATTCAATAAAAGTCCTCAAAGTTGAGAAGCCAACGAATAATAAAAGTTTAGAATAAAACGTTTGGGACTAGTTTAATTAATAAATATTCCAATGTCCCCTCCCTCCCTGGATTTTAATTGTAATTTAACAAGGATGACATTCATAAAATTAGGGCCTGATAAGTTTATACATATAACAATTATAACATGCTTAACCCTTACAGATCGGGGGGGGGGGGGGTCATATTGACCCCCCCCTCTAGTTTTTTCAATGGCATTTTTTTTGTAGGTAAGATAGAGAGTTGTGACTTCATGACTTTTTAAGTTTAGTAATTATACGTCGGCAAGAGTTGATCTTATTAGGATATCTGGTCTGTGTCGGTCGTGGTGTCCGGTCAAAGTCGGTTGGGTAGCACCAAAATTTAAAAAAAATTCTAAATAAATCTTAATTTCTACATTATGACTTTTGTGTATAAGGTAGAAACCTAAATTTTTTTTTGGTGAATACTTAGATATCAATGACCTTATGAGAAAAGTGGTGTTATGACCATTTGACCGCCCCCGGACCGACTTTATGACCGATTTTTGTCCGGCTTTTACTACAGACATATATCATGAATATCGTAGCTTCTATTACAGCTAGAGACCTATAATTTTTTTTGGTAAATCCTTGAGCAACAATAAACAGATAAAAATATTAATTGGCGCCGCCAACCGCCGTTTTACCGGCGTAACCGCCGAAAATGGCGGTTTCCGTTATTTGCCGTTTTTCGGCGATGATCAGAAAAAGTAATTTTTTTGTTATGAAAAATTAAAGTTCGTCCTAAAATTTGGTCATCCTAGCTGCAAAATTGGCCGCTCTACAGCTGTTTTAAAATTTAGCGGCTGGCCGCTAAAAGCGGTTAAGGAGCGGCCTGACCGCTATGACTAGAAAAAGTAATTTTCTCTAAAAATACACATGAACCACCAGAAAAAAATTTTACGTCTTTATCTGTAACAGAAGCCGAGATAGAGGGGGGGGTCAATATGACCCCCCCCCCGATCTATTAGGGTGGGAATAGGGGCCCGATCTGTAAGGGTTAAATGGTATGAGCTATATGTTACTCTGCCTACAGGGCAAGGACCCTGTCCCGATTTTGTATTGGGTCTTTGAAATGACAAAGTCCAAATTGTGTCAAAAATGATCCATGTGACGTAATAAGAATAAGAGATTATCCATCTCTTTTTTAGGGGTTTTCTTTCCCACTTCTCCTCTCATCTCCCTCATTGTATTACGTCACATGGATCACTTTTGACACAATTTTAACGCAATTTGGGATTTGTCTTTGAAATCAGCTATTAGTGTCGGAAATATTAAACAATCCTTAAACTAATGTTAAAAGGATAATTAATATGTCATTGCTTGGATGCTGCACCAGATTTTAATGTACTCTGATAATTAAATAAAGTTACGAGACGAGGTCAATATTGGCAAGCAATTTGTCGTATTTTTCCCTGTCAATATATCTACGTATATTATAATCCATTCCATTATTTCTAAACAGACACGTTGACAAACTGATAGAGTGGCTTCGCTTCTAAAATAATGATTGTTTTAGCACATTGAACCAATGTTTAAAGGATTTGATATTAGAGATTCATATAAATAGACACAAGAAAAGAACTTTAAAGGGTCTTAATTTAAGACATCAAAAGTTGTTGGGGATAATATTATATATCCTTTAAAATTTTGATTGGGGTAAAATAAGGGGTGTTCAAGTTTTGTCTATTCTTTGTCTATGATTCTATGTAACTCTGGTTTGATAAAATTGTTATACATTAGTTATATCTTAATATACAATACATTACATGTTATACACTGTTAAAAATAATTTTTTTTTTTAGCATCAGGTAATACTATATATTCTTCACATTAATGTATAGTATCAATCCATACGTACTAGGAAAAAAAACTCATTACGATACAAGGAAGTTTTCAATGCTGTATTGAGTATTAGGTAATGTTCTGTGAAGTAACATTTAGTACTAAATAATGTATTTGTCTGTAGAGTATTATCCAATACGCTCTTGGGAATAAAATTCAGTACGGTAGAAGTAATTTTTCATTACGCTCCTTTGCAATTGTTGTTACCCTCTATCATAATTTTTGATACTCTGTAGAGTATGAAACTGTTTTACTTTGGATGAAAGATCAGTTTATAATATATGATTATTATATGTACATATACATTTTGTTATATCAACAAACATACCAAGCAGAGCAATAAAACATTAATTTAAATGTAAATTTAGTAAAAAAAATGACTTTAAAGATGTTTAGGACTAAACATGATCCTTAAAAATAAAAACTATGGTCAGTCATAATTACAAAAATCAAAATTATAAATCTGAGCATAAATAGTAACATTTCATCTTTGTCTAAAACGACCAAGCAGAAACACTTCCATGAGAGGTGTGCACCAATGGTGTCTGTTTCAATTATTCTTTACAGTACAGATTCGTACCCTAGAAGGTATGAATAGTTACTATTTTAATAATCCATTCTCTTGTGTATTGTCTGATACTCTACAGCGAATGAAATAGTACTAAATTAAAAAACATTTCTACAGCGTATTTTCCAGTACACTAGAATGTATCAAATAGTACTATTTTAATAAACATTTCTGTAGCATATTTTCCAGTATTCTAGAGCGTATCAATCGATACTAAAAAAATGTATGGGTTCTGTATAGTAATAATTATTGTGTTATATAGTATTACATAGTGTTATATATTAATTATATAGTTGTAGCGTACTTACGGTTCCAATACTCTCCAGAGTATCAATTGATACTAAATAAAAAAATTATTTTTAACAGTGTACCTTTACACTATTTTAATAGGACATTCTCCATCATTGTCTTATCCCTTTAGATCCATGAACTGTTATACATTAGTTATATCTTAATATACAATTTAATACATTACATGTTGTACCTTTACACTATTTTAATAGGACATTCTGATATTTCAAAATATTAAATAGTTATTAATCGCATCGTATTGTAGACAGCTTTTCGCAGATATTAAATGGAAAAAGTATTAGATTAATACTTATTTTGTTAGTCCCAATTGAACAATGGCCCCAGCGAACAAAACTTGTACCAATTTCATGATTTTTATTTTATTATTCATGGAAAAACGTGTCTGTTATACGATGCTATACATGATTTTTCAGTATGGCTAACTTTTCATATGATTTATTTTACTTTCATCTTACACCAAATTTTCATGTACTCTAATAAATTGAAACTTGTAGCTGGTAAAATAACGATTCCCCCATACCCCCCGAATAGATGAACGAACTGACCGATAAATGATGTCCATGTTAGCAACCTGTATTGACGAAAATTTTCCCCTGTCATAATATCCACATATATTCTATATCCATTTTTGTAGAATATGAGAATGTCCCTATTAATTCACGCACAGATACACACACACACACACACACACACACACACACACACACACACATACACACAAACAATATAGAGAGAGAATATAACGATTTGAATTTTAATGAATAACGATCAATAATCCTGTAACTAGACTACGGATACTCAGATATAGGAGGGGTAGTTAGTTAGATAGATAGATAGATAGATAGATAGAAAGATATATATATATATATATATATATAGATAGATAGATAGATAGATAGATAGATAGATAGATAGATAGATAGATAGATAGAAAGATATATATATATAGATAGATAGATAGATAGACAGATAGATAGATAGAAAGAAAGATAGAAAGATAGATAGATAGATAAATAGATAGACAGATAGAAAGATAGATAGATAGGTAGATAGATAGATAGATAGATAGATAGATAGATAGATAGATAGATAGATAGATAGATAGATAGATAGATAGATAGATAGATAGATAGATAGATAGATAGATAGATAGATAGATAGATATATAGATAGATAGATAGATAGATAGATAGATAGATAGATAGATAGATAGATAGATAGATAGATAGATAGATAGATAGATATATAGATAGATAGATAGATAGATAGATAGATAGATAGATAGATAGATAGATAAAGTATACATGGAGAATTATAAATTAAAAAGGATCCTCTGTTTTGGAATACCCGTTTAAATTATCTGTCTATCATTTTGAGGAAGATTTTTAATAGTTCTAGGGTTTAACACAGCAAAATATAGAATAAAAACATTCATATAAAAGTAGAAATATGTCTATTTGTTTAAAAGATATCATTGGATTTTTTCCCTCATTATATACCTTGATAGTCATGACAATCGATATATTATTACTTGGATGTTGCACCAGATTTGCAAGTACTTTAAAAAAGTGATTCTTGCAGCTGGATAAATCAATAATATTCACTTCCCCTTACTGGATGAACAAAATGACCAATAAATGAGTTTCATGTTAACAAGCTAAATTGTCGACAATTTTTCCCCTGTCATAATATCCACGTACTTTCTACATCCAATGACATGACGCTGTTTGTAAGACCATTAGACTTAATTTAGTGTTACGTTGCTATATAACAGCAAAAAAACTATTAAAAATTTAGCTGTTTTATACCTACACCAACGCTCTAAAAATCAATTAATCTTTTTAGTGTTTTGATCCAAAAATTTGATATCAACATTTGTCTTAGTCGAAAGGTTTTTTATCATCAGGCATTTAGGGAGAGGACAATGAACAATGAAAGGTTTTTTTGCAGCGAAGTTTTTTCACTTTGTCTGTTCGTCTGTCCGTATCGCTATGCTGATGATCTCACTTTGTCCGATATCCATTTCATGATATTTTTATGATTCGCTATTTATTCTTTATTGCATTAAATCCGCAAAGTTAAAGGCCAACTAGTTTATAAAATACCGATAGTTTGCACTTTTCAGTGAATAATCTACTGGTCGAACAGATGATTTAAGCTATTACTTCTCCAAAATCACATAAATGATAAAAGTAAAATTGACAGATTATTCAGATGACAACATCCATAACAATGCAAAACTGGAGAGAAATTTCAGCTGTCTATCTTTTATATCATCCGAGAAAATCACATTTCCCCATTACGTTATGGACAGACAGACAAAGTGAACTATATAGTAGCTTTTTTACTAAAAAGAAGATAAAATAGAACATATATTTTAGAAATACCTATAGCTATTGACGTTCATATTTTCATGTATAAAATAAACAATGCACGCAACAAATGCATTTCATTTTTTATATGCTTTGCTCGTAATAATTGATATATAATTACTTGGATGTTGCATCAGATTTTAATGTACTCTGATAAAGTGATACTCACAGCTGGCTTATATATTGATGCCTCCACTTCCCTCCTACTGGATGAACTAACTGACCAACAAATGATGTGAATGTTAGCAACCTAAAAAGACGACAATTTCAAAATACGTATATTTTATATGCATATATGCCATGGTTATAGAGTAGCTCTGCTCGTAATAAACTGGCACTTACATACTTAATATATTATGTATTTATGTATTATATATGTATATTTATGCAGGGACATAAAGTGATGAGACAATTGCCGATAGAAAGTTCATTCCAAACGGTGATACACAAAAACCTCTAATGTAGATTACTATTAGTTAAAGAAACGTTAGGACACTCTACTTAATGAAAAATTCATTAATAGTCTCGAAAGTTGTTAAGCCAACGAATAAGAAAACGTTATTATAAATCATTGGGGACTAGTGTACTAAACAACCCAATGTTCCCTCCCTCCCTGGAATAATAAGGTTCAAATATGCCGAAATATTAGCATATAAAGTGAGATTTTCCTTATGTTAATGGATATATGTTAGTGGATATTATGACAGGGGAAATTTCCCCCCCTTCAATTTAGGTTGCTAACATGGATGGTTCGTTTATCCAGTAGGAGTGTTGGGAATGGGGTAAAAGGGGTGGATGGTGGGTGACATTATTTTAGCCAGCAGCGATCGTATTATTTTATTAGAGTAAATGAAAATCTGGTACAACATCCGCATTACAATATATCGATTATAGATTGAGATTTTACTCCTATTCATAAAATACTGTAAAATTTAATAAAGTAGTAAGGTTTTTTGTCTGAGGCTTAAGCTCTCAATAACTACTGAACTGATTCGATTAACTATTGTAGGTAAGCTTCATAATAGGTACGTAACCAGAAGATGGTTTTAAGCTATTTCATTTTCAAATTTAAGCCTCAGGATGGTTTAAAGATATTTTTCCAGCCCCTTTCTGCCCTTTTGATTAGAAATCCTCAAAATTCTAGTGGTGTAGCCGCTAGTATATAATTAATCTTATGAAGGTTTCGTGATTTTTATCATTCTTTTATCTTTTATTGATATCCTTCTTTTTCTTCTTCTCACTTAACATTTCGTTGATAATTAACTTTGTGTAAATCCATGATTTTTTTGTGCTTCGCTACTTATGAATGTTGTCATCCTTGTTAGATTATTAAACTGTAAACATTTTTATTGACAAAAATTAAGTAAGCAAAGCCTTGCTGATAAAATATCTCAGCTTTTATTAAAAATAGATGTTTTTTAATCAGTGGCGTGCAAAGGATTTAGACACCCACGTACGCTTTTTGACATAAACGAAGATTTAGGGGTTTGTAAGCTTTAGGAGTAATATTACAGCCAACAAGATAAGTATATTTTTAGTGTAAGGAATGTACATTCTAGGTATTTCATCACTCACTCGAAAGTAAAAATAATGTTGCTATTTTTCTTAGGTAGAATTGTCTTGTAAAGGTGCAGGTACCCTCCCGTAAAATAAGTATGAATCTTTCCTGGAGCTATATGAAGCATTTCTGTAAAGGAGAACCATATCAATTCTGAGGTTAACAAGATCCAAGACATAAATACACACACATACAAAAAAGACAGACATCACATTTCTGAATTTATAAAATTGTTAGATATATAGAAAAAGACAATTTATTTTATTTATTCAATAAACTTTTTTAACAACATTATCTTATTCGTGGGATCCGAAAATATTTGGTTCTATTGTTGACTTTTAATTGGTTGGTATCAAACTTTTCAACCAAAAATTTTATCCTAGAAAAGGAGTGATTTTGTTTAACATCATAAGGGATTCACATTAATTTATTATCCAATGTTTTATCCCTTGTGAAGATCCCTGAAAATTGCAGACTATATGTCTAGTAAAATAGCCTTTAGGGCTTGGTAGCCGTAGTTTTTGGCAGTTAAGCTACAGCCACTGGCTACTTTTAAGCAATCGATATATTATTACTTGGATGTTACACCAGATTTACAAGTACTCTAATAAAGTAATACTCGCAGCTAGCTTGACGACAAATTTTCCAATGTCAATATATCCATGTATATTCCATTTTTTCCAAAGCCATATGTAAAAACTATGTTTATGCAGCTTAACGCGGGTGCTGCTGGGACTTAATGTGGACCCGGCTGGCGAGCCATGGTAGACATTTAATTTGATATTTGTCTCTGTAATTATCAAATAACTTTTAAAACTTTAGGAGGTAGGGAGACCCAGGGGGTGAGAGATATTGGGCTCTTTATTACACTAGTCCCCAAAGTTTTATGATGAAGTTTTCTTATTCGTAAGAACTTTGAGGACTTTTGTTGAATTTTTATTTGAGTGGCTAAATTATTCAACAACTAATTTAAATCTAAGCGGTAATTTTGTGCAACATCATTGGGAGTGTACTTTAATTTATCAGTTATTGTCTTATCCCTTTAGATTTCTGGAGAAAAGTAGTGATTAATAATTACTAAAACAAGGACAATTATGTCCATGAAAATTATATTTCCAGTATGGCTTTGAAACCGATTAATACCTGCTGGATTATAGAACTGCTACTCAGCAATAATGAAAAATCGTGTATCGTATGGTATCATTAGCAATCAATTTTCCATGAATATTAAAATGAAAAATCATAAAATTGATACCAGTTTTTTTAGACAAGACCTTCCCCTCCTTGTGGATGATAGAAGTGACCAATAAATGAGGTCCATATGTTAATATATCCACGTAAATTATGTCCATTCTTGTAGCACCTCTTAGTTTAATTTTGCAGTCTAGTCATAATATTCAAATAGTTTAATGCACCTTTATATATCAATCTAACTACATATCCATTTCTATTTATCTATCTATATATCTACTTATATGTCTATCTATCTATCTATCTATCTATCTATCTATCTATCTATCTATCTATCTATCTATCTATCTATCTATTATATTACTTATCATTACCACATATAGCCCAATTTAGTTTAGACTTACAAATTAATCTTCTACTTATTAAGTTCTGACACTCTACGAGATAATTATTATTGTTTGTTTGTCCTTCCTTCTATTTTAGAGTTTCACTTTTATGGATGTTGTTATATTGTGAATTTAGAAAACGTCGATTTTAGTTGTGGATTTCCATTTTATATACATCAGGAATATTGGAATTGATAAATAGATCGACTCATTAAAATAGTAACTAATAATGGCTGTGCCCTTAGCATTTAAAGACTCTGTATTCGAAGGTGTAAGGAAGGTTATAAAAAAACATCCTTTAACCATCCAAAGACTTTAATCTAGAAATAAAACAGCCTAAAACCACTCCAGGCCTTATGTAAAACTTCTATAAAATGGAAAACTTAATCAGTTCAGTAGTTATCAAAATCTTAAGCTACAGTCTTACAGACCAAAAAACCTTACTACTTTATACTATAGGATTATTAAGCCTCACTTAGATCCAAGATG
Source organism: Acartia tonsa (assembly GCF_053477335.1). NCBI lineage: Eukaryota > Metazoa > Arthropoda > Copepoda > Calanoida > Acartiidae > Acartia > Acartia tonsa. The sequence goes on from NC_137271.1 coordinate 47,576,087, forward strand.
GTTTTTGACAATTATTATGTTTACATTCAAGCCTTTAAAGTATGGTATTAGGTTATATATCTGTCCCTTTTATCCCTTAAATGCCCCTAGATGTTTTAGGCGCAGCTGCTATTGTATTAAATAGAAAACTTGATGGATTAAAGAAGCCCTCAAGATGCGTTTTTTAATAGGTAAAACAGTCATAAAATTTGTTTCAATATGTCTTTACTGTTCATCATTGTACTGCTTATCAAGTTCTGACGCATGAGTTAATGTTAGTTTGTCCTTTCTTCCTATTATAGAACTTCGCAATTTATGGATGTTTTCACCTTTTATTACTAATACTATAACCCTGATATATTCAGAGAAATTTCATTAGAGAAAACTTTTCAATGTATTTGAAATTTTAAACTTTTACATTTCAAATCTAAAAGTAGTCACACTATATAGATAGATATATTTTGATACTTTGATTCATTTAAAATTAAATTAAAGAATTGAGGGGGTATTGTACCAATTTTGTATTGGGTCTTTGAAATCAGCTAATTTCGTCGGAAATATAGACACAGACGAGACAAAAAAAAACACAGAAAGCAATTTGCTAGTAGACGAAAAGGGTCTCCACAACTTGGGTCAGGTAGTTGTCTGGTTTATACATCCAGGACAAAAAAAATTATTATAGAGCAAATTTTCAGTGGTCATAAAATAGAGGAACAGGAAAAAAAAGACGAAATCATTACAAATTATAAATTTATTTTGTAGCATGATTTCAAAACTGTTGCACTAAGTAAATTGTATAATGGATGCTCTTTGTTATCTTAACATAAAACAGCAGTCTATCTTGAACATCAAATTTATGGATAATTTTGTTTAGAATTATAAATTAATGTTCTGTTTATTATGTTCTGACACTCTACAAGAGTTATTGTTCGTTTGTCTTTCTTTTTTAGTTTAGGGCTTCGCTTTTTTTGGATGTTATCATTCTTTTTTTAATAAAAGTTTGCCAAAAAACCTTATAATAAAGTAATTATCAAAAAAAGATCTTTTGAACTAAAAACATCTGTAAATCTTCTTTTTTTCCCTATAATTTTAATTCTTTTTTAATGCTTTTTAATTCCCCCAAACTATTAAAACTTTTGGAAGGGGGACAAAGTGTCTCAAATATCAGCCATGTAACGTCATAAAAATGAGAAGGATGAGAGGAGAAATGGGAAAGAAAACCCCTAAAAAAGAGATGCATAATCCCATGACGTCACATGGCTGATTTTTGGGACACTTTGTCCACCTCCAAAGTTTGAGAATGATGGGAGAAAAATAAAATTTGGTTGAAAAGTTTTGAAAATCCTGTCTGATTAGTAAAACTACCAGGGATCTAAAGGGATAAGACAATGGCAGATAAATTCTAATCATTCTCAATAATGATACACAAAACTGTCTCTTGAGTAGATTACCCTAGTGTATTAAACAGACGAATGTCCCAGGGATCTAAAGGGATAAGACAATGGCCGAGAAATTGATGTACATCCCTAATGAAGAAACACAAAACTGTCCCTTCTGTAGATTATCATTAGGAGTTGAAGTCCCAACGTATAAGAAAACGTTATTATAAAACTTTGGAGACTAGTGTAATAAACAGCCCATTGTTCCCTCACTTTCTGAGTAAAACTATTCATTCAAAGTGTGATTAAAGGAAAAATAGATAGATAGAATGATTGATAGATTGTTAGTTAGAAAAAAGGATAATTGGTTCAATTTGAAAACTCAATTGGTTCAGTGGTTAGTTAGACCAAACAAAACATGTTTTATATAATAATAGCCGTTGCGCCCATTGCATCTAGGGGCTCAGTATTCAAAGGAGTAAGAAGAAAGCAAAAAAATAGACAAATGATTTAAATCTAATTAAGAACCCTAATTCCAACAAAGGACCTTGTAAAAGAGAACCATATCGTTTCAGCGGTTAGCGAGATCCTTCGCTAAAGACAAATGACTTTCATATAAGAGTTAATGATAGACATACAAAACTGGATAGTAATAAACAGTTAGGGAGTTGAATTCATTTTTATAGAAGCATAAATATAATCTATGATTACGGGTTTGATCCTCTAAAAAACGTAATCTGCCATTCCACTTTCCCCTCTCTTTGTGATGATATCATCAACGCGATATGATTTTTGTAATCTACCATTCCAATTTTGCCTCTCTTGGTGATGATATCATCAATGCTGATACGATTTTTGAAATGTACCATTCCACTTTCAAGAGAGGCAAAACTGGAATGGTGGTTTACACTTTTAACATCGACATAATTGATATCATACATACTATTTTTATATTGTGTTAATCGTAGGAATGTTTAAAATACTATTTATAATTACAAATTTTTTATGTAAAATAAAAATAACTAAAATATACCATTACTATTATGTTGATTTAAATAAGGAAAGCAATGTTTATGAATACGCTGATATGTAAACATAAATGTCCCATTCCAGTTTCTCTTGAAAGTGGAATGAACGTTTTTTAGAGGGTCAAAACCGTAATCATAGATTATATTTCTGCTTCTATAAAAATGGATTCAACTCCCTAACTGATAAAGATAGATAAATATACATACACTAGCGGCTTCGCCCCTAGCCTCTAGGGGCTTCGCCCTATATAGTTATGGGAAGTCAACCCTTTTTAATAGAAATATTCAAAAAATATATTCTTTGTTTAATTACTCTGTGGTAAAATTAAACCCAGGTTGTGCGCTTTATGCACAAAATTTTTAATTTGTACAAATTAAACCCAGGTTGTTTGCCGTATACACAAAAATTTCAATTCGTAAAAATTAAACCTAGGTTTTTCGCATACACAAAAATTAAAATTGAAAAAAAGATATTTTTTTTTTGTCGGGGGGGGGGGGGGTAGGATTCATGGGGGCTTCGCCCCATGTTGCAGTGGGGTTCCCCCACCCCAATTACTGGTTTTTGTTTACAAAAGTTTTAAAAAATTAAAATTTTGGAAGTGGGGATTTTTCTTATTTTTGGGGGGGTTGGGGTGTCCCACCCCCCCAAGAAAATAACTTAAAACCACCAAAGGACCAGTAGGTATATTCCCAGAAGGGTAGAGCTCAATTTAATCAGCAGTTACTGAGATTTTACAAAAAATGTAAAAAAAAAAATTTTGGAGGTTGGGTTTTTTTTATTTATGGGGGGGTTGGGGGTGTCCCACCCCCCAAGAAAATAGCCTAAAACCACCACAGGACCAGTAGGTATATTCCCTGAAGAGTAGAATCCAATCGGTTCAGTGGTTACCGAGATCTTAAGGGACAGACAGACAGACGGACAGACGGACAGACGGACAGACATCAAGCTACTTTGTATTATAGATATAGATAGCCAGAAAGGGATTAAATAATTCCGTTAATTAAAATATATATCTATCAGGGAGGGAGAGGGCAAAGGGTTATTTATCAGTAGTCCCCAAAGTATTGTAATAACATTTTCTCATTCGTTGGTCTATTAATTTGGGGAATTGAATATTGATTGATCGGTTCATTCAGGTGCGTGTTTAAAAGTTTCAACCCCTGATATTAATATGCAGAAGGGGTAATTTTGTTTCTCATTGGGGATGTCTATCGATTTATTGGCCATTGTCTTATCCCTTTAGATCCCTGAATTTCTATCCATCTGTTTCCAATATTTAGAATTTAATCCTGTAGCAGGTTTAATTACAGATATATGGATATACAAATAAACCAATAAGAACCCCTAGAGGCAACGCCACTAACCTCTAGGGCTGTTCCAATATTTGGAATTTAATCATGTAGCAGGTTTAATTACAGCTATATGGATAGACAAATAAACTGAACCGCTGAACCGATATGGTTCTCCAGCTGTTTCAATATTTAGAATTTAATTCTGTAGCAGGTTTAATTACAGATATATGGATATACAAATAAACTGGATGGCTGAACCACTGAACCGATATGATTCTCCAGCTGTTTTAATATTTAGAATTTAATCCTGTAGCAGGTTTAATTACAGATATATGGATAGACAAATAAACTAATAAGAGCCCCTAGAGGCTACGTCAATACCCTCAAGGGCTGTTCCAATATTTAGAATTTAATTATGTAGCAGGTTTAATTACAGATATATGGATAGACAAATAAACTGGTTGAACCTCTGAACCGATATGGTTCTCCTTTAAAGTGTAGCCTCTCAAAGGTCATAGGGAAGGTTTATAAGTATTTTTGGGGAGAGCACCACAACCCTTCCAAGAGGTTTCGCCCCTAGAAAAAATAACCAACCCTCAAATATTTTTAAAACAAGGATGACAACATCCATAAAAGCGAAGCACTGAAACGTTAGGACAAACGGACATTAACACTTGTATAGTGTCTAAACTGAATTATCAGAATATAAAAGTATAAGAGTCGAAGCAAAATTCTAAGTAAATTTGTTGAAAAACTTCTTGATACAGGATAATGTTTATTGAGTTTATGGACATACTTACATTTTTATGATTTGATTATAGAGTTGCTTCGCTTAAAATATTGTTCTTTGTTGTCCCAGGAATCAATATACCAAAACTCAGATCAAACGGATAATTGGATCACATAAAAATTTGCTGTTAAAAAATTAGAAAAATCAACATGTTTATAATGGACGTACGGACATTCTGGTAATGATTATAGAGTTGCTACGCTTTCTAAATCGTACCTAACTACTACAGGAATCATCATGCAAAGTTTGAAATCGAATGGACAATTCTAACATGCCTGAATTAACGAATAAAAGCTATCTATCTCGGACGGACGTACGGACGTACGTACGGACGGACGGACGGACCGACCCTAATTACAGAAAAGCTTCGCTTTTAAAAAACTATTTAAAAACTATAATATAGAGCGGAGTGGGTTGACTTTCCTTCATTCATAGGCCACTAGCTCTAGCTTCTATATAGTTAGTTTTGAATTATTAAATTTTCTCTAAATGTATGAAAATAATCCGTACTACCCTCGATGCTAATTTGAACCTGTTACTCTGTCCTTTTGTTTACAAAATAATCTTTAAATGCAAATGCTACTTTGTGAATATAATCGTTCTTTAAAGAGATATTATCTAAAAACCTTTTTTGTTTTCAGATGAATTATTCCTGGTTAAAATATTTATGGGGAGAGGAAAAAAAATAAAGGTTATATATATCTAATAGTTATTTATCGCATCGTATAATAGACAGCTTTCCGCGGATATTAAAATGAAAATTAGAAGATTTAATCTCATGATTTTTACTTTAATATTCGTGGAGGATTGACTGTAATACGATGCTATGGATAATTTTTCAGCCTGGCTGTCTAATCCGGTTAATCGGTTTCGCAAAAATGGAAAACCCTTTGCTGCCTTAAATTATTTACCAACTTTCAAATGCTGAATTTCATACATGATAATATAAAGAAAGATTATTTTCTCATCCATTATCCTATCTGTAATTCCCTGTTTAATATGTTTAGAGAGGGTAGGGCTAAACTCTAAGGGATCTTAAGGGATAAGACAATAGACGATGAATTGATATACATTCCCAATAAGAATAAACAAAATTACCTTTTTAGTAAATTAATAATTGAAAATTCGGTAAGTACTAGATTATAATCCACTAATCAAATTCAATTTAAGTACCCAATGTTTTTAGGGTCAAAATATTATGTACGAAGGTTCTAAAACTTTAGAGTCCAATGCCCTATACCTGCTCCCTGAGCTAAACTTGTATATATGCTTCTATACATTTGCTGAAACAATAAAAGAGATTCCTGAGAGCTTTAATTCAGCAATATAAAGTGATAAGACAATGGTATATAAATTAATGTAAATCCCCAATGTTAAAAAATAAATTACCCCTTCTGTAGATTTCAAAAAATGGTTGAAAAGTGTGGTCACTAAACTTAATAAACCAACTAATTAAAATTCATTAAAAGTTCCCAAAGTTGTTAAGTTAAAGTATAAGAAAACATTATGAAAAGCTTTGGAAACTAGTGTAATAAACAGCCCATTGTCGCAACTCTCTCCCTGTGTATTAAGTTTATGGCTGACGTTAAAACCATAATAAATATTTAGAGATAAGCAAAATATTAAAATAACTTTACCGGTTCCACCCATACATAAAAATCATGTATAGCATCGTTTGATTGATAATTTTCTATGAATATTAAAATAATAATCAGAAAATTATACCAGTTTTGTTAGCCTTGACCTTCAGTCCCGCGGGGCTATAAAAACTAATTTTGACTTTATAATTTTTTAATTCTAATATCCGCGGACAACTGTCTATAATACGATGCGATAAATAACCATTCTAATCTTACAACTCTAAGTTGAATTTCTTTTGTGAAGGAGTAGAAATGACTTTTATTGACTAAGTTTGTTTCCAAATGTTTGTTTCTGATCACATCAGGGAGAGAGGGATAAGATAATGGAGAGAAATATGACCGGAGGGTTTCACAAAAATTCTTCTTCTTTAGATTAAATTAGTGGTTAAAATATTTGAACACTCAACTTAATAAACCAACCAATCAAAATGTTTGTTTCTGATCAGATCAGGGATACAGGGATAAGCCTCATGGGGAGAAATATAGTTGGCGGTTTCCCTCCAAGTGCTTGGTTGAACACAGACCCCCCTTATTCATTAGAAATAAAAACTAAAATAGGCTTTTTGATTAATTACTTTAGGTCAGGTAAGGTTAGGTTACATTTGGAAGCTAGGTATAATTAAGGCACAACAGGTATATGCCCTGTAGGGATAGTGCTTCTTGCAGGGGTTAGGCAGTGGAAAAACAACTACCCTCTTATTATTAACCCTTTACAGTCGGGCCCCTTGCCGCACCTTAAGCGGTCGGGGGGGGGGGGGCGTTCAACGCCCCCCTTATTATCTCAGTTCCTATTAGAGCTAGAGGGCTATTTTTTTTGTGCAAGTCCCCTGTTTGATAATGAATTTCCGACCTTTTATAAGTCTAAGTCAATTTTTGCTTCCTTCACCCTTTTATTTAACAACCTTTGTTTTTAGGTCTTTTTTTACTTAAAAATTTCAAACGGCTGTAATTTTCTTATTTTTGAAGCTAGAAGAAATTTTTTTTTCCAGAAAATGTTTATCTTTATATAAATTTTACATTAGAAGTATCAAAATAAAAATTTTAGCGGCCGCAGCTGTACTTGGCAGCTGCCAGCCGCCGTAGTCGGCGTTCGGCGGAAAAACGGCGGCGGATCTTCTTGAAATTTTATTACGTTATGTAAACATGTAAGAAAAGCTTATGTTTCAAATTTGAAGTCTCTAAGTCAAAAATTGCGGCCACAGGAGCCTTTTAAAGATTTCTGGAGACCTGGAGGATCAGGACCTGGAGGATCATACCTGGAACCTGAAAGTGACTTGAACACCTGTATTTCATATAAGGATGTACTACTAGAGGATTTTTTAGTATTTAGGTATGATAAAATGCTTTGTTTTAGTCAAAAAAATATTTTTGCTCTTTACCTGGATGACCCTGCCAGGTTTGCTGGCATCCTGTGCCCGCCAGGATGGAGATATTCAAAAAATTTGAACTCTCAGTTATGTGTCATACCCATACTTAAAAAGTCAAGCAGTTTGGGCTCTTTATCTTTCACACACAGAAAATGAGATAGAAAAAACCGGATGAGGGGCGTTCAACGCCCCCCCCCCCCTCGACCGTTAAGGGTTAAAGATAAAAGAATAGAGGGGGCATGTGATAAATGTAACTTTGCCCACAAAGCGGGGACCCTGTCCAGTTTTTGTGTTTTTTTAAATCAGCTAATAGTGTCGGTAATAAAAACTCAGCCAAGTCCCTGCAGAAGAACAAAACGCAATTAGCTAGCAGACAAAAAAGTCTCCACCACTTTGGGCAAGTACATGTCAGGATTATATATTTACTGTACTATCCCTATTTCCATGAATCAAATGAAATCAAATCAAATGAAATATAATCAAATGATGGTGAATTCCAAATATTTACAAAATATTTCCAAAGTTTGGGGGGAAAAGGTAGAAACTTTGGATAAAATTTTTAAATACCATTTCTAGATTTGAAAATGAAAAATTATTTACTTTTTTTAACCTTTTTCCTTTTTATCAATTTCAAAATTCTAATAATGTCCGTCCGTCTATTGGTCTGGTAGATTTAATAACATCTTTAAATTAAGTAATTTTGTATTAGGTATAATGAATTTTCTTATCCTTTTAGGTCACTGACAATAATTATTTCCTGCATTTAAGTACTTTTTTGTATTTAACTTGCGAATGCACCTCTATGAAAAGGGGGAATAAAACAGCGTAAAACATCTTTAATTAAAAAATAAAATGGCCTAAAACCATTTTGTAAAGCTTCCCTTGTTGGTTTGAACTAGAAGTGTCTAAACTAAAATAAATATGGGGTAATGATGTTTATCTATTGTTTTTTAAGATCCAGTTTTCTATATATTATCCCCTCATAGCTCCCCACCCCCCCATCTTGAGAAATATTTCGGTAATCTTTTATAAGTGCCTTGTCAAGCAAAATAACTTACCCCTTATTTTAAATAAAATTAATTATCAGTATCAGTTAGGGTTAGGTTTCCACCTCCCTTATTCAATTCATTTAAAAGAGGAATTAGGGGGGTGGGGTCATTGGTCTATAGTCACTTTGGAGGTAAAGCACCGAAAAATAAAAATTCCCAGGACCCCATTATCTCCCAGTTGGTTGTCTGTTGGATGTTGTTCATCCATTTAACCCATTATCAGATCTGCCAGTGTGTGTGTATATGTGTGTGTGTGTATGTATATGTGTGTGTATGCGTGTGTAAGTGTGTGTGTGTGTGTGTGTGTATTTAACCCATTATCAGATCTGTCCAGGGTTTGTGATTGATCATAACACTATTCATAACATTTGATATAAAATACGTGGATATTTTAACATGGAAATTTAGGTTACTACATTGGTCATCATTTATCGGTCAGTTCTTTCATCCAGTCGGAAAGGGAGGAGATAAGGTAAAGGGGGTGGATGTAGAGTATAGTTATTCTAGCCAGCTGCGAGTATTACTTTATCTGAGTATATGAAAATCTGGTGCAACATCCAAGTAATAATATATCGATTATCATAACACTATTCACAGTGTCCCAACAATCTTACCAAAATAACACAAAGTAGCGCTGCTACTCTATAATTAGTGTATGTCCGTTAGCCCCTTTGTCACTACGTCATAGTATTTTAAGATATTGATCAGGTCGTGAAATAATCTATATCATATAAACAATATCACCTCTGTATTAGAGTTAGCTATCCTTTTTAAAAAGTTGAAATTCAAGAAAATTACACAAAAGTTTTTGAGTCAACAAACAATATATAATACTTATAAAACTTTGGGTACTAGTGTTAATTGCAGTCTTATTTCCCATTCATCTTTGCCTAATAAGATTAATACTTTTTTACTTACTAGCGGCTACGCCCCTAGAGGCCTCTAGTGGCACTTTGAATGTTTTCTTTTATTTAAAATATCTAATTACATAAATAATTGGTTTATGTTTCGTTGGAGTCTCTTTTTCGGGAGGGGTAATTTTTTTCTAGGGGCGATTTCTCCTGATAGGGTGGTGGTACCCTCCCCCAAAATAGTTATAAACCTTCCCGGGACTTATGAGAACCTACCCTGTTAAGGTGAACCCGATCGGTTCAGCGGTAAACGAGATCCTTCGCTACAAACAAACAGACAGACAAACAGACAGACAGACAGACATCGTTCTACTTTGTATTATAGATAGTGTTTTATCATTAATGTATTTTTCTGTAATTTTGTATGAATATAATAAGAATATAATCATTCATGTATTATTAGATAAATGTATTTGCAGGTTTACAAAGATGGTCTTACAAAATATACAAAAAAATTAAAAAAACCAAGCTTTTCTATAATAAGGATAGGTCCGTAAAACGTTGCATAAAGATTCCTTTAAGAGTTGGGTACGATTTAGAAAGCGTAGCAACTCTTTGATTATTGAAAAAGTCCATACCTCCATTAAAAACATGTTGATCTTTTATTTTTGTTAACAACAATTTTTTGTATGATATAACTAGCCTATTTATCTGATTACTGGAAAATATATTCCTAGGACAACAAAGTACATTATCAGAAGCAAGGTATTTTTATAATCAAATCCTAAAAATGTGGTTTTACAATTGTATGCACAATTTTGTTTAGACTTTTAACAAATTAATGTTCTGCACCTAGTTAAACCTTCCTTTTGATTTTAGAGCTTCGCTTTTATGGATGTGGTCATTCTTGTTTAGTTGTGCAGCTACTATATAGTTACTATATGTACTGTACGTACGTCCACTTCCTACAGATTGATTTTTTTGTTTTAGAAAGAACCAGGATTACAACACCTATTTAGAACAAAGAACAAATGAACTATAACTCCAGTAAAGTATCAGAACTTATTAAGCAGAACAATAATTAGTAATTATAAATAAAACTGTACATAAGTTTTGGTGTAGCATTGCATAAATACAGAATACATTAAAAGAATCTAATGTATATATTGAAGGTGCCAATATTTTGTAGCACCTTTAATATATGGTATGATATTCAAATATCTAGTTGCTCGGAAAAGGTTTTAAATAGGTTTATATTGGAAATCTAACTATATATGATGTAGTAGGTATGTGTGTCTGTTCCTTAAGATTTCTTGTTGGTTTGATTCTTTATGTATACATGTCCTCGGCAGGTTTTTATCCATTTTGGGAAACGAATAGCCGCTAAATCTAAAACGGTTCTCTGATAAAGTGATACTTTCAGCTGGCTAAATTGGCTATACCCCCATCTAAACTCTTTATCCCATCCCCTCCTCTCATAATGGATTAACAAACTAACCAAAAACTGCAACCTAAATTTTCACCTGTTAATATTTCCAAGAAATTATATATAGATTTCTTGAATAACTGACGAATAAACTAACAATTGTTATCCTATTAAGTAGTAAGGTTTTTTTCTGTAGCATAAGTTTTCAATAACTACTAAACCGATTGAGTTCTCCATCTTATGGAAGCTTTATTTAGTCCACTGGATGGTTTTAGGCTCTTTCCTTCCCCTTCGAATATAGAACTGCTAAATGCTAGGGGCGCAGCTACTCTTGATTAATAGAGTAGCTTTGCTACTATAAATAGTTCAATCCTTGAGACTTTTTTGCAACTAAAAAAAGAAAAAAAAAACTACAATAGTCTTACTTAATGTAAAATTGTTAAAAAGTGAGAGGGTCGATCTTCAGGGAGGAAAGGGAGTGGGGATATTGGGCTGTTTATTAAATTGGTCCCCAAAGTTTTATTATAACTTTGAGACTGTAATTTAGTTTTGATTGGTTGGTTCATTGCGTTGATCATTCAAACGTTTCAGCCACTAATTGTGATCAACAGAAGGGGTAATTTTGTTTATCATCATTGGGGATGTACATCAATTGATCGGCCATTGTCTTATCCCTTTAGATCCCTGGTATGTACACCACAATGGTGTAGTTATAAAAGTTGTTTGTGGACTAGTTAGAAAAAAAATAGATATATAGTCTAGATACATATTTTCCAAATCAGCCAATAGGATAATAGTAGAAAAATAATCCGGCGACTTTATTGGATAAAAAGTGTACACATTATTATATAATCTAGATACATACTTCAAAATCAGCAAATAGAAAAGGAACAATCCGGTAATAATATTGGTTGAAAAGGGTACAGATTTTATTAAGAAAAAACAGTTATATTTTTATTTCATTCTTAGGATAAAGCTTTGCTTGAGAAAATTATATCATGTAAAAATTTCTTCCTCTATAACGTAAAAAGTAAAACATTTGATAAGTCAGCTATGAATAGTTGAAATTTTTGGGATAAAGTTAGCTTTTGGATTCTTTTTTATAATTGACAGATTTTGAAGCCAGATTGACCATCTATATCTACTATATCTATATTGCAAAAAAGTAAAAGAGCACAGTACAAAGTTATTATGTTAGAGTAGTAAAATAAAAAAAATGCAAAAATTTTAAAGAAAGGAATCACACAAGAAAGTTAATCCTATTAGAAGTTATAAGTTTTTTTGTCTGTTGCTTAAGATTGAGTTTTCCTTTTTAGGGAAGAGTCGCATAGGCCCTGTTATGCTTTTACGCTATTTGAATTTTAGATTTTAGCCTTAGGATGGTTTAAGATGTATAATCCAGACAACTACCTGGACCAAGTGGTGGAGACCCATTTGCTCTGCTAATAAATTGTTTTTGTTCTTTTGTATGGACTCTGCTGTGTTTATATTTCCAACGCTATTATCTGATTTAATGACCCAATACAATCAGGACAGGGTCCCTGCCCTGTGGGTAGAGTTATATATAGCTCATGCCCCCTCTATTCTCTTACTTCAATAAAAATACTTTGTTGTAATTGTATAAGTGTAAATGTGGGGGACAAGGTCCCCGCCCTGTGGGCAGAGTTACATATAGCTCATGCCCCCTCTATTATATTACTTTAATAAAACTACTTTGTTGTGTTATTGTAAAAGTGTAAATTTAAGGAGAAGGGTCCCCGCCCTTTGGGCAGGGTAATACATAGCTCATGCCCCCTATATTTGTTTACTTTAATAAAACTACTTTGTTGTAATTGTAAAAGTGTAAATGTAGGGGAAACAAATTAAACCAATTTACCTACTTTGACATCTTTTACCAAGGATCTAAAGGGATAAGACAATGGCCTATGAATTGATGTACATCCCTACGAAGATACACAAAAGTAACTATTCTGTAGATTAAAATAAGTGGTTTTAACATTTAAACATCTAACTTTATTAATTAAAAAAATCAATTTTAATAAAAGTTCACAAGTTTGCTGAGCCACCAAATAAGAAAAGATTTTTAAAAACTTTGAGGACTAGTATAAAAACAGCCCAATATCCACTCCCTCCCTAGGACAAACATTTTACCGCAGATATTTAAATTTTTTTTTAGATAAAACTTATATAAATGTATGGCTTTTTACTTTAATATCCGTGGAAAATTGTCTGTAATACGATGATACACATGATTTTTCAGAATGACTAAGAACCAGTTATAATCCAGCAGATATTAATCAGTTTCGAAGCCATACTGGAAATTATTTAGTTGTCCATTGCTCCATCCCTTTTTTCCCTGGGAGTACCTCTGGCTATTAACTTCAGCCTTCAGGTGCATGGAAAGTAATTTTACCCAGGGATCTAAAGGGATAGGACAATGGCCGATAAATTGATGTACATCCCTAATGATTATACACAAACTACCTCTTCTAAAGATTACAATTAGTTGTTAAACACTCAGTTAAATGAAGCAACCAATAAAAATTCAATAAAAGTCCCGATATTAGCCAACGAATAATAAAACGTTATCAAAAATGTAAGGGACTAGTGTAATAAACAGCTCAATGTCCCCTCCCTCCCTGGATTTTAGCAGAAACAGGGAAAAGACAATGAACGTTAAATCAATATTTTCCAAATAATGATAAATATAATAACCACTTTTTTGATGATTTGATGTAGGGTTTTGTATCATTGTCATTCATTTTCTCGTGGTTACAAAACTTTGGGTACCAGTGTAATTAACAGTCCACCCTCTCTAAAGTTAATTTCTTTAAGAATCGAACAACAATGGATATAGAATATACGTCGTCAATTTAGGCTGCTAACATGGAACTTATTTGTTGGTCAGTTTGTTCACTCAGTAGGAGGGGAGGGAATGGGGTAAAGCTTGTGGGTGGGGGTTATCGTTTTTTTACCCGGCCGCAAGTTTTACTTTATTAGAGAACATGAAAATCTGGTGTAACATTCGAACAAAGCATATTAAGAAAAGACAAACGGACGAATGTATATCCCAAAGTCAACGGGATGGTATAGGAAATGTTCTTGTTGTACAAATAGCACTTTGCAAATATTTCAACCAATACAAAGAAGGTTTTATTCATTTTATCTTAATTGGGGGTGAACAAATATATATCGTCCATTTTCTTATTCTTTAATCTCAAACTAGATTATATAAGTAAATGCTTATGGGTCAGATAAAGGGAATCTTTACAAAAAATACATTTCTTTTTTTTTAATATAAGCCATGAAGAAAAGCAAGCTTAATAGCTAAAAGTACAGAATTAAAAATTTTGTTATAATCATTACTACTAACCCAGAAATGATAAATTTAAATTTGGAAGAAAAAGGGTAGAAAGTTATATAAAAAGAAATAGGCTAGATAGTTGAAAGAGTTTGATGTCAGGGAGTAAAGGGACATTGGTCTGTTTTTATTACACTAGTCCCCAAAGTTTTATGATAAAGTTTTCATATTCGTTGGCTTAACAACTTTGCGGACTTTTAGGAAATTTTGCTTGGTTGGTGTGTCCACACGTTTCAACTGATAATTGTGATTTTGTGTATCATCATTGGGGATGTTCATCAATTTATCGGCTATTGTCTTATCCCTTTAGATCCCTGGTTTGATATGTTTTTGTTACATAATAACTTTTCAGTTTTGCCACCTTAAGGTGAATGTATAATTTATTATAAAATATACAGGGTGTCCAAATTTTATGTGAATGGAAAAAATATGAATATAGCTGTGTTAAAAGCAAAAAAAAGGCATACTTGTTATTTACCCCATCGTATTATAGACAGCCTTTCGCGGATATTAAAAATATATATGATTAAAACCAATTTTTTTTATCCCCGAGGGACAAGGTTTTTATTTCAATAATCATGGAAAATTGTCTTTAATACAATACCATACATGACATTTTATTATGGATGAGAACCAGTTCTAATCCAGCAGGTAATAATCGGGTTTTAAGCCATACTGGAATACTGGATAAAATTCTGGCATAACTATTCTGCAGACGCCCTGTAAAATAATATCTATACACCAAAATTCTTATAACTTTAAACTTTATTCAAATTCTAAAACTTCTTTGGAGGGATTTATACATTCAAGAAAACAAAATCTCAAATTGAGTGTGGGAGGGGGGGGGGATTGAACACTTGAGGGAGTAAAATTTGTCGTCAATTTAGCTAATATCGACCTGTTTGGTCTGTTTGTTCATACAATAGGAGAAGAGGGTATTAAGTAAAGGGTAAGTCGTTATTTTAGCCAGCTGCAAGTATATCTTTAAAAGATCACATAAAAATCTGGTGCAACATCCAAGTAATTATACATAGATTTTTTGGGGTAAAAGAATGAATTCAATACCCAAAATTTATATGTTGTAAAAACTTAGGACTTTTTAAAAACCTAAATTGGTAAATCTGATCAGAAATTTTATGCGTTTTAAATTAACTTTTAATATTCTATAGAGAATGGTTTATAAAAAGGCACATTGGTGTAATTAATCAATAAAACAGCCCTATTGATGTTTTCCTATAATATTCTAACGCAAAATTTATAGTTCAATCTAAAAGTATTTCAGTAAAAACATCTAACCACTTAAAACAAAATCAAGTTACTTTACAAAAAAATATCTAATGCGCCTCTTGCATCTATGTCCTTTAGGGACTTAATTAAACCTAAAACCATCCCAGAGTCCCTTAAATGGAAAATTTTATTTTTAGCCATGAATCGGATTTATTCTGATTATCATCTTACTCCTTTGAATTCATAGCCCCTAGATGCTGGAGGTGCAGCCACTGGTATAATTAGATAAAAAGTAATGAAAAATATAAAGATATATAGATAAATATAATCACATCTGGTTAAATGTATTGAAATATTAGGTTAATGTGAAATTTATCCTATTTAAAACCATCATTTATATTAATTTCATCTTATTTTTTTAGTAGCGAAGCTACTCTACAATTAAACTTTTTGGGTTTGTCTGTCAGTCATGCTTTTATGGAAGTTCTCTACTCTCCTATTTTTTGCTTTTAGCATCACCCCAGCTTTCTTTTTAGCTTCTTGATACCCCCCTTTTACTTGTAAACAGCCAGGTAGGGGACATATAACTGTAAATAAAACTAGTACCTAAATTTTTTTATTTGAGTACTTGTATTAAATCTTGATTTTCGACAAATTAATTTAATTATAATAAGGGGCAATTTTGTTTTTCATCATTCAGAATGTACATTGTCCATTGTCTTATTACTTAAGATCCCTGTTTTATTTTTCTTTCATAAATTTGAATCAATTTTAAAAAATTCTCATGTTTTAGATACTTATGGATGTTATAATCCTTGTTTTGTAATATATCTTCCCATGTGTAGTAAACCAATAAGATTACAATCCCGTAAGGGAAAACAAAATAATAAGGGAACTTTTAACTAGAAGATAATCTCAATGCAAGCGCCTTTTAAATATGGCGCCCATATTTATGTTAAAAGATTACCTCAAAATCTGCTATATCAAAATTACCATCATTGCATTATTTACGTTTTATTCCATAGGGAAAACAAAATAATAAGGGAACTTTTAACTAGAAGACAATCTCAAAAGAAGCACTTTTTAAAAATGGTGCCTACATTTTCCACATCATGATTATCTCAAGTTTAGGAAAATTACAATTTTCAACATATAAATTTTATCTTATAATGGAAAACAAAATAATAAGGCCCTTTAAATAGAGTGCTCAAATTTTCGACTCCAAGATAATTTCAAATTTAGCGTCATTTCAATTTCCATCATAATTTTTACATTTCAATCTAATATGTCGGGAACTTTAACTAGAAAACAATCTCATAACAAGTGCCCTTAACAAACGCTCATATTTTTCAATACAAGATTATCTCAATTTTAGCATCATTGCAATTTACAACATAGAAAGTTTTACATTTTAATCTTATAAGTAAAAAGGAATAATAGAAGACTCAAAACAAGCCCCTTTTAAATAGGACGCTCAAAAATTTCCCCAAAATATTATCTCTTATTATATGGTATCTCAAAAATTAGCGTTATTGCAATTTAATCCATATTAATTTCTTTTATCAGAAGATAATCTGAAAACAAGCACTTTTTAAATATGGTGCTCAAATTTTTAACAACAAGATTATCTCAAAATTAGGGTCATTAAAATTTTTACATTTTGATTTTATCTTTACTAATAAGGGAATTTTTAAATAGAAGACAACCTCAAAACAAGTGCCTTTTAAAACAACATTCTTTTATATTCTAATTTATGGAAAATTGTCTGTAATATGATGCTCTACATAATTTTTTAATATGGCTGAGAACCCATTTTATTCCTGCAGATAAAATCGGTTTGGAAAGAGTTCCATTGGTGCCCCAAATTAAATATTTTTAAGGTAGCACAAAATTTTGGCGCTAATTTTAAGTCTTTTTCTTCTTCCAGGTTTATTGTTTGACTCAACAATTATTCTTAGACTTCAAAGGGATCTTGTTTGTGTGTGTGTGTGTGTTTGTGTGTGTGAGTGTTGGTGAGTGTTTGTGGGTGTTTGTGTTTCTGAGTGTTAGTGTGTGTGTGTGTGTGTGTGTGTGTGTGTAAGATTTAAGATTTAAGTTTTGTGTTTTTGAGTTAACAAGTAGTCTCATTATGTAAGGTGAATGTATAATTTATTATAAAATCTACAGGGTGTCATAACCAACAAGTTTCATTTTATGTGAATTTTTCATTGCAATATTCACGGAGATATGTCTATAATACGATGCGATAGATAACGATATATATCACATCGTATAATAGTCAGCTTTCTACATTAAAACCAATTTTGTTAGCTCCAAGGCTCGGTTTAACAAAACTGGCATTGGTTTTATGTTTTTTTTTAAATTTTAATATTCGTGGAAAATTGTCTGTTATATGATGCATATAAATGATTTTTCAGTTTGGCTGAGAACCAGCTCTAATTCATCGGATATTAATCAGTTTGAAAGCCATACTGTAAAAGAAATTATGGCCTGAAATCTAAAGGGATAAGAGAGTGGCCGATAAATAGATGTATGTATCCCCAATGACAAAACACCAAATAACCTCAATGTTGATTACAATTAGTGGTTGAACCGTTTGGGCACTTAATTTAATGAATCAACCAATCAAAAGTCCCTAAAGTTGTTAAGCCAGCGAATAAGAAAATATTATTATAAAACTTTAGGGACTTGTGCAATAATCAACCAAATGTCCCCTTCCTCCCTGAAATATGGCATAATGTATTATTGTATGCACCCTGTAAAATATAATATCTATACACCAAAATTCTTATAACTTTAAAATTTAAATACTATGAATTTTATTTTAATATTCGTGGCAAATTGTCTTTAATCGAATGCTATATATGACATTTCAGTATGGATGTGGATCTTTCTATTAGGTTTCTAGCCATAGTGGAAAAGAAGTCACCCTGTAAAATAATATCTATACACCAAAATTCTTATAACTTTAAACTTTATTCAAATTTCAAACTTCTTTGGAGGGATTTATATATTCAAGAAAACAAAATCTCAAATTGGGTGTGGGTGGGGTTATTTGTAATTCAACAATAGAGGGGTTGAAGGTAAAATTATATAGATTTTTATTTTATATCAACTTTAGTTATTCTATGGAGCATCTAGGGCCTTTAGGGACTTAAGTCAAAAACCAAAAACCATCCCAGGGCTATGTAAAGAGTTTCTTAAATGGAAAATTTTAGTTTTAGATTTAGGCCATAAAATGGATTTAACTGTTTATCTGCCTCCTTCTTACCACTTTGAATTCATAGCCTCTAGATGCTAAGGGTGCAGCCGCTAGTATAATTAGATAGAAAGAGATAAGAAAATAATAGAAAATAAAAAGGAAGATAGATAAATATAAACACATCTGGTTAAATGTATTGAAATATTAGGTTAATGTGAAATTTATCCTATTTAAAACCATCATTTATATTAATTTCATCTTATTTTTTAGTAGCGAAGCTACTCTGCAAGTAAACTTTTTGGGTTTGTCCGTCAGTCATGCTTGCATGGTAGGTAGTTCTCTACTCCTCCTCTTTAAGCTTTACCCGAGTACCCCTTTTAGTCTTTAAACATCCATTGTGGAAGTACCAAACATTGGGTACTTTAAATGAATCTTGATTGGTTGTTCTTTTCCATAATTTTCACCCAATTAATTTCACCCAATCTAAAAAAGGGGTAATTTTGTTTATAATCATTTGACATCGTCCATGGTCTTATCCCTTAAGATATCTGTATAAAAAACCTATTTTGTATCCAGAAATTTTTTTCTTTGATTTCATACATTTAAATCCATTTAAAATAATTTTCAATTATAATATTTTAAATACTTATGGATGTTATCATCCTTGTTTTGTAATATATCTTCCCATGTGTAGTAAACCAATAAGATTACAATCCCGTAAGGGAAAACAAAATAATAAGGGAACTTTTAGCTAGAAGACAATCTCAAATCTAGCGACTTTTACAAATGGCTCCCTTATTTTCTACATCATGATTGTCTTAAAATTATGCTGTCTCAAAATTGGCGTCATTGCAATTTTTATATTTTAATCCCGTAAGGGAAAACAAAATAATAAGGGAACTTTTAACTAGAATACAATCTCAAAATAAGCGCCTTTCAAAAATGGCGCTTTTATTTTCGACTGCAAGATTATCTCAAATATTGCTGTCTTAAAAATAGCATCATTGCAATTTTTATATTTTATTCCATAGGGAAAACAAAATAATTAGGGAACTTTTAACTAGAAGACAATCTCAAAACTAGCGCCTTTTAAGTATGGCTTCCTTATTTTTCACAAAATAATGCTATCCCAAAATTAGAATCATTGCAATTTTTACATTACAATTCTGTAAGGGAAAACAAAATAATAAGGGAACTTTTAACTAGAAGACAATCTCAAAACAAGCGCCTTTTAAAAATAGCGCATACATTTTTCACTACAAGATTATCTCAAAACAAGTGCCTTTTTTAAATGGCGCTAATATTTTTCACAACAAGATTATATCAAAATTAGTATCATTGCAATTTTCAACTTAGAAATTTCTACATTTAAACATACAGTGAAATAAAAAGGGAAATTTAGCTAGATGACAATCTCAAAAAAAGCACTTTTTAAAAATGGTGCCTACATTTTCACAACATGATTATCTCAAGTTTAGGAAAATTACAATTTTCAACATATAAGTTTTATCTTATAATGGAAAACAAAATAACATGGAAAATTTTAACTAGAAGACAAAATTGAAACAAGCCCCTGTTAAAAATGGCATTCATGTTTTGCACAACAAGATTATCTCAAAACAAGTGCCCTTTAAATAGAGCGCTCAAATTTTCAACTTCAAGATAATTTCAAATTTAGCGTCATTTCAATTTCCATCATAATTTTTACATTTCAATATAATATGTCGGGAACTTTTAACTAGAAAACAATCTCATAACAAGTGCCCTTAACAAACGCTCATATTTTTCAATACAAGATTATCTCAATTTTAGCATCATTGCAATTTACAACATAGAAAGTTTTACATTTTAATCTTATAAGTAAAAAGGAATAATAGAAGACTCAAAACAAGCCCCTTTTAAATAGGACGCTCAAAAATTTCCCCAAAATATTATCTCTTATTATATGGTATCTCAAAAATTAGCGTTATTGCAATTTAATCCATATTAATTTCTTTTATCAGAAGATAATCTGAAAACAAGCACTTTTTAAATATGGTGCTCAAATTTTTAACAACAAGATTATCTCAAAATTAGGGTCATTAAAATTTTTACATTTTGATTTTATCTTTACTAATAAGGGAATTTTTAAATAGAAGACAACCTCAAAACAAGTGCCTTTTAAAACAACATTCTTTTATATTCTAATTTATGGAAAATTGTCTGTAATATGATGCTCTACATAATTTTTTAATATGGCTGAGAACCCATTTTATTCCTGCAGATAAAATCGGTTTGGAAAGAGTTCCATTGGTGCCCCAAATTAAATATTTTTAAGGTAGCACAAAATTTTGGCGCTAATTTTAAGTCTTTTTCTTCTTCCAGGTTTATTGTTTGACTCAACAATTATTCTTAGACTTCAAAGGGATCTTGTTTGTGTGTGTGTGTGTGTTTGTGTGTGTGAGTGTTGGTGAGTGTTTGTGGGTGTTTGTGTTTCTGAGTGTTAGTGTGTGTGTGTGTGTGTGTGTGTGTGTGTAAGATTTAAGTTTGTGTTTTTAAGTTAACAAGTAGTCTCATTATATTCTAAGAGGTAAAGAAGTATTTCTACAATAAGGGTGTGTTTCTGTGTATTTGAGAGAGTACATGAGGATTTCTGTAATAATTAGGTATAAATTCTAGTCCATAAAATAATGTAACAGGATCTGTGTTTTCTATCTGTATTGAAGGATCTTGCTAGTCCGCTGAACCAATATGACTCTCCTTTACAATAAAGCTTCATTTAGGTTCAGGGAAGGTTTATAACTAGTTTGTTGGAGGTTATCTCCGCCTTTCCCAGAGATATTGACCTTAGAAAATATGAATAATAATACGTAAGTTAGTGTCAATGAGACATTAGAAATTAATTAAAAATGGTCAAAGTTTAAACATGTTTTTGTTCAATTGAAATTAAAGCTTAAAATAAAGATATTCATGACATTATGACTATATACATCCTATTATATGTATAAAGGTGTAATTTCAAAAAAAAAAATTCTAAAGCTATTGAGTTCTCCAATTTGGGGAAGCTTTACATAGGTTCAAGAGTGGTTCTAGGTTATTATATTGTAGGATTTGAGTAATGGGATGGTGTTATGCTATTTTTCAATCTTTGAAAACAGAGTCCCTACAATTAGATGCTAGGGGCCCAGCCTCTAGTAAGTTGATATAATAATACACCACTAAATTTAACAGGATTCAATTAAAATAATGGTTATACTATTACTTGGATGTTGCACCAGATTTTTATGTACTCTAATAAAGTGATGCTAGCAGCTGGCTAAAATAATTTACTCTCTTTAGCCCAACCCTTTTACCTCATCTCCCACTGAATGAACGAACTGACCACTGGTTTTGGTCATTATTAGCAATCCAAATCAATGTATCCACGTATATCATATGTATATCCATTATTGAAAAGATGAAATCCTAATCCTTAAATGTATTGACATTGACTTGTCAAATCTTAAGGATTAGGCTAATGTAATCCTTCCAGCTGAACTTGTCCATATAGATCGCAGGGATGGAGGGGACATTGGACTGAAAATTATAACAGTTCATAAAGTTTTGCTCCGGGAGGGAGGGGACACTATTACACTAGTCCCCAAAGTTTTCTAATAACGTTTTTTTGTTATTCGTTAAATAAACAACTTTGTGACTTTTATTGAATTTGATTGGTTGGTTCATTAAGTTGAGTGTCAACCACTAATTTTAATCTATAGAAGTGGTATGTTTTGTATTATTATTTGGACACTCAACTTAATGAACCAATCAATCAAAATTCAATGAAATCCACAAAGTTATTTTATTGGGGACTTATGTAAAAAACATATACACAGTGGGATCTTTTGCCAAAAAACGGGACATTTAGAGTAGACAAAAGTAAACTTCAATAAATAAGCTTGTATTTGAAGAAATGGTGTAATTTCTTTTGCTTTAACTCGGAAATAACTTAAATTTTGCCTCTGTTAACTTCTATTGTGCATTTGGTATGTACGTCTTGCTGTTTTGGAGGAGCGAAGCTACCCTATTTTTAAAAAATCTATAAAACTTCATAACTTTAGTTAGGATAGGAATATTTTAACAAAACAATGTTTGTGAACATAAATATAGCGTCAGGTGCACCCAGTTCGAGTCCCGGCATTTTTAGGTAGGTCCAGTATAAGTAAAATAGGACACTTATAAGGCATGTTTTCAAATGTTTTTTTTACAGATATAAACAACAATAACATAATTTTCAAAACACTTTTGATTTTGTGTTAATACCTTTATTCTAAGTCTAGCTATCTTCATTTAAAGTTTGTATAAGAATATATACATAATTACTAATATTATATTCTCTCTCAAACGTATATTCTCTCTCTCTCTCTGATGCGTATATAATGTTTTTGCAATATTATAATTAATTCGCAAATTTGAATTTCTGCTGGACCAAAACCAGTTAGAAATACAAATTTTTTTAGAACACATGAAATTTAGCAAATTTAATTGCTAAAATAAAAGTATCTATAAGTCATTTTTATTTAACGACTCCTTTAACCCTTAAATGTCCATTAAAACTGCGAGAACGGCAAAAATCATTAAAAATCTCGCCAACGGCGGCAAATAACGGCGTAACGGTTGGCCGGAGGCAAATAATGCAAAAGTAAAGAAAGATCCGCCTCAAAAAGTTTGAAAACATTGCAGAGATGACTTTGGGCTCTAAAATGACTCCTTCCCCCTCTAACGAGGGAAAATTTCAAATTAACAAGAACGAAATTGTTCAAACCATGCAATGTAAAATGCTCAATTACTCAAAAACGGACAAGAGGCCCCAGGTTGTGAAAACTGTTTTATACACAATACATGTTGTATATTGATATTATTATTGCAAAACCCGGGGCCTCCTGTCCGTTTTTGGGTAAAATGGAGAAAACTGATTTTTTGGGGTTAAAAATCTTAATATTTTTGGTGAAATTTTCTCACAAAATGTCAATTTACACCACCAAAAAATGTTTTTTAAAATTTTTTCTTTAATTAGACATTGGTACAGGTATCTGAAAAGTACCTCAATAAATTTTTTTTTTCATAAGATGAACATAAATGTATTTTTTGTTGCTTTGAAAAAATTGTGTAAAAAAATCTAGAAAATCATCAAAACTGAAAAGAAATTTTTCACTACCTTTTTTAAAAATGGCATAAATCCGCCAAAAATTAATATTTTTTAAAAATTTCTTTTCTAGCTGTCTACTTACAGCCATTATTAATTCCTAGGATAGATAAAAGTCGATTTTAAATTTTTTGGATGTCCCGATTTTTTTCAAAAGATCCCACTGTGATATAAATGTTACCCCTCATTCCCTCAATCAAGCAGATTTTCAGAATAGCTTTGCATTGGCCATTGGCAAGTTTTTAGCTATTTATGTATCCTTAACTATTCTACAACTATGACATATCAATCAGTATGTACGTTTTCCTTTTCTATAGTCCATGATTTTCAGGATAGCTTTGTATTGGCCATTGGCAGGTTTTTTTTTTCTATTTATCTATCCATTAACTCAGAGTCCTAGGACAATAGAAATAGAAGAATAGAAGCATATTCTGAACCCTTTTTTCGTCAAATCTAAGAAGGAACATTTCTAGCAGACAAAAGTATTGTTTACTTTCGACTCAAGCTGATGTGGATTCTTAAAAAAAATAGACCCGCTACTTGATAGTGAGGCAAAATTATTTTTGTGAAAAATCATCCAAAAGCACATTAAAAATCTACAAAAATTAAACAAAATCATATGTTAATAACCCTTTTAAGATTTTATTTAATTTTTGTAAATTTTTTTATTCAATTTTGGAGGATTTTTCACAAAAATAATTTTGCCTCACCAGCGAGTAGCCAGCCTAACTTTTTTTTTAAGAATCCACCTCGTTTTGAATCTTTCAAATTTAAACGAAATTTTTGGGCAATTAATTCTGATTCCGCAAAGCTTTCTACTAAGAAAATATACTGTTTACAGCTGACTTTTATGTATGTATGAAATGAAAAAAAACATGCCTTCATAGCAAAATGTGTACACAATTTCAACCAATGAGATGCAATGTAAATTCCGATGCGATTCTCCTATTGGCTCAATCAGACATTCCCTCTCTTTCTTAGTACCTTTATTCCTAGGACTATATATTTGATTTACAAATTCATCAAAGAAGGTTTGGCTACAAAATTACCAATTAAAAGTGGTTTATTATTTGTATGTTTGTTCATCGGCTGAAATTAAAATGAGTAAACTTTTCCTCTATCTATTTATCAAAATACAATTAAAAACTAAACGAAAAACATATTTTTCATTATGGCTTACAGACCGGATAATATTTGCTGGATTAGAACCGATTCTCAGACATGCTGAAAAATCACGTATAGCTTCGTATTACAGACAATTTTCCACAAATATTAAAATTTAAATCATAAAATTTACTCCAGTTTTGTTATCCTGGGCCCTAGGAAAGCTGTCTATAATACGATGTGATAATAAATCATTACTTATAATATTATCATTTTTTAAATTGTAAGGCAGAATTCTCCAAATTGTTGTATGTCAAATTTCATTTAAATAATCTAAAATGCTTTTTTGAGCTATTTATAATGAGATTTCATTTTTTACAGCTAGAACTATCTATATTTCTTTTCGGATCGTTCTGACTGATTATTAGCCTTATATTTGAAGACACAGTGAGATTTATTTTATTTCTACGAAAATTAATAATGACACAATTCTTATACTTTTTATTAGGGTTGGGCCGGATACTTTTTTGGCCGGATACCGGATACCGGATATCCGGCCGGATAACCGGATAACCAGCGTAAAAAATCAGCCGGATATCCTGTAACTGGATAGTTTTAATATCTGGTATCCGGCCGGATATTGAAAATGGCCGGATATCCGGCCCAACCCTACTTTTTATCGTAGCCCTACTCTGATCAAAGCGATGTGAAAAGGGGTTTCAGAGTTTTTAGTGTTTTAACATTGTAACAACAAATTATTTGATTGATTATTTATTGTCAAATATTAAAGTAATCTATTTTTAGAATCAATCAGCATCTATTCTATTATTGCCTGGATCTGTGATAATTTTTCTAAGCTGTTAATAAAGATAGGTGTCCAAAGATTGTAATTAAGTACGCTTATCTGTGTTCGAGCAAATTCGTTAAGCCAATTTTGAGGAATTATGAAAGTTTGTCATTTAATACTTATATTTGCGGGATCTTTTATTTAATGGAATCTTCCAATTTTTAACCTATTCAAAACGGCCTGCTTTATTGCATCAAGATCCATGACAGATCTATATAGGAAATAAATGTCTATATATGAGCTCAAATTTTCCAAATGTTAAAGGGCGAATATAGGTTCGATATGATATGAGCTTATATCAAAGGTGCCATTACATACTTTTAGAATATCTATGCCAAATTTAAAAATTCAAAAAAATCCTTAAGTAGATTTTGCAATTTTCTGTTTCAATTGAACATATAATAAATGAGATTGCCGACAAAATCGTTTATTTTAGCCCTTTACAAGACTTTTTTTTGACTATTTTGCTTAAGTTTGATTGACTATTACATTGGCACGCACCTTAAAAGATAATTTAAATGTTTATTATTTTAGATTATATACTAGTTTATTTAATTTTTTAAAAAGCATAAAAATAATTTGCGTAGAAGGGCATCAGGAGTATTGACAGGGTAAATAATACGTCTTAAAGTTTATTTTCTGTACAGAGATCTTTGATTAATTCATGATGATATAAACAACCCTTGTGTACGCATTTTCAACACACACACACACGGCCACAAAAAAACAGGGATTTGAAATCATTCTTCCTCCAAGAAAATTTTATCGATTATTTTTTTTTACTTTTTACATTATTTGATGTTTTTTTTTAACTTTTAAATAATTTACTTTATGAAGGTAGAAGGAGGGTATATTTACCCCTGATTAATTGGTTTCCACGTTATTACCACTATCATTTAACGAAAGCTTTTTAATTCAACCTTGCCACAAAGCCTTGTGTGATGCTAGGGTGTTTGAGTTCTTAGGGAACCACACTAATTACAAAATATTTTCTTCGAGATTGACGGGTTTTAAGCTATAAACAGACTTATACAATTGAATATGTCAATATTTTTAAGTTATTTATAATCTATGGAATTGCTCCTTTGATATAAGCTCATATCATATCGAACCTATATTCGCCCTTTAAGTGTTTAAAACTCATAGTGCTCCAATAATCCATAATAAACTCTCATTAACCAGAATGATAAGACCCATTATTTTACTGTATGAAGAATAAATTCATTTTTTATTTTATGTTGCTATCTGAATTATATTGAAGTATTGCATTTCTATTCATAAAACAGAAAATTTAATTTTATAATATAGTAAATAAAAGAAATCTTAGTTTTTAAAAAATTTGATACTAGCGATGCGTGAGTAATGTGTTCAGATATTGAACTATCAACTAAACATTTAAACCCTTTCAGGACGATGATTTGAAATAAAAAAATATTAGGATCCTAAAATATTTTAAAGAAAGAGAGGCAAAATTATAAATACAGTTTTAAATAAAAATAAAAACCTAGCCAATAGCGAGATAATTATATCAAGCTAACCCTAGTTATTTTTATCCTTATATAAAAATAACATAATGTCTGTGTGCACTGAAGGATCTTGCTAACTGCTGAACCGATATGGTTCTTTTTGTACAAATGAAGTTCAGGAAAGGCTTATAACTATTTGGGTTAGGTTGCTACTGCCCACTGAAGACAAATCGCGCTTACAAAAATGCCCCCTAAACCCAAATATAACAAGGATGACAACATCCATAAAAGCGAAGCACTGAAACGGTAGGACAAACGGACATTAATACTTGTATAGTGTCAGAACTGAATAATCAGAATATAAATGTATAAGAGTCAAAGCAAAATTGTAAGTAAATTTGTTGAAAAACAGCTTGATTCAGGATAATGTTTATGGACATACTTACATTTTAGGACTTGATTATAGAGTTGCTTCGCTTATTACATTATACTTTGTTGTCCCAGGAATCAACATACCAAAAATAAGATCAATCGGATGATTAGATCACATAAAAATTTGTTGTTAAAAAAGTAAAAAAATCAACATGTTTAAAATGGACGTACGGACATTTTGGTAATGATTATAGAGTTGCTACGCTTTCTAAATCGTACCTAACTATTAAAGGAATCACCATGCAAAATTTGAAATCGATAGGACAATTCTAACATGCCTAAATTAACGAAAAAAGCTATCCGTTACGGACGTACGGACGTACGGACGGACGGACGGACGTACGGACGTACGGACGGACCGACCCTAATTATAGAAAAGCTTCGCTTTTAAAAACGCTATAGTAGAAAGAAGTTTTAGTTCTAATATATTCAGTTGCAGAACGACTTGAATATATTTTGCTAAAATAAATTTGCTGAATTTTGTGGATATAATTGTTGTTTACTCCGAAACTTTAGATTAATTAAGACCATGCTACTACTATCCAGGGAGGGAGGTCACATTGGGTAATAGTCCCCAAAGTTTTCTTATTGTTTGGCTCAACTACTTTGGGGACTTGAATTTTGATTCGATGGTTCATTAAGTTGAGTGTTCAAACGTTTCAACCACTAAATATTGTTTACTCGGAAACTTTAGATTGATTAAGACCATGCTACTATCTAGGGAGGGAGGGGACATTGGGTACCAGTCCCCAAAGTTTTCATCTTTGTTGGTTCAACTACTTTGTTGATTTATTAAGTTAAGTGTTCTAATGTTTCAACCACTAATTGTCGTTTACTCGGAAACTTTAGATTAATTAAGACCATGCAACTACTATCCAGGGAGGGAGGGGACATTGGGTACTAGTCCCCAAAGTTTTCTTATTTTTTGGCTTAACTATTTTGGGCACTTAAATTTTGATTCGATGGTTTATTAAGTTGAGTGTTATAACGTTTCAACCATTAATAGTTGTTTACTCTAAAACCGAAGATTTATTAAAACCATACTACTATACAGGGAGGGAGGGTACATTGGGCTGTTTATTACACAAGTCCCCAAAGTTTTATAAGATTGTTTTATAGATTAATTAAGACCATGCTACAATCCAGAGAGGGAGAGGACATTGGGTACCAGTCCCCAAAGTTTTATAATAACATTTTCATAATAGTTGGCTCATTTACTTTTGGGACTTGAATTTTGATTTATTGGTTTATTAAGTTGAGTGTCCAAATGTTTAAACCAATAATTGTAATCTACAGAAGGGGTAATTTCATCATTTGTGATTTGCATCAATTTATTGACTATTGTCTTATCCCTTTAGATCCCTGCATGCTACTATCTCAGGGATCTTCGGGGATAGGACAATGAACTGAAAACATTTTGATTGCAGACGAAAAAGGGGCCAGGTAATTGTCTTGATTATCCATCTATAATTTAAAGAACTATTTAGTTATAGTGTCATCAGAATATTGGTATGGGCGACTATTCTTAGAAAAGTCGATATACCCTTCCCCAAAATAAGAAGAACCTTTCCCTGGATCTATAAGAAGCTTCACTGAAAAGGAGAGCTATATCAATCCAACGGTTTGAGAGATCTTTTGGTACAGACAACATCCTGTTACTTTTTTAGGAGGGGGGAATCGAATTTGATAACCCAATTTCTTATTTTAGATTTTAAAAGAAAAAGTAAAAAAAAACTTTTTTGGGGGGTGGAACTCATTTTTAATTGTAATTAAAATAATTTTTTTTTTGGGGGGGGGGAGGGGCGGGGGTATTTTTCATTTTTTTGGGGGTTAGGTTGTCCTACCCCCAAAGAAATTTTTATAAACCTTCCCGGGACCTATGAGAAGCTACCCTGTTAAGGATAATCCGATCGGTTTAGCGGTTAGCGAGATACTCAGGTACAAACACTCAAACACACAGACACATAAACACACAGGCAAACAAATAAGGATATTTAGATTAAGAGGTTTCGTGAATTTATCACATAGTTTTTGATATGACACAAGTAACAACAGCATTTGCTAATCCTTTTATAAAAGTAACAATATCTGTGTCAACTCAATTTAATGATACAACCAATCAATTTCAATAAAAGTTGTTGAGCCAACAAATAAGAAAACGTAATTATAAAACTTTGAGGATCGGTGTCATAAACAGCTCAATGTCCCCTCCCTCCCTGAGGCTAAATAGTCTTCAGATAATACATCCCTCCTTTATATTTTTTTGTTTTCCCCCTTTTTATAACAAAGTAGAGAAAATAAATCTTTTAAATGGTTAATTCACATTACCATTTACTCATAAGGAACCACCACCTAAAATTTAAATTTTAAAAAGACTAAGTAAAAATATTTTTTGAGAGAAGGGTACCTTCCCCCAAAATTGATAAAAAAAATATATTTGAAGCTTCACTGCAAAAGAATTTTATCGGTCTAGCAATTTGTTAGATCTTTATTTGACGAACATACATCAAGACTTTTATAAATACACTAGTGGCTTCGCCCCTAGCCTCTAGGGGCTTTGCCCCAAGAGGTATAATTACATCTTCTATTACTTACCCAGCAGAACGGATCACAAATTTTCGCACCTACCCAGCAGGAAAACATTTTGCGATTAAATTCGCGAAATTCGTAAAATTCGTAAATTTCGTAAATTTCGTAAAATTCGTAAAATTCCCAAGAAAATAGCTTAAAACCACCGCAGGACCAATAGGTACATTCCCTAAAGAGTAGAGCCCATTCGGTTCAGCGGTTACCGAGATCTTAAGCTTCAGACGGACAGACAGACATATTATAGATAGACAATAAAATAAAATATAGACAAGATTTTCGGATAAGATTGCATGAAAATCTTCATATGCTTCTATTTTAGCAGAATACAAGCAAAAGGTTTTCTTTTGACTGGTTCCAAAAAATGCTTTTGTAACTTAAATAGAGATAAAAATGTCTGTCTGAAACTTATCTCTGTTACTGCTGTAAGATTATGCTCTGCTTTTCATCTTTTTATAAGCGTAACATGTAACTGTCTGTACCGAAGTATCTCGCTCAACAGATATGGTTCTACTTTACAATGTAGCTTCTTATTGGTTCTGAATTAGAATACATTCTGCGTACAATAAGTTGTACAAATTTGTAAAAGAGAATCTAGATGATCAGCCTTTAAAAGAATTTAAAATGTTGGTAAAGAATTTTGAAAGTTTAAAAATAATTCTGAAAGTTTTGACTGATTACAGCGAATGCTACAGTGGGTCCAGAATGGATATAATATATGTGGATATTATCACAGGATTAATTGAATTTAGGTTAGTCCTCATTTATTGGTAAGTACGTTCCTCCTGAAGGAGGAGAGGGAATGGTTGGAGAATTATTATATTAGCCAGCTGAAAGGACCATTTTACTAGAGTGCATGCAAATCTGGTGCAACATCCAAGTAATAATATATTGAATGTGAGTCTACAGTGGATCCAAAATGGATATAATATATGTGGATATATTGACAGAGGAAACTTTGTCCTCAATTTAGGTTGCTACTTTAGTCCTCATTTATTGGTTAGTATTTTCCTTAAGTAGAAGGGGAGGGGATGGGGTAAAGTGGGTTATTTTAGCCAGCTTAAAGGACCATTTTATTACAGTGCATAAAAATATGGTGCAACATAATAATGTAATAACATATCAAATGTAAGTCTAGAGGGGGTCTATTGGATATAATATATACGTTGATATATTGACAGAGGAAACGTTGTGGTCAATTTAGGCTGCCTCTTTTGTCCTAATTTATTGGAAAATACTTTACATCAGTAGGAGGGGAGGGGATGAAGGGGTTAGATGGTGGATATCAACTAAAAAAAACATTTTATTACAGTGCATGAAAATCTGGTGCAACATCCAAGTAATTATATAACGAATGTGAGTCTAGAGGGGGGTGGCTCAAATTAATCAAGGATAATAACCTCTAAAAGCAAGAAAGTTTTTAGAAAAAAACAATTAACTATGAACACTTTTTATAGTATCTAGAGTCCTGTATAGAAAGATATTACATGGGAGCAGAATTATAGCTTAAAACCATCCCAGGTTTTAAAAATATACTAAAACAATCAATTGGCCTATGTGAGGGTTTCCTAAAAATATGTTCAGTAGTTATTGAATTATCTTATTTGTAAATATATATTTACGATAATTGATGTATCTTAGACTACAGTAAAGTGTTTGACAATTTTTTAGTACAGAAATTTGAAGGGATAAGACAATGGACGAAAAATTTATTCACATTTTATAAATCTTAATGATAAACAAAATTATGTTGATTAAAATTATATAATTTGTACCCCCTCCCACCTTTCACCAATATATCCCCACCTTTTTCCCTATTACCATATATTTTTCAAAAGCAAATCTTTTCTATAATTAGGGTATGTACGTCCGTACATCAGTCTGTCTTGTTTAGCTCTTTTCGTTCATTAAAAATTTTTAGAATAGTCCTATTAATTTCAAACTTTAGCTGATGATTCCCATAACAAATAGGTAAAATTTAGAAAGCGTAGCAACCCTAAAATCGTTACCAGAAAGTGTACATCCATTTAAAACATGTTGTTACAATGTTTTTGGATTAAATAATTATTTCATTCATCTGATTTTTAGAACAATTATTGCATTACAATAAGATAAAATATTTTAAGCAAAGCAATTCTATAATTAAGGCTTCTTTAAATAGAATCCTATATTTACGCAATTTCGTAACAATATATGTAGATATGTGTAATAATATGATTTAAATGGATAAGACAATGAACGATAAATTGATGTACATCCCCAATGATGATACACAAAATCACCCTTTCTGTATATAACAATTAGTGGTGGAAACGTTTTGACACTCAAATTAATTAAAATTCAGTAATTTGCTAAAGTTGTCAAGCCAGCAAATAGGAAACGTTATCATAAAAAATTGGGTACTAGTGTAATAAACAGCCCAATGTTCCCTCCCTCCCTGGATATAATTTCAACCCATTAGAAAACTTTTTAAAAGCATTATTTTTTGTTAACTTCAATTATTCATAAAGATAATAATAACAAAGATGACAACATCCATAAAAAGCGAAGCTCTACAATCAGAAGGAAGGCCAAACGAACAATAACTCTAGTATAGTGTCAAAAATTAATAAGCAGCACATAAATTTGTATGTCTAAACGAAATTATACATAAATTTGTTGCAATATTACATAAATACAGGATACATTAAAAGAACATACTTTTATTTTTAGGGTTTGATTATGAAGATGCCTCGTTTGTTGACCTAGGGATCAAAAAAAGACGAATAGGTTAATTATGTCATATAAAACAAGTTTTGTCAACAGCTATAAAAATAACGAACGGACGGACGTACCAACCCTTATACAAGGAAAGCTTCGCTTTTAGTAAGGACAATTATGTCTCTTGTTCATAAGTAGCTCAGCTACAACAGGCTGACCAAAACAAAGGGTGGGAAAAACAACAGTAAATAATAATACAGTAACATTATAGACTTTCTTGTTAAATATTCAGTAGTTTTACTAGTGTGTTCAAATTTTAAAAATTGACTGGTAAATAGAGAAATTCGCTCAATGTGACGTCATTAAAATGAGGGAGATGGGATGAGAAGTAGGATAGAAACCCCCTAAAAAGAGATGGATAATCTCTCATTTTAATGACGTCACATGACTTTCTCCATTTACATTGATTGCGTTGGTTCTATACTGACAAACAGACAAACGGACGTAGTGCCATAATATCCTAATCATAGAGTAGCTGCGCTACTAAAAAAAGAAATATCCGCAGACATAATCTACTTCTTATAGTTAGTAAACTTTGACGAATATTTAAATTTTGTTTATCCTCCCTTTTTATCTTATTTGAGTAGTTTTTAAGGATCTAAAGGGATAAGATAATGGCCGTTAAAATGAAGTACATCCCCATTGAAGACAAAAAATTACCCATTCTCTTGATTACAATTAGTGTCTGAAACTTTTGAACATTCAACTTAATGTACCAACCAAACATAATCACGAAATTTGTTAAACAAACTAACAAGAAAACGTTAATTAAAAACTTTGGTGACTAGTGTAATAAACAGCCCATTGTCCCCTTCCTTCCTGGTAGTTATACTAGAATTGTCTGTTTTTCTTTATAGCGTTTACTTAATGTAATAATATCAGGGAGGGCTGTTTATTACACTAGTCCCCAAAGTTTTCATATTTGTTGGCGTAGTAACTTTTTATTCTGATTATTGTGTGCATTAAGTTGAGTGCCCAATCTTCTCAACCACTAATTGTAATCTACAGAAGTGGTAATTTGTGTTGTAACATTGTGGATGTACATCAATTTATCTGCCATTATCTTATTGCTTTAGTACTCTAGTTTTGAATCGGCAGGACTATTCTAACAAGCCTAAATTCATTATCAGAAATATCCTTTAGGAACAAAAGGACTTTCATTAATTGTAGAAAAGCTTTGATTTTAAAAAAATGACGATTCTCCTATTCCATCTTTTAAAGAACCAATCTCTGATAATCGATATGATAATTACTCGGATGTTGCACCAGATTTTCATGTACTCTAATAAAGTAATACTCCCAGCGGGCTAATATAATGAAACCTCCCATCCATCCTATCCCCTCCCCTTCTTCTGAATAAACCAATAAAAGAGTTTCAAATTAGCAACCTAAATTGATGATTTTTTTTGCTGACAATGTATCCAGGTATTCTACATCCATTAATCTGATTTGTAGAAGTTAGTAAAAGAGAAAGAATTAAAAGTCCAAACTTTCTCCATTAGGGCAAATTTGATTTCAAATTAATGTTCTTCCTGCCTATCTATCTATCTATCTTTCTATCTATCTATCTATCTATCTATCTATCTGTGTTTCAATGTATTTTTAAACTAAATGTTTTTATATTAAATGTTTTCCCTGTCTGTCTCTTTGTTATCTAAAGAAATAATCTTTATTCCCCCAGGGATAAGACAGTAGCCGGTAAATTGATGCATATCCCAATTGATGATACACAAAATTACCACTTCTGTAGATTACAATTAGTGGTTGAAACGTTGGACACTCAACTTAATTAATCAACCAATCAAAAGTCCCAAAATTTGTTAAGACAACAGTTAAGAAAACGTTAGTATAAACCTTTGCGGACTAGTTTAATAAACATCCCCTCTCTCTCTCTGGGTCCAGAGCGTCAATCAAAATTCATTAAAAGTACCCAAAGTTTTAAGTTTAAGATTAAGATGAGGTGGTTATAAAACTTTGGGTACCAGTAAAATTTACAGTCCAATATCCCCTCCCTTCCCCCTGTTTAAAATCAACATTTGGTTTGATTTTCCAAACGAAAGATTTTCCTTTGATTTACAAAGAGAGATAGATAGACTGCAAATGAATAATATTAAATTGGGGAAAATGTTCTTTGGACCAAGTGATATCCGACTGATCAATTACAGTATTTTTTTTTTACAAATTTGACCCTCTAAAGCCGATATAATAATTTATCTTTAATACAACTTAAATCCAACCCTTTAAATCAGGGAGGAATGGGACATTGAGCTGTTTATTACACTAGTACCCAAAGTTTTATATTGACGTTTTCTTATTCTTTTGATTTTGATGGGTTGGTTCATTAAGTTGAGTGTCCAATCGTTTCAACCGCTAATTGTAATCTACAGAAGGGTTATTTTGTGTATCATCATTGGAGATGTAATTAATTTATTGTGTTATCCCAATAGATCCCTGGTTATAAACCTTCCTTGGACTTATAAGAGACTACATTTAATGGAGAACCATATCATAAATAAAACAACAAAGATATTCAGGGATCTAAAGAGATTAGACAATGGGCAATCGATAAATTGATGTACATCCTCAATGATTACACACAAAATAACTCCTTATGTATATTCAATGAAAGCCTCAAAGTTGCTAGGCCAACGAATAAAGAAGGTTACAATAAAACTTTTGGTAATAGTGTAATAAACAGCCCAATGTCCCCTCCCTCCCTGAAAAAATTACTATCTAAAAATCAGTAAAGAGTAAGGGTTAAGAGAGATCTATGTTAACTCTAAAATAACCCGTGTTTTACATTCGTCGCTAATCTTCTTTATTAATCTAATATCTTCTTTAACAAGTAACTTTCGGTAGCGCCTCTACCCTCTAGTGGGTGGATACAGGGATCTATGTAGATCCCCAATGATTATACACAAAATTACCCCTTCTGTAGATTAGATTAACTAACGAATCAATATTTAATAAAAATCCCTCATGTTGTTTAGCCAATGAATAAGAAAACATTAGTATAAGACTTTGGGGACTAGTGTAAATAACAGATCAATGTCACCTCCCTCCCTGAGGTGGATATAACATAATCAATAAAAAAAAACGGTCGTTTGTCTAGTAAATTGAATTGAAGGGAGGTATGACTTAATTTTAGGTTTGGGCTGTGTATATTTAATTAGTCCCCAAAGTTATATAATAACGTTTTCTAATTTCTTGGCTTAACAACTATGGCTACAATATTTGAATTTTGATTTTGAAGGTGTAATTTGGTGTATCATCATTGGAAATGTACATAAATTTATCGGCCATTGTCTTATTCCTTTAGATCCATGCCGGTTTGAGAAATCCTTATGAACACAGACATACAAACATCCAATTATTTTACATATTGATATAAAATATAAGTGGATATCAAGACAAGGGAAGAATGGTCGGTTGCTAACATGGAACTCAATTATTGGTCAGTTCATTCATTCAGTAGGAGGGGAGTGTGAGTTTTACTTGATAAGGGAACATGGAAATCTGTTGTAACATCCAATTAATAATATATCCATTTTTGTTATAAATATTAGAGTAAAACACTAGAGAGAGAAAGGGTTAAATAGCTCTGTATCTCCCCATCGCAATCGTCATGAGCAACCTTCCTATTGGGTAATTGAAAATCAACCAATGGTATCGCTTATATTAAGACAGCCAAGTAGCAGAAAATAATTTAGAAGCAGAAGAAAGATGTCTTTGAAAAATGATGTAGTTGTCTGTATATACATCTATACTATAGATCTATCAGTGGCGTGCGAAGCACTTTGTCTAGGGGGGGGCATTTTGAAGATTTTGTAAAATTTTGCCCCCCCCTAAAACAAAGTGCCCCGGGGGGGCACTTTGCTTTAGGGGGGGGAATTTTGATTATATATACTAATTTTAAATAAGGGCGTTTTAAGGGGTGGGATTATTTGATTATGGGCCTTCTAGTCCTTATCCCTTCTTCCCCATCCCTTCTCCCCACCCTGCAATGACCAAAGGTAAGGGAGCTAGAAAGCATCTTCAAAAAAAAAGTACAGAAGATAATTTAACCTTCCCCCCCCCCCCATTACATAACATTTTTTATGGGTGGAAGGAGATGTTATAAAATCTCAGCAGGAGGGATGAATAACCCCATTAAAAAAAATTTGGGGGGGGGGAGATAAAACACTAATTCTGGAAATAATTTACCAAACAAGGATAACAACATCTTTAAGTAGCAAAACACAAAAAAACCATTAATAAGAATACAGACAAGTAGATTTAAAGAGCATCTGTTTAAATAAATATATATTTTAGGTAGAAAAAGTCACAAATCCTTTTTCTTGTATGTTGTGTGATGACAGTCAAAGTAAATTACATACTGGATGCTTGAAACAGCGAAAAATTTTATTTTTTTTAATATTATAGTCCACAAAAAAATTTATCTTACCATAAAAACCCAAGATATAAAGAACTATGTAAAAAATAAAAAAAATACTTGTCCTTTCATATACAGATATAAAAATCTCTTAGAAATATGGAAAACTTTGGTGTATAGTCTCTTTTGTGGCAACGCCTCTTAAGGGGCATTTCGTTGTATTTTCATAGTAGCTTTTAATAGGTTATTCTAGGTTAAGTTAGGTCAGGTGATTTCCCCGCAGGGTTATGCAATTGGCCCCACAGGAGCTATAAATAGGGGAAAAACTACTGTGAAAATACGACGAAATGCACCTTAAGAGGCAATGTCACAAAAGGAACTATACCCGAAATTTAAAAGATACAAAAATAGCCAAAAATGTCCTGAAAAGCAGTCTGACATCCATGAATTTTTAATAGTTAATTATACTCCATAATGATGGGAATGTTAACATTAAGTTTTAGCCTTCTATCTTTAATTGCAGTTGAAAAAATCACATTTGGTCGCTAGGGGGGGCGATTGCCCCAAATGCCCCCTTCGGTTCGCACGCCACTGAGATCTATTGTCTAGATGATAAGAGTAAGAATTATGGGAAAAGAAAAGTTAAGTTGAAATCAAAAGTTGACCACTAAATCAAATTTTAACTTTTTCTACATTTCATCAGGAAGGGAGGGGAAATTGGAGTGTAAATATCTAGATAGACATATACATTTCCTTATACTAAAGTAACAGGATGTTTGTTTGTGTGTCTGTACCAAAGGATCTCGCTAACCGCTGAACCGATCGGGTTCTCCTAAACAGGGTAGATTCTCATGGGTTCTGGGAAGGTTTATAGCTATTTTGGGGGAGGGTACAACCACCCTCCCAAAAGAAATGAAAAAAAAAGTCTAATAAGCTTCGCTGTCTGTTTAAAACTGTTCTTGTTTTGTATGTTGTAAGTTGTATTATTTTGTAGGTTTAAAATTAATGATGTTGATATTCTTCATAAAAAGAGTTTGCTCACCCTTATAATCTTTTCAGCGTTGCCATAGAGTGATAAAGTTTGGTCAGGGTTGCCATAGAGTATTATAATCAAGTCATAGTTGCCATAACTTAGACTTAAAACTAATGATGTTGATATTCTTCATAAAAAGAGTTTGCTCACCCTTATAATCTTTTCAGCGTTGCCATAGAATAATTAAGTTTGGTCAGGTTTGCCATAGAAATGGATTTACTATTACTTGGATCTTACACCAAACTATTATGTACTCTAATATAGTGAAACTTGTAGCTGGCTATGATAAGGATCCCTCCATCCACATCCCCTCTTTTCCTACATAGCAACCTAAAAATTTTATGGTTTGAAATATGCCTTATTTACTAGCAGTAATTCTGTTAAAGAAATTTAAATGCTTAGTTTGAAATTGTTGAAATAGGTTAAAATACACATATAAACCAACAAAATTAGTTTTTCTTATAGAGGCTTACAGAGTGACTCTAGATTAAAAAGCTTTGTTTGTGATAAATTAACATGGCAACCATGGAAGTACTTATTACAAAAACAATAATAACATGGCAACCATGAAAAGGGCTGACCAAGATTCTATAACAACATGGCAACCATGAATGTTCTGACCATATCTAAATAACAACATGGCAACCAAGAATATACTAACCAAAATTCAAAACCTACATGGCTACTGTATAAATTCTTAACAAGATTTAATAACAACATAGCAACCCTGGAATGGCTGTCAAAGAATTTATAGCAATATTGCAATGCAACCATGGAAAAGCTTAACACAATTAAAAAACAACATGGCAACCATGAATGTACTAATCTTAAAACCAAAAACAATATGGCAACCATGAAAGCGATTACAAAGATATAATAAAAACATGGCAACCATGAAAGGGCTGACCAATTTATAATAACAATATGGCAACCATATGTGTGATAAATAAGATTTTATAACATCATGGCAACCTTGGAAGTTTTTAACAAAGTGGCAACCTTGGATCACAATTCAAGAACAACATGGCAACCATAAATTTGCTGACCAAGATTCAATAACAAAGCCTCTGAGGGATAATTTATCTGAAACCTTTTGCAGAGAAGAAAACTTTTGATAGATTAATCTTCATCTTTTTACAAAATAGTTTGCATTAAATGTTATTAAACTTGTTTTAGTTTTTTTCAGCGAAGTTTTTCTACATTTTAGTTAAAAATATGGTTCTTCTTTCTAGTGAAGATTCCTAAGAGTCCTGAGAGTGTTTATAAAGGAAGGGAGGGGACAATGGGCTCATTATTACACTAGTCCCCAAAGCTTTATGATGACGTTTTCTTATTTGTTGACTTAGCAACTTTAGTGTATTTCATTGCATGTCCAAACGTTTTTACCATTAATTCTAATCTACAGAAGGACTAAAATTGTGTTTGATCATTGGGGATGTACATTAATTTATCGGCCATTGTCTTATTTTTTTAGATCCCAGGGGTTTACAGCTTTTTCGGGGAGGGTACCTCACAGTTCATTTAAGTGAAATGTGATTATCTTGGCTGATATTTAAGGTAGAAAGCTGAAAACCTCAGTGAGATTCCTAAGATAAGTTTGTCCATTTTATGGTGTTTCGCTACTTATAGATGTTGTCATCCTTGTTTCATATGGTAAATTGAAATGACCTAAAAAATTTAGCCCATCATTAATCATGAAAATTACATATTAGAAATTTGGGGGTAAAATCTCTTTTTTTCATCATGTAATAATACCCCACCCAATATGTGGATAATATGACAGGGAAAATTGTCGTCAATTTAGGTAGCTAAGATATGCATTTATTGGTCAGTTCGTTCATCAAGTAGGAGGGTAGATACACTACCCCTTGGGCTGAACTTGGGACTTTTGTTGAATTTGGATTAGTTGGTGCATAAAGTTAAGTGTTCAAACGTTTCCACCACTAATTGCAAACTACAGTGTTGGCAATTTTGTTTTATCATCATTGGGAATGTACATCAATTTAACGGCCTTTGTCTTATCCCTTTAGATCCATGGGTACAGCCGGAATTTTTTTATATTTACGATAATTTGTCTTCCTCTAAAAAGATGTAAAATTAATATCATGGACAGTGTAATAATGGATATATTATTACTTGGATGTTGCACCAGATTTTCATATATTCCCCATCTAACTCTTTTACCCTATCCATTCCCCTCCTACTGGATGAGCGAACTGTTCAATTAGGGTTGTCCATGATATCACATGACGTCAGTTTTCCTCTGTCATAATATCAACGAATAATCTATATCCATTGTCAAAAATAAAAAATGTAAACCTACAAAAGACGACATTTTAAAACATTTTCCAATATAAAATCTACAAAGATCTAATTTGCAGGAAGGGAGGAGACAAATGGCGACAATAATCTATAGCAAAAGTATCTCATTTATATAAGATTCTTCAACAATTAAGGGGGGGCGGGGGTGTCTCTCATATCTCCTTAAAAATTGATCCAAAAAAAATTTGAAATGCTTGGTTAAGCCATAAGATTTTACTGGACTGAAAGATATAAAAT
This sequence comes from Acartia tonsa, assembly GCF_053477335.1. NCBI lineage: Eukaryota > Metazoa > Arthropoda > Copepoda > Calanoida > Acartiidae > Acartia > Acartia tonsa. Next base: position 47,617,002 of record NC_137271.1, read on the forward strand.
TAAAGTTAATTTTAAAGTTGCTTTACCTCTAGAATTTTTAGACTGCAAATGAAATATTATTGATCTTTTTATGTTGAGAGTTTTTGTTCTAAAAGTGCTATGTTTTTTTAAAAATTCACATTAAATAATGTAATAACAAAGGTGAAACTGCACAAAACAAATTTCATGAATAATAAACAATTTCAGAAGTACATATTTTATTGAAATATTGCATAGTTATAATCAACAATTATACTAAGGTAATAAGATGAATAATATACTTATCATAGCATTATAGCTAAAAAACCTAACAAATTAGTAAAAATAATTATTTTTGATGAGAATAATTTTTAAATTTTTCCTCTATAAATCGAGACATCTTTGAAAATATAATCTTATTTCATAAAGTAGTATGGTTGAATTGTCCAATTTTATCCAATTTTCAGAAGGGGGTGAGACACTCCCTTCTATAAATTAGAAGTAAAATAAGATTTAAAAAATAAATAATACAATTAAAAATATATCAAATGTCCAAATTGGACCAAAAAATCTTTAAATTGTTGTTATGATCACAATAAAACAAATTTTAATTATGTAATAAATTGGAGTTTCATTAGTCATATTTTATTGATATCCACAGCATGCGGGTTTGCTCCATGTTCCAGCAGTATTTTTATTATATGTGAATATCCCTTTTCTGCTGCATACATAAGACTTGTATTTCCTAGATTTTATTTGTTTTTAGATAGCTTATACAAACAAAGAAAAATATGATGCTATAATATATAAATTTTAATTCTTAATGTGCAATTTATAATTCGAAGTAGAACATTGAATCAAATGGGATCTATTCTTCAGGGAATATACTACTGGTCATGTGGTGATGTTAAGCTATTTTCTTTGGGGGTGGGACATCCCCAACCCCCCAGAAAGCGTTCCCAGCACCAAAATATGTTTTTTTTAATATGTTTGAAATAAGTGGTTACATCTGCCAAAGCCCCTAGAGGCTAGAGGCGAAGCCGCAAGTATTTAATAAGTAACTAACCATTGTTATCCTTCGCATTTATGTCTGCTCCGCTATAAAACAGCTCCTCTAACGTATATGCATATCCATTCTCTGCTGCATACATAAGACTTGTCTTTCCTAAATTATATTTGTTTTTAGATTTCATATAAACACACAAAAATATTATGCTATTATAGATAAATTAAATAGTGTTAATATGCAAGTTAAAATAAAGAATCAATTTTGATTTCTCCCACACGGGATTCCTCCCAAACAGGATACCTCCCACACAGGATTCCTCCCTCATGCTATTCCTCCCACACAGGATCCCTCCCACAGGATTCCTCCCAAAAGGATTCCCTCCCATGGTATTTCTCACACGGGATACCTCCCATGGGATTTCTGCCAAATAGGATACCTCCCACAGGAAAACTTCTATGGTATTCCTCCAACAGTTTTTCTCTCACATGATACTCCTCCCAAAAATGTTTCAATTTTTTCCCATTTTCAATTTTTCAGGGTGGAGTGAACTTCGTAAAAAATTTGCATCTAACATGTTATAGAAGGTAGTCACAGTATTCCTCCCCATGGGATTCCTCCCACTTGATTCTTCCAACAGGATCCCTTCCACGGTATTGCTCCCATACAGGACTCTTCCCACACAGTATTTCTCCCACAAAGGATCCCTCCCACAGAGGATTCCTCCCATGGGATTCCTCCCAAATGGGATACCTGTTATGGTATTCCTCCCACAAGGGATCCCTCACATAGTATTTCTCCAAAATGGGATTCCTCCCAAACAGGATACCTCCCATGGTATTCCTCCCACACGGGATCTCTCTAACAGTGGGAGGAATACTGTGGGAGGTAACCCATTTGGGAGGAGTCCTGTATGGGAGGAACACCGTGGGAGGGATTCCTGTTTTGAGTAACTAACCATTGTTATCCCTTTCATTTATGTCAGCTCCATTGTCCGACAGTGTTGTTATTACAAGGTCATATCCCTTTGCTGCTGCATACATAAGACTTGTCTTTCCTAGATTATATTTGTTATTAGATAGTTTACAAACAAAAGACAAATTGAAGCTATACTAGATAAATTTTAACTGTTAATACACAATTTAAAATAAGGCATAACTACAAGTATAAAAAATGATTTTTAATAAGTAACTAACCAATGTTATCCTTTGCATTTATGTCAGCTCCATACTTTAGCAGTTTTTTTATTATATCTGTGTATCCATTCTCTGAACCATACATAAGACTCGTCTTTCCTAGATTATGTTTATCATTTGATAGTTTACAAACAAACAAAAAATTGATGTTATGATAGATAAATTTTAACTGTTAATATGCAAGTTTGAATAATGCATAACTAAAGGATGTTTTTATTTAGTAGGACAAAAGGATCTTGGAGAAAGTAGCTTCGGACAAAGTAGCTTCAGACAAAGTAGCTTCGTACAAAGTAGCTTCGGACAAAGTAGCTTTAGGACAAATGTTTTGAAATTTGGCGGCTGGCAGCTTACAATTGGCAAAATTACAGGTAGGAAATAGAAAATCGGTCAAGGAGTGGTCAAACAGTCATGACTTTACTACTCACGGAAGTTTTTTATTGCTCAAGGAAGTACCACAAAAATTTTTAGGTCTCTAGCTGTAATAGAAGCCACGATAAACATGATATAAGTCCATATTAAAAGCAGGACATAAAATTGGTCATAAAATTGGTCAGGAAGCAGTCAAATGGTCAAAGGGTCATAACATCACTATTCTTAGATGTTCATTTAAATCCCAGTATTCACCAAAAAAAAAATTTAAGTCTCTATCTTATACACAAAGTCAAAATGAAGAAATTGAGGTTTATTTAGAATTTTTTCTAAATTTGGTGCAACCTAACCGACTTTGACCAGACGCCATGACTGAAACAGACCAGATATCCTTATAAGATCAACTCTTGCTGACTTATAATTATTAAACTTGAAAAGTTATGAAGTTACAACTCTCTTACCTACAAAAAAAAGGACATTGAAAAAACAAGAGGGGGGAGGGGTCAATATGATCTGTAAGGGTTAACCAACTTGACAGAAAATAATAATCAATAATTAATTTTCTTCACTGAAGTGTTGAGTTTTATATCAGAAAAAAAATGTCTTAAAAACCATTTTTTTCAAAGTGCCTAATTTTTAAAGATTATAGGAGCATAACCAATTAAAATGGTTTGCAAAAATGCTTACATTTTTTAAATTTAAATTGCACAGCTTATGTTAATAGTATAAAAATTTCATGAATACCATTAGAACCCTCATAAGCTCTAGTTTTTGAATATTTAAGTACCATTCCTGTACCATGTATAGTTTAAGATTATGTGTTAAAATGTTCCAACTAACTTAAAACTTTTTTATCTTTCTAACATTTTTCAACCTAGTTCCTCACACTCCACCAAAATGCTTGTTAGGTTAGAAACAGTTTAAACAGGATGTACTGTGACCATATGGTGAGTTTTTCCTCTTAATTCCCTAATTTAATTAGTACCTTCACATAGTAGAAAATTTTAAAATTAATTTTGGTCATCAAATTCAACTTTTATTTTAGAATACCTTCACCTTCGTTGTCTTATTTTGTCTTTTATTTTGATCATGCAATTTCTTTCACATTATGTTATAATTATAAAAATTAATGAATACCATTAGAACCCTCTGCTACCTTCTGCTAATTTTCCTAGAGACATTTTTATTAAAGAAATGTTCATGCAAATTTGTGAAATTTTAATTAAAGATTTCACAAATGCTATTACTTTTTTAAAAAATAATTACTATATTTTTTTTTCATAAAAAAAAATTAATCAAAGGATTTCTGAAAGAAACCGCGTGCAAAAAAACCATTTATATTAAGTTTTGGAAAAAACCTCCTTAATAAGTGTTTAAATGTCATCTTAGTGTTCAAAATATTATATTTTTCGGTTTTTTTTTTCTGCTAGCAAACTATAAACTATAAATGATAAAGTTTTTTTTAAGAGATAGCTTTGTGTATAAAAAATTGTTTTAGTATAATAAAATACATTATATTAAAAAAAAACATTATTTGATATATATATATATAACTGAATAATATCCAGTAGATCCGGTTATGCTTTTGATTGTACCGGAGGAAAGATGATTATGATACAATGTGATAATTGGCTAAAATATTCTCCATACAAAGGATTTACTATTATTAGATAAACAATCCTAATAAATTAATACAGTTTTTAGACATCATAATTATACTAAACAACTTTTATCCGAAGCTAAATTCAAATATTTAAAGAAAGTTGTATTAATCACTTATTGCAAAAATACCTGTCAAATTGTTTACTCTCAATCAATTTTTTTTGTGGTATGATTGTGTCTATGTTTTATTCCTATTGGTCATATTAAGTGATTGGGGATTTAGACATCCTATCTTTAAAATACCGGCGGTTTTTATAGTAAAATATCTATAACTGTCTAGAAAGTGATAATAGTTAAGATTCTAAGATTAAATTTTTTGTTTAAAAAAAACACAGAAATAATTAAAATTTTATAAAATTAACATAATTTTTGAAATCTACATAAAAAAATTCTCAAATATATTGTACAAACATATTACAGGGATACGGAATTTGCAGAAGATTTCCTAGGTCCTTTAGATATTTTAGAGAAAATTACAAGTATCTTCATATAAGTATCTCTAATATTACTCTAAATTGACCAAATTGGACAGTTATATTCAATGGACAAATTCATACTTTTTAAGCCTATATAAGTCAACAGGAGGATGCTAAAATGTACTATTAAAGAAAAAATGTAATTCAATTTTTGTGTCATAGGGTTGTAAAAAATTTAAAAGGCCAATCAACTATTCTTGGAAAAAAATTACTAGAATTGGAAGATTACATTTTTAAACTGCTTGGAAATGCTTAAAATTCTAACCAATTTTTGGTTTATTTACAATAATTATTTCTATTTTTCTTAAGATATGCTTCTATTTGTTCAAAATATCAGATGATTGTGTTTTATTGGCTTCCGCATTACAAAGTGACAACATTATATAACATAACCTACCTTAAAATCCTTGCTAAAGTTGGTTAAACTTCAATTTATTTAAAAAACAGGAATTATTTTTTTCTTTAGTATTTTAATAAAAACTTCAGCATGCTCTTCTTGGATGATATAGTCTTAAAAAGTATGTATTTGGATTTTCCATTGAATATAGATAGTTTTAGGCACCTTAACTGTCTAATTTGGTCAATTTGCAGCAATATTAGAGGGATTTTTATGAAGATAATTGTAACTTCTCTAAAATATCTAATTTAATGTTTCACCTTTTTGCTGTATAAAAAATGATTTTACAGAAATACTTTGAAATAAGATATCTCAAAAAGTATTAGAGCTAGTAAAATGTGAGAGAACCTTTTTGAAAGCTCCAATATCTGCCAATTCAACCATAATGTGAATGAATTTGAAGTGAAAGTAAAATTTGATCACTAAAATTAATTTTAAAATTTTCTACTATGGAAAGCTACTAATTCAATTTAGGGAAAGCATGTTCTGAACTCACCATAAGGTCCCCGTACATCCTGTGTAAACTGTTTTTACGTTTTTTTTCCCCTAACCTAACAAGCCTTCGGGTGTGGTGTGTCTGAAAATATAAGAGCTCAAAAATGCTATTTATATTTACAAAAACAAGGGTTTAATGATTTTAACCAAATGCATGACATTTTTCTACTATAAACACAAGCTGCGCAAATGAATTTTAAAATGAATACATTTTTAACACTCTTTAAATAGATCATGATCCATAAATCTTTAAATATAACACATGTTGGAAAAAAATTGTTTTTTTAAAGGAATAATTTGTTGAAAACATAAAATTTTTTCCTGATATAAAACTCCCCACTTCAATGAGAGAATGAAATATTGATTATTAATTTGTGTCAAGTGGGTTAAATAAAGAAATACTTTTGTCCTATTAAATAAAAACACAGTGTTTAATATTAAGAAATTATATTTAATAAGTAACTAACCATTGTTATCCTTTGCATTTATGTCAGCTCCCTTTACCAATATTGTAAATATTACATCTCCATATCTTTTATCTGCAGCAAACATAAGGCTTGTCTTTCCTAAATTATATTTGTTTTTAGATAGTTTACTCAAACAAACAAAAATCTGATGCTATGATAAATAAATTCTGAATGTTAATATACTATTTAAAATAAAGCATAACCATAATAATAAAAAAAATATATTTAATAAGTAACTAACCATTGTTATCCTTGGCATTTATGTCAGCTCCATCTTCCAACAGTAGTTCTATTACATCTATATATCCATTCTCTGCTGCAACCATAAGGCTTGTCTTTCCTAGATTATATTTATTATTAGATAGTTTACAAACAATAGAAATATTTATGCTATCATAGATAAATCTTAACTGTTAATATGCAAGTTAAAAGAAGGCATAACTATAATAATTAAAAGTGATATTTAGTAAGTAACTAACCATTGTTATCCTTTGCATTTATGTCAGATCCAACTAACAACAGTTTATACATTACAATTGCATATTTTTTCTCTGCTGCATACATAAAACTTGTCTTTCCTAGATTATATATATTATTAGATAGATTACAAAAAAAAAGAATAATTTATCCTATCATAGATAATTTGTAACTGTTAATATGCAAGTTAAAATAAGGCATAAAGACCTCTCTCCACGCACCTTGAAACATACTCCGCTTATGAATGCGGTGTAAAGCGTCCAATCGCCCATCAGACAACCAACTCTCTGAGATGCACGACCTTTGTCTGAGAAGTCCCAACTGTGCATGGTAACGAGTTGCGCCTGTTTTGGGCAAAGGCATTCCCCCCCACTCTAACTATTTACGTTGCGCATCTGACATAGTAGCAGTGGAAACCAATTTTAACGTCTTTAGCTATGACGCAGTGTTGGACTGAGATTCGAACCTATCACCTTCCCGACATCGAGTGGATGCGCTACGTGTTGAACCACGGTCGTGGGTACTAAAGTAAGGCATAACTATAATAATTTATATTTTATAATTATCTAACCATTGTTATCCTTCGCACTTATGTCAGCTCCATTCTTGGTTAGCATATATATTACATCTACATATCCTTTCTCTGCACCATACATAAGACTTGTCTTTCCTAGATAATAAATAGATGAATGTTAATAATTTCAAAACAATTATTTTACAAACAAAAAAAATGATGATATGATAGATAAATTATTAATGTTAATATACAATTTAAAATAAAGCATAACTATAAGAATAAAAAAAATGATATTTATTAAGTAACTAACCATTGTTATCCTTCGCATTTATGTCAGCTCCAACTACCAACAGTTGTTCTATTACATCTACATATCCATTCTCTGCTGCAACCATAAGACTTGTCTTTCCTAGATAATATTTGTTTTTAGATAACATTGATGCTATGGAAAATAGATGAATGGTAATAATTAACCATTAATAGTCAGGTCCTATTAGTTATGCGTAACATTTAACTTAAACAAAAGCAGAAGAATAATGATAAATAAGATGTATCACTAACCATTAATATCCTTCGCATTTATTTCAGCTCCTTTTTTCAACAATATCTTTATTTCATCAATGTATCCATTCTCTGCTGCAACCATAAGACTTGTCTTTCCTGGATTATATTTGTTTTTGGAAAAATTGATGCTGTGGAAAATGGATAAATGTTAGTAATTAACCATTTATAGTTAGGGACTATTATAAATGCTTAACCCAAAAACTAAGGCATAAATAAAAAAAAAATAAGAAAGGTATTTCTTGTATTCATTAGAATATTTAAATGTACAATCATAAGATTAAAACCATTTTTTTAGCCCATGCCTTCAGCATCTCAGTGCTAAAGAAAAACTGGATTTAATCTCATGATAGTATATTTTATATCCATGGAAAGCTGTTTATAAAACGATGTGAGAAATAAAATTAATAACATTACAAACCATTGTTATCCACAGCCTGTATGTCTTCCACATTTTCTTTAACATTTCCTATCACTAGATAATATTTGATTTTAGCAAAATCATGCTAACAAAAAATACAATGATATGAAAAACAGATATTAGACACAGATCTATTTTTGAAAGATGTATCAAATATATACTCTGACAACTGTAGAATCATACTCAACAGCTAAAAATAAGAACAGGTCCCTAAACAACTTTTTTGGAGGAATTTAAAGTTTATTTTTAACTAATAGATTGATATTTTTTATAGATAATTAGGGTTTAATTTTTATTTTTCAGTAAAATTTTTGCTTGTAGAGCATATAATTAAAATGAAAAATATGAAAACTATACTGATTAAAGATACACTCTTTCTAAACCCTGCTTAGATCATAGTCAGCTGCAATGCTTAATTTTCATTTGCACTAAGCAACGGGTATTTCAGTAAGCCACAGTCTAAGCATCAAAATTCTTATTTACCAATTCCAAGCCTAGCCACCATATTTCTAACATAGTTGCAGTCTCAATGAGACTTAGCCACCCATTTCACTAAAAACCATAAGATTACTACTTTAAAAAAATGTTTAATACCTTTTCCTTGTGATGCTGAAACACCCATGAGCAATATCAAACATACCTACATAAAGAACAATACAGTTAGAACAGTAGACAAAAAAAATGGCTATAGTTTGTTTGTTGACATTGGCTCTTTCTTTTATGAGTGATTATATTGCACCTTATGAAAAGATACAATAAGGTCACCCAGTTTTAAGGGCTACTTTTTGACTTTTCATTGCCCTATTCAATTTCCAAATTAAATAGCCCCATGATGGCCCCAAATGTTCATTGCTCATTCATCACCCCGTAACTAAATTATTTATACCCCCTTGATATCTTCCTTGCCCCATTTCAATTTACATTACATCTCCAATGCTCCTACATAACCCCTTAATTGAATCTACATTACACTCTAGTTTTGGAAATATAAGTACCATTTTTGTGCTATTTGTAGTTCAGGAGTTACATTGAAAAATGTAATAAAATTTTTGTAAAAGTTTAGGTGAGCTGGAACATTTTACCTCGTAGCCCCTATACTATATGTAGCATAGTAATGGTTTTTATATATCCTAAAAAATAGAGTTTATGACAATTCTAACAGTCTGCATAACATTTTTCTACTATAAGCACAAGCCGCACAATGTGAATTTATAAAATGTGCACATTTTTTAAATAACATTTAAATACATAAATCTTTTGAAATAAGGCCTTTTGAAAAACCAATTTTTCAGACATAATTTGTTATAATAATCATTTTAAATATTTGAAACATAAATGCCCAAGAACAGGTTTTTAAAAAATATAAATCATTTGTATAATTATTTCTTTTTCTATGCTTATTTAAGATTTTAAAAAAGACATTTGATGAATTTAATGTTTTTCTTTATTTATTACTAGCAGCTCTCCTAGAGGCCTCTAGGGGCACTTGAAGATGGGGGAGTTGAATTTGATAAAGCTAATTTGGTTTTAGATTTAAAAAGAAAAAGTACAAACAAATCTTTTTTTGCGGGGGGGGGTTGCATGCTCCCTCCACTCCTTTGTAGTAAAATTTTGGTGGTGTGGGTATTTTTTTCTAGTGGCGATTTCTTCTGGGAGAGTGATTATGGCCTCTAACAAAATAGTTATAAAACTTCCCAGGACCTGTAAAGGAGAACCTGATTGGTTCAGTGGTTGACAAGATCCTTCAGTACAAACATTATACACACATACAAAAGACAAATAGTCACCCTGTTACTTCATTATAAGGATTTTCTGTAGTATTCAGATACAATTGACCTGGTTGTAAATTATTATTTACTTACCAAACTGATGAAATTCATGTTCAGCAAACAATTGATACAAAATGACTGAGAAAACTTCAAGCAGTATTAATATGAGAAGTAGGCATTTGCAAAGAACCACTTACCACTCCTTTATTTGCGCAGATTTTGTAATTTCCCATCTTCTAAATTTGTGCCCCACATGAGGTTATTATGTGTATTTATATTTTACTTATTTATAAATAAAGAATTAATACGTTATCTAATTTTGGATTCCTAGGACAACAAGCTATAATATCATAAACGAGGCATCACTATAATCAAAACCTAAAATAGATTTATGTTTTGAGGTTTCTTTCTAAATTCAGAGTTCTGCTTTTGTGGTAGTTGTCATGTTATTGGATTAAATGTGCTAAAATAAATCTTTTTTATGATTTTGAGATTCAAAATAAAAAGCAGGAACCGGATTTTAGCCAAATTGAAAAATCATATATAGCAAGTATTATAGTTATCTTGTTACCTGATGCCTTCAACCCCTCAAGGCTACCAAAACTGATTATTATTATTTTCTTATAATTTTTATTTTCATATACGGGGAAATTTGGGGACCGTAAGTGGGTCTATATATGGTAAAAGGGATATCTTGGAACTCAAGTTTTGGAGTTTGGTGTAATTTACAGATTCATACTTATATCAGAATATAAAAGTACTTTTAAAATTTTTTTAAATTACTTAATTTTTGCAAAATCTTCTTCCTTTTGAAAAGATTGTATCCTTATATTCTTAAAGTAGTAGGTTGTCTGTATAAATGTATGTATGTAGCTTCAGATATAAGATATTTAAATAATTTCATAATGGTAATGGTTAGAATGTGTTACATAATTTAGCTTTTTATTGTGTAGTTAGAAGCCACTCCTTTATTTATTAGCTAAAAGGAATTTGGGGCCCACAATAAAACATAATTTTAGATTACGAAATTAAACTTTCTAAATAAGTGCATTGACAGACAGACAACCACATCCATTTAAGTAAGTAATGACATGCAAAGTCAGGTTCCAATTAGTACAATATATATGGGTTTTCTAGAGTTTTTTTAGAAATAATTTTTTAATAATTTATCTACAAAATTTAACTTAGGAAAGCAATATTTAATTGTTTATTTGCCCTTTTTAAATTTGCATACATTATCAGACTACAGACCCATCTGTCATCTGTATATAATCTGCAAAATGTACTAGCTTATGCAATTACCACCTACAGAGTTCAATAAAAATTTTGCACACTAGGCCCCTGGTGTTTTTGTAAAACTACAAGTACAGCCCTCAACTCTTTAGAGGCTTTTCTATATGTAGAGTCAGTCCGTGCCTCTGTAACACCTAGCTCTTATTGTTAATGAAACAATGTTAGTGTAGTCATATTAATTCAAAACTTGATATATATGATCCTTAAATAAACCACTAACTTATTAAGTCCATTTAATTAATGGATGTTATCACAGCAAGCATGTTAAAGCAAGCAGGGGCGTCCAAGTTCTTTTATTTGGAGGGGGTAAATAATTTCTTATAAATGGTAGGGGTAAATTTTAAATGGGGGGGGGCAAATTCGTTTGGGGGGGTGATCACCCCTTTACCCCCCCCCCTGGCCGTCCTTGTAAGCATGCAAGCAGTTGTTATATTGCCATGGTGAAATTGGTGAAACTGCAACTATACTAACCAAGCATTATAACAAGAATTACTAATTGCATGACACATTAAAATGAAATAGAACTAAACAAGGATGACAACATCCATAAGTAGCGATCCATAGATTTGAAGTGTATTTATTAATTGATTTATTGGAGAAAATAAACACGAAACCCTGTTTTATTTTGTATAATGATGACGGTCAAAGTAAATTACATAAAAGATGCTTATAACAATGGAAAAAATTATTTTGACAATGATATCCCCAAAAAATTTTAAAATTGGACCAAAAACGCCAAAGAAATATGTAAAACATATGAAAATAGCAAAAACCTGCTAAAAGTCAGTCTGACTGCCATGCTTGTTTTCTTAAAACGACAGGAAATTTAATTTTTAAATCTTCAACTTAAAAAAAATTGGAAAAATTGGACTATATACATCAAAGATATGGAAAAATTAAAAATAGCCAAAAACCTGCAAAAAGGAAGTCTGACCATCATGGTTGTTTTCTTTAAACAACAGGAAATTTAGTTTTGATATGTATAACTGAAAAAATTTCGGATGGATGGACGGACGGATGGACGGACGGACAGACAAAGTGAATTATAGAGTAGCTTTGCTACTAAAAATATAAGGATGATTAACTCATAGATACTCAAAGATGGACGGACGGACAAAGTGAATTATAGAGTAGCTTCGCTACTAAAAATATAAGGATGATTAACTCATAGATAAAGAATGAATTTGTCTTAAAACTCAGAAATAGATTTCAAGTCTTAGAGGACCTAAATGACGAGACTGAGATCACATGGACTTCAATTAAAGAAAACTTTCAATCTACTGCTAAGGAAATCCTAGGACACAAGAAACCAGAGAAAAAGGACTGGATCTCTGAAGAAACATGGATCAAAATAGAAGAGAGAAAGAAGCTCAAAAACAAAATCCATAATGCTCAACATTTGGCTGACATGAGCAATTTAAAAGCTGAATATACTGCTAAAGACAAAGAAGTCAAAAAGTGCACAAGGAAAGACAAGAGAGATTACATTGACAATCTGGCTGAAAAGGCCCAAAGAGCAGCTGACTTTGGTAACATGAAAACAGTATACAACATAACCAAGCAATTAAGTGGCAAATATAGCAAAAAGAGTGGTGAAACTATCAGGGCTAAAGATGGTAAATTACTCACTACAGAAAAAGAAGTTGCTGAAAGGTGGAAATCACATTTTGAAGAAGTGTTGAACAGACCTGAACCAGAAATTACTGCTGAACTAGAACCAGGACATGAAATAGACATAGACACACGACCACCAACTATTCAAGAAGTTAAAGCTGCTATACATAGTCTAAAGAATGACAAAGCACCAGGACCTGACTTGATAACTGCCGAAATGCTTAAGGCAGACATAGATCTTTCTGCTAGGACTCTAACTGATCTCTTTGGTAAAATTTGGAGGCAAGAAAAGATACCAACGGACTGGTCTAAAGGTATAATCATAAAACTACCTAAGAAGGGAGATTTGAACAATTGTGATAATTGGAGAGGAATTATGCTGCTTTCTATCCCAAGCAAGGTCCTATGTAAAGTTATTTTAAACAGAATTGATGAGAAAATTGACAATAAACTAAGAGAAGAACAAATTATGATAACTAAATTCTATGACAACTTCCAAGCCTGTGTTTCAGTTGGAAACAATAAGACATCTGATTTCTTTAGAATAAGCACTGGAGTTAGGCAGGGATGCATTTTATCACCTATTCTATTTATATTGGTCATTGACTGGGTGATGAAGAAAACCACAGAGGACAAAAAACGTGGTCTCCAGCTGGGCATACTAGGACACCTAGAGGATCTGGACTTTGCTGATGACCTGGCACTGATTTCAGAAACAATCAAACATCTACAAGCTAAAACAGATAGACTAGTCAAATATGCAGGACAAGTCGGGCTCTTTGTCAATGTCAAGAAGACCGAAATTATGAATATACCTACAAACCCTGATCAAAATATAACAATAAATGGTGAACAATTGACACAAAGTAACAAATTCACCTATCTGGGGAGTGTTATCAGCAACGAAAATGGCTCAAAAGCTGATATTAAGACCAGGATTGATAAGGCTAGGGTTGCTTTCAACAGTCTACACAACATTTGGAATTCAAAGAAACTTGCTCTGAAAACAAAAATCAGACTTTACAACAGTAATGTGAAATCAGTTCTTCTTTATGGAGCTGAATGCTGGAGAACTGTGAAAACTGAAACAAATCAACTTAATGCATTTCACAATAGCTGCCTAAGAAGAATTTGCAAAATATTCTGGCCAAACAAAATATCAAACATTGAGCTGCATGCTAAGACGAAGTGCAATAGTATTGAAGCAGAAGTGAAATATAAAAGACTAAGGTGGCTAGGACATGTGCTCAGAATGGAACAAAATAGGTTTCCAAAAAAAGTGCTTAAAATGGAACCCCACCAATGGTAAACGTAAACGGGGACAACCAAAAATGACCTGGAGGCGGAGCACTGAAAAGGACCTCTTTGATTTGGAATTAACATGGGGAGAAGCTGAAGCACTTGCCAAAAAAAGAAATTCATGGAGGAACAAGGTGTCCGTATTCTCTCGACTCAACAGTCAAAAAGAGAGATGCGCCTGATGATGATGACTCTAAGATCAAGCCCTCAGCTGTAACTGGTCCCTAAGAGTTAGACCTTAATTAATTGGTTTGGAGTGGAGGTATTACACCCCTCCTCCCCTAACTGATCTTTTAGCTTCTGATAATGCTAGAAATGTTTGTTTAATATCCCTTTGTTTGGAATGTTATTTGTAGAATATCTGTGTTTCCTCATCTATTTGCCAATACAATAATCCATGTATGCAAAGTGTCTTACAGACAGACATACTGACATATATCGTGAAGAATAGAAAATTTTGCTACAAAAATATAAATAATAAATTTCTGATGGATGTGAAGTGGGAGTTTCAAAATGGATCAAACTACACAACAAAACATAAGAAAAAAAATCATAAAACAAATTAAGATGAAATATTACATAACATGAAAATTAAAAACATGAAGACTAAATCTAATTTACACAAGAAGTGGGAGTGTCATATGCCTAGGAAACAAACAAGCAAATTAAGGAACCTACAAAAAGACCTATAGACACACTTTGCTAAGTAAGGATAAATAATAGTTGTTTTAGATAATGACAAAAAAAATTTAAAGAGTGTGATTAAAAAATATCGCTCTGTTGGGCACCTTGCTGCACCTTAATCATTTGGGGGGGGCGGTTGAACGCCTCTTCCCCCTATTATTTCAGTTGCTATTAGATCTAGAGGGCTAAAATTTTTGAAGCTAGAAGAATTTTTTTTTCAGAAAATTTTTGTCTTCATGTAAATTTTATATTAAAAATATCAAACAAAAATTTCTGCGGCTACAGCTGTACTTGGCACCTGCCAGCCACCACAGTCAGCATCGGCGGGAAAACGGCAGCGGATCTTTATGAAATTTTAATACGTTATGTAGACATATAAGAATAGCTTAAGTTTAAAATTTGAAGTCTCTACGTCATAAATTGACGCCACAGGAGCCTTTTAAAGATTTCTGGAGACCTGGAGGACCAGGACCTGCAGGATCATACCTGAAACCTAAAATGTACATGAACATCTGTATTTAATAAAAGGATGTACTACTAGAAGATATTTTAGTATTTTGGTGAGATAAAATGATTTGTCAAAAAATTTTTTTGTTCTTTACCTTAAATTAGTTAAAATTTATTTGTTGAAAATTTCTTAAATTTCTATTATTGCAATAATGGTGTGAGACTTGTATGCCCTAATCAATCCTTCCTATTATAATTCTTTCCTCTCCACTATGATTTTATCTATTGCTTATTTTCTTTTTTTTTTGTCTTACTTATATGGCCTATATGAAAACAATGTGTGAATACACATTAATGAATACTTCCTACTTTTTAGGATTCTGCCATTTGGGAAGAAATTTTTTTTTTTATAAAATAACCATATCAATAAAATTTGACTGTATATATAAATGTATATAATATTCTTTTAATTCATTTATTATTGTTGTCTTTTTTCTATGTATGTATAACTAAGAGTTGTAATTTTTTTGAATATCTCCATCCTGGCAGGCACAGGATACCCACAAACCTGGCAGGGTCATCCAGATAGATTAGATTTATTATTCTTGGATGTACATTAAGATATATAAGTTTTCCGGAATTTTAAAGTTAGGGGGATATTTGAAATCTGCATCAAATTTTGAGGATTTTTTATAAAATTCGTTTTTTCTATAATTTTTTATCTAAAAGCAGAAATGCAATTTAAGTTAATTAATTTTGGCATCTGTGATTGGTGGATTATAAAAAATCTGTGCTTTGATTGGATGGCATACATCATTCAACCAATTAGAGCGCAGGTAGTTTAAAATCCACCTATCCTATTGGTCAAAAATAATTAACATAAAATGCATTCCCGCTTTTAGATAAAGAATTATACAAAAAACGAATTTTATAAAAAATCCTTTAAATTTGATGCAGATTTTAAATCTCCCCCTAACATTAAAATTCTGGAAAACTTATATATCTTAATGTACATCCAAGAATAATGAATCTAATCTAATCAATCTGGATGACCCTGCCAGGTTTGTGGGTATCCTGTGCCCGCCAGGATGGAGATATTCAAAAAAATTCCAACTCTCAGTTATGTGTCATACCCATATTTAAAAAGTCACGCAGTTTGGGCTCTTTATCTTTCACACTTAGAAAAAAATGGAGGGGGGGGGGGGGCGCCCACCCCAACTGTTAAGGGTTTGGAGAGATATTTGTGAATTTCTATCTAATTAAGGTTGCGTGATTAAAAATATATCATTCTCTACTAGGGTTGGGCTGGATATTGGATATTGAAACTATTCGGCAGGATATCCCTTCTTTTTTTAATTTAAAATGACTGGAACTTTCTTATTTTTAAGCTGGAAGAACATTTTTTTTAGGAAATGTTTATTTTTATGCCAATTTTATATTAGAAATCACAAAATATAAATTTCTGCAGCAGCAGCTGTGTTATGCAACTACTGCAATTGGCGGTTGGTGGGAAAATGGCGGCGGATTTTCACAAAATTTTAATATTTTATGTAGACATATTATAAAAGCTTAAGTTAAAATTTGAAGATTCAAAGTCAAAAATTGTGATTACAGGAGCCATTTAAAGTTTGCTGGAGCCTGGAGGATCAGGACCTGCAGGATTTTGCCTGGAATCTGAAATTGACTTGAACATCTATATTTCATATTAGGATGTACTACTAGATGATAATTTAAGTATTTTAGTAACATAAAATACCTTATCCTTATCAGCAAATATTACCCTTAATTTCTTTATAAACAAATAGCTATAGAATTGTATGTCTGGTCGTCAGCGGTTTTAAGAATTAGGATAAATTTTAAATCATCCAGATAAATCAAAACATATTAACGAATAGAAAAATCTTTAAACTGTTTAATTTTATGAACTCAATAAAGACTGACAAAAAAATTGGATTATTTAATAAGTAAGATTTTATTCTCATAGAATACATAGAAAGATTTATGCAAATAGAAATAAACAGATTGAATACAGCCATAACACTAAAATAAAAAAAAACAGAGAATATGTATATATGATAAAACATTTTTAGAAAAAAATATTTAACTCACATAAACACAAATCCACTTAATAGCTACAATAAGAAATAAATACCTATTGAGTTGCAATGCTTATAATGTTAGAAAAAAACGTGGTAAACTGCAAAAGAAAAAAGATATTTTGAAATAATAAGAAAAGAAATCAGTCAGAATGTTGATATCCAAAAAAGTTAAAATCCCACTGTTTTGTTTTATCTTGTGTACATAAAAATCCTTTATGAAAAAATGATGTTGTATTGCATAAGAACATATGAAACTCCCAATTTTACCCAATTTTAATTTGGTACCTAATTTTATATATTTTTTGTTCTCTCAAATTTATTGCACTTCTATTTATGATAATTTAATTATTTTTATTTTCTCTGTTACCTAGGCAGATTTTGAAAATCCCACATTGATTTTTATCTTTATCTCACTTTTCATCTCATTGGATTGCATACTAAATTTTATTTGAATCTAATCTTGAAATATGTTAACTATTGTTAGCTGCTGAAAAGTCGTCAAAAGAGAGGGGGGAGGGAGTAAAAAGGTAAATCCCTAAGTGTAAGCTTCTGAAAAGATTTGGTAACCCAACCCCTTAAATTAGTTTGACAATATTGTCCTACTTTTTATGTGATTTTGAAAGTATATGCTTATGAATTTGTTTTTAATGAAATTGTCACAAGCAATCTGCAACCCAAAGGCTTGTTAGGTTAGGAAAAAAAAAACGGTTTTCACAGGATGTACTTTGAACTTATGGTGATGTTTAAATTTAATTGTTCCAGGTATGATCCTTCATCATGATAACTTTGCTAAAATTGAGCTACAATTTTAAATTAAAAAAATTTATTCAAATTCTTTCAAAAAAATACAAAAATTAAGCCAAAGATAAATAATAAAATACTGAAACAAAAGGCCAATCTTCTTTATTTTCTTTGTCAACTACAACCTAAAAGATTTTTTTTCAATGATGTCCTTCCTCAAAGTACTAAAATGATCATTAAATCCCACCCTCACTTGATCTTTAAAAGAATTTAAAGTTAAAGGAGGGGGAAGGGGGGGGGAAGGTTAACCTTTGTTTATACCTTAAGTTTGCTAATACTTTGTAGCTACCAAGAAACCAATATAATATACCCTTACCTACCAACATATCAGCAACAAAAAATAATACCTATCTGCTTATTTTCTATTTATTTAAATATAAGGGAGGGGAGATTTTTGTTCTCAACTAGGCACTTTGAGGGAAAACACAAAAAATATTTCTTTTATCTATATAATTGTAATTTAGATAATAAATATGTTACTAGCCTTCTTTACCTTACTTTAAATTTGGTAACATTGTCTTCAATATTAATTTCAAACCTTATGGATTGGGTATCTTACAAACTGAAGCATGTACGCCATAACAATTCACGTTTTCCCACCTCCAAAGATTCCACCTTTTCATCTGAAATATGAGTTATGTAAGTATAGATATTTTAAATTTATGGAAGAGGAAATATCTTATGTGCTAACAAAAACTTATGAACAATTCTAAAATAGGTTGAACTTGAAACTTAAGTTTTAAAAAACGAATTATGAAAAATTTTGTTCTTTTTATACATTGGATTTATACTGTTTTAAGCCCATTGAAGTCAAAACCGGGAATTTAAAGCCTCTGCCCAATATATATTTTTTTGTCTATAAATTTTAACTATCTGCATCAAACTATTAGTTGCAATTTTTAAAAAAAAAAACTAGATATTGATTTTTTTAAAAAGGATTTTGTATTATGATTCTGCAAACAAAATAAAATAAAATAACACTGTACTTTTTGTTTTTAGAATACTTAAGGTCAAAGTTAAATTGTCTAAAATTGCACTTTCTTAAAGTATTATACCATATCTTATTTTTAATTCAACATTTTTAAATATTTACCAATATGCATCTATAATTAATCATAAGACTTGGTTGATTTGGAACCCAATCAGTAAACACAACTAAAGAAATAAAAGCCTTTAACAATGAAAACTAAAGTATTTTTTAAATCAAAATATTTTTTGTATTTACCCTTAAAAGGAACCCAATTCAATATAATAAGTTTTTTTTTTAAAATTAGTTACCAGGAGAAAAATCTGTCCACAACCAGTTGTTAATGTTAACAATGTCGTTTGCACCAATCCAAGCAATATTTACACCACTCAAATTCAGTAGATCTTAATTGAATAAAGGGTCACATGAAACAATACAAAAACACATTTAGGGTTTTAACCCTTACTAAACCCTATTATGAGGGAGAGATACATAATTCCCTCCTAGTTTATTTTGTTTCTAATTTTATTTGTCAGAAAAACTCTCCGACTTTTAAAAATGTCAAAGATAAGTCACATTTAGCAAAAAAAAATTAATATATCCATCATGGTGTCCCCATTAGCCATCCAAAATCCAGGTAAATTTAGTTACATTTTATAAAGATGCCTTAAATACTAAATAATAATAATCTTACTAAACCCACTGATATAACTTAATTGTTACACTGACAGGTATACATGGGAAGTAAAAGTAACATACTTTGAACAAAGTGGTTTTCTTCATCTGATCTAATGGAGGCAAGTTCTGCTCTAGGCTGTTGAACTACACATCGTGCTGAAGCTTCCATCCATGTATATGTCGAAGTTGTGATTTTGTAGCAATGTCCTAAAATACATTCTCATATTCAATAAATATCCAGCTTTGAATATAAAGTACTAGTAAAAGTCTGCTTGAGGCCTTCATAAGCACTTTAAAGCACAAATTATATCCTTACTTATGATGGACTATACATACTTTTATACATATATTTTTTTTCAAAAGCATAAGCTTACTGTGTAACACTCAAATAGTCATGCACAGCAAATATAACAGGAAAAAATTTAAAAAAGAATTGATCATCTACCTTGATCCATCGGTCTTTCAATTATAATCAAGGGAACATTAATCAATCTTTGGAGGAAATATATTTTCTCAGCTTTTGATAAAGGTAGAAAGTTTTTTTGTGTAGAAAGTTTAGATGCTATAAAACATATACATTTTGTCTAAAATTTCATTGACCATATATCTTTCAGCTTTCTCTGCTATGAACAGTTGTAAGTAGTATTTGAAACCAGTTATTGAGATTTTTTGCTTCAACATATCAACATATCCAACCTACCTGAACAATTATCTTGACTCCATCCTGAAGGACATTTTTGATATGCTTCTTCAATATTACATTGCACTGAAAACAGTATAGGAATACAAACCCTATCTCTTCATCTCTTCATTAAAACACATTAATTCTTAATAATTTTTGATAATCTTTAAATAAGTTTAAAGTTTTAATACTCAAGAAAAACAAATGGAGGGATATTTGTAAAAGCTGGAAGTGACACTAATAGTGTATTTGTTTTAATTACAATCTATTATTTTAGTTAGAATTATTTCTTTTGTGAAAATGACAATTGCTTACCAGTTCGTGAGGTTGTGAGCTCCAAACCACCCAAACCTGAAGGGTCATTGTAATCAGAAGAACTTCCAGAAAAAAATTCTAAAATTTTTAACAATTATTCTCATATAAATGTGATGTATAGTCCCTTCCTCCCTGTCTTGAGAGCATTGTATGTATTTTATATATTAACTTTTAGTTCTTGTGTCACCATTCCCGGAGCAAGTCTTTGCTCTGTGATTCGGCACGAACCTAAAAGTGTTAACCTTGTTATTATAATTAATATCTATTTTGTATGTTTAATCTGTCTTTGAATTAATACACTTTATTAGAATATTTAGCTGTTTATTCTTATTATTACTACACGTCATTTTTGGCGCAGTAGTGTAGTACGAATCTATAGCTCAGATTTTCTTTTAATTGTATTATTTCTTTGCTTTTGGTTTTTGTTCAGGATATTTGCAGTGACCAGGATGGACATTGCTGAGTGGAGGAAGATGTCTCAGGAGGAGAAGGATGTGTATATGATTAATTTTATGGGTTCGGTCAAGAATGAGATTCATGCTCTAGAATTGATAATGTGGCGGCGGAGGTGGGTGGGCGTATAGCGCCGCTGGAGACGAACATTCAAGAGTTGACGGATAATGTTACTACTAATAGTGCTGCAGTTACTGGATTAGCTACTCGTATGGACGATTTAGAAGAACGCCTTACTAAAGTAGTGGTGCCTGGTGTTGAAGGTGATATCAAAACCGAGAATGTGACGGTTGTTGATGAGTTTATGACTGGCCAGCAACGAATTTTGGATAGAATTGCACAGCAGAATAGTCTGAATAACTCTATGCCTTGGCAGAGGACTGCTGGAGGATCTGTGCCGGAGGAGAAGCCTGGATTGTTTGTTAGTGGCTCTCGAACTATTTTTGGAGGAATGCAAGATCAGGATGATAAGATCATAAAGCTATGGGAGCTGTCTAAAGTTGATGCTGTGGATAATATCTACAATGGAGTTCTCATGTGGTGGCCAGCCATTTCTGAGGTTAAAGCGGAGGATTTTAACACGCTCAATTTTTTCGAGGCACAATAAATAACCCACTTTGGAGAATTAGTTTACACTTTTATCAGACTGTTTATAAAGAAATATTGCGTCTTTATTATTTACAAATTTGTAATTAAAGGTGGGCGAGAGATGGGCCATCTAAAGTTATTTGGATACTAATGAAAAAACCTGTTTCTAGCTTTGTTGTTGTATTTGGTTTTCAATAAAAAATATTGCTTATTTTATTAATTTCTAAGTAACTATGCATTGGTTTAAAGCAAGGATTATGTTAAAAGTCAGCTTAAACGTTAGGAAAAATCAAGAACTTTGTGAAAAAGTTTAATTTTAGCTATAATGGGAAAAAAAGCAATTTAATGCACATTTTATATAATACGGAAAATTTCTTCCTTTCCCTGTACCTTATAAAAATCGTCAGAAAAAGCTGTTTTTTAAGCAAACAAAAGTGTGTTTTGCTCTATCTGTGAGATATTTTTAAGATGAGAAAAATTTACGTTTACAGTCCCTTTAAATTTCTTTTAATGTTCATATGTAAATAATAAATAAATATTACTTTGTGCTAAAACAGAGCTTAGCATAACCAGAGAAAACACCAACAACTCAGTCTAAATATAAAAAAAAAAATGTTTCTTTATTCTATGTATCTAAATGAATAAGTTTTATTTTTCTTTGAATAATAAAAAGAACAAAAAGTCCACCCCAACATACACTTTTGAAAAACATACCCCCCTTATTTTCAATATTTTTTTTCAAAATTAAGGAAGGTGGAGGCTGGGGCTAACAGTGCTCCAGAATTGAGTTGTAAGCAAGAACGGAATTTGAATTTTGATATAATGTTTTACATTTATATATATATTGCTTACCAATTTTCCCATGTTTAACTGTTGGAGGATAACTGAATTCTAAAGTTGAGCTTGTTGTGGTCTCATTTTTATTTGGTTTGATGGGCATTTTTGGTGCTTTAACTCCTACTAATTATGTATTAAACAAAGCCTTGAAAAACCAACAATTTGGGAAAACAATCTAATGCATAAATAATTATGATTAAATATTAATCCTTATTCGCTTACAAAATTTTAAACATCTTCTGGGAGGGTTGGGGACTGTGTTTATCAAAAACACTCACTCTTTATTTTTTATTTGATATAAAAGCTTTTCTACAGAAAGGATGAACATCAGTGTAATTTTGACATGTTTGAATAGACATGTTTATTTGAAGAATGTAGCAATTCTATAATCTATGAAGGTATTCCAAAACATGTTTAAAAGGAAGGGACATTACAAAAACAATTCTAGCTCTTTTAGATTTATCTAAAGGCTTATTCAACTTATAAAGGAAAGCAATCTCCTTTTGTCTGCATTTGTTTGTAAACAATGAATTTAAATATAAAATCACCAGGAATGAATGTATGAAAAAATAGGATCAAAAAATTCATTTCTGTAAAATTACATTTTTTGAGGAAAGCTAACCATAAAAGTAAAAAAAAATAATGGAAAAAAAGTATCTTCTCCACTTATGTTTCAAAATTTTTATTGGTTTTAGTGAAAATCTACTGCACTTATTGGTCAATATTGGTCAATAAAACATATTTTTTTATAAAAGTACACTTGTCATAAATACATTTGTCATAAAACATATTTTTTTTTTTTATAAAAGTACACTTGTCATACATACATTTGTCATAAAAACATTTGTCATAAAGGTTTGATTGTCATAAAGTTACATTTGTCATAAAGGTATGTTTGTCACAAAGGTACATTTGTCACAAAGGTACATTTGCCATAAAGGTACTTTTGTCATAATGGTGCATTTGTCATAAAGGTACATTTGTCATAAAGTTTTATACTGGTACCAAAATTTTGTACTGGTACCCAAAGTTTTATACTGGTACCTAAAGTTTTATACTGGTACCCAAAGTTTTATACTGGTACCTAAAGTTTTATACTGGTACCCAAATTTTTATACTGGTACCCAAAGTGTATTTATGACAAAAATTACTGAGCCAAATAAAATCTTTTTCAATGCAATACAATGAAAAATTTATTTCATACAATTTTTCTTATTCCATGTTTAAATTCACCAAAAAGATACAATCAAATCTTGTTATCTATTAGGAAAAGCTCAATACTAGTTTGTCAAAATTTGTCTTGAAAATTTTCATAATATTTCATTTACTTTTGTTGTTCTAACTTTATTGTTTTGGATCTAAATCTCAAGTAAAAGAACAAAAATATTGCTTAAATTAACCCACTTACCATTAATTAATATTTGATATATATTATTTTCTTCATTGGCCTTGGGAGTTTTGAGTCAGTAAGTTAATATTTGTAGTTTTCAACAAATTATGCCTTAAAAAGTTGATTCTTTGTCTGAAATAAATACAGGGCACGCAAAAATGCGTTTTTGTATGCTGTGCTAGTTGCATTATAAATTGGTCAGAAAAAGTACCTTTGAAATTTGGTGTTGGTCGATTAATTTTTCCAATTTTGAATGCTTTTGAAAACAGGTTTTTAGGCATTATTTGTTAAAAGCTGATAATATTTTTTTTTATTACGAAACTCTCCATGCTATGAAGAAAAAAAGATACAAGATAAATAGGTCTAATAAAGCAATAATGTTGTTCAAAAAAAAGAACACATTGTATAAATGCACACTTAAACTCACATGGGGCACATATTTAAAAAATTGGAAATTGTAAAATTTCTGCGCAAAAAACATGCAGTGTTTTTTAGAAAACTCCTACCTCTCATTAAAACACAAAATTATAAATTTTGGTTTATGCCGAATTTTTTTCAGTCATTTTGCATCACTTATTTGATCAACATGAATCTAATCAGTTTGGTAAGTACACATTTATTATTTTTATACGACAATGACATTTGTATCAAAACTAGCACAGTAAAACTTTTAAAAATGTTTCTTTGACATGAAATTGTTAGTGAAATACTCTAAACAATATACTCCTCACATTCACAGAGAAAAGACAAATTGCATTAACATATTTCATAGTGACGAAAACCCATATTTATTCAACTTCTAGTTAAAGTAAAGGTTTTTTTTTGCAGTTTCCTTTTGTCAAATTGAAATACTGTTATATATGTTTTTACCTCTTTTATTTGGAAACCTCTCTACAAAGATACCTTTCCCCCTTCTTCCCTTTTATATGGAAATATTCATATATAGGTCCTTTTTTATACAAAGATGCCTGTGATTCTTTTCTTTATCTATTATGTCCGTTTTTTGTGGTTATTTATTACTTTTATAAGTATGTTATTTGTTACTTATGGATGTTATTATTTTTGGTTTACTTGTTATATGTATTTGTATTTGCTTATTTAGGTATGTTTGACAATGTATGTGGGCTTTTCAGAATCACAAGGTATTATACATGACTAGCTTTTGAACATAAAGGTGTCAAGTTTTTATGAAAAATATTGTAATATAGTATAGTAATAGACAGAGAACTTTTATTAGTTAGTGTGATTACACAGTTTATTTTGCAAGGTAAAAATATACTTAGCATGAGGGAGGTAATAAAGAAACAGCAGATCAAGTACATGTACCCAGAATTGTTTGCTGGCGTCAAAAAAAGAAAGAAAAAAATAGATGTTCCCCTCCCAATTCTAAAATCTTTGGATTAGTGGTGTGCACAGGGTTTTGACTTGGAGAGATGAGATTAAAATTTTACAAAAAAAATATTTAATTAGAATAAGTCTACTTACTTTTTTATATGTGTAAAATTTGTAATTTGAAAAACCAACCTCTGGTCCAAATCTAATGTTGTCTTTTATTTAGAAGATGCTATGGATGAAAGTAGATCTAGAACTTTAGATTCAGCAGAAACAGGCAATGATGTACTTGGTACTAGTTTAGATTTAAAGTAGTGCAAGCTACCCTATAACTGTGAGAATATGTTAACAAAAACAAAATTTAGCATGAATGAATAATTATATCCCAAGGAATTAAATGATCAAGAGATAGCTCATCATTTAAATAAATTTATGTAAATGATCAACAATGATCATCAATATTTTGTTTGAGCTGATATTCATTTATTTAGCTTAAGGATTAAAAAAAAAATATCACTTTTTTTTGCAATGGAAGTAGTGTTTCCATACTTTACTCCATACTATGCCCTTTAGAAATCTTAGCACGTTTTTAAAAAGCACAGCTTTTCTATAATTAGGGTCAATTTGTATGTCTGTCTGATTTAAAAAGCATAGCAACTCTTGTTACCAGAATTTTCATATGTCCATTTTAAGCAAGTTGATTTTTACATTTTTTAACAAGAGTTTTTTATGTGATTTAATCATCCTATTGATCTGATTTTTGGAGTACTGATTCCTATTACAATAAGGTGCAATATTATAAGTGGAGCATCTTCATAACCAAGTCCTAAAAATGTCAGCATGTCCTTAAACAGAATTCTGTATTTTAGAAGTTTTTTATGTATAATTTAGTCAAAACTTGTTTATTTATATTTTGTATGTTCAGTTTTGACACTCTACAAGGGTTAATGTTTGACTGTCCTACCGTTTTAGCGCTTCAATTTTTTGAATTTTGTCCTCCTTGTTTTCATAGATGTCGCCCTAGTAGGTTTTTCCTTTAGAAGGTTTGCCCCCAAACATTTAAGGCACTAATATAGTGCTCCCCTAAACAAGTACTTTAAATGTTTTTTGAGGAATAAAGTTAAAAACTTATTAAGTTAAAAGCTTATTAATCTATTTTTGAAAAAAAAACCTGCTATTTGCCTGACAACTGTCGACAATTTTAAAATTCTGTGTAAACACTATCTAGCCTAGTTTACTTTTTGGACTTTTTTGGATATAATGCTTCCCCCCCCCCCTCTATGGTAAGTAGCACAGCTTCTAAACAACTAATGTGTCTATATATATTAATCTTAGAATAAGAAGAACTTATAACATCTTTTATGAACTGAAAAAAGATAAAATCAATCAACTATAATCCTTTTAATAAAGTAATGGATGTGTGTTTGTCTGTTTGTTTGTACAAAAGGATCTTGCTAACTGTTGAACCGATTGGGTTCTCTTTAACAGGATAGCTTCTCATATGTCCCTGGAAGGTTTATAACCAATTTGGGAGAGGGTACCACTACCCTCCCAAGAGAAATCACCAAAACATTAATTTTTTTTACTCTTAAACACAACACAGCTAGGTATTGTATAGACTTGAACACAACATAGATAGGTATTGTAGAGACTTGAACCCAAAAAAAAATTTAAAGTGCCACTAGAGGCCACTAGGGGTATAGCTGCTAGTACATAAATAATTTATATCTCCAGGGATCTTACAATAAGTATCAAAGCACAAAAAAACATGCACCTTTGTTTCAGAGCTTTACTTTTATGGATATAAAAAACTTAACAATCATTATATTTGAATAAAAGGGTTAGTTGTGTATGTATGGGTGGGGGAAGGGTTTATTATCTATAAGTATTTTATTATTTTTTTAGTGCTTATAACAAAAATGTTGTTAAATAAAAAAGTGATAGAAGCAAAATATGAATAGACTTATGATTCAAAATTCTTCAACAAACAGGGAAAATACACAAATCCTTTAGCTAATGAGCTCAAATAGGAGCTTAGGTAGGGTGGGCGGGCGAATAAAATTGACTGTTAAAGGTAAAGAAATAAAATGAAAGATATATTGATGGGTAGTATATGTACATTTATCATATTATGTTTTTAGTGAGCAGACCAGAGTGTTTCGACCACAACATACTGTCTGAAAAGGATAGACGAGTTAGTAATCTAGATCCAGATTATAAATATTGTGATGCAATTAGAGAAGGAATATTCAGTAACAGCCCAAACTGGCAAGGAGGAGGTTGGTACAGGTTCCATCACCCAGCTGGTTCTATGCTTGCTATGTCAGCTCCAGGTGACAGGGTTTGTGGGACAGATGCACCTGGTTGGACAAATTCTACACTACCAGATAACATGGGAGAAAGTAAAGCAATTGAAATATGCTTTCAATGGGATGGAACAATTTGTTTTTGGAAAAATACAGGCGCAGCCACTAATTGTGGTACATTTTTTGTCTACTATCTTGAAAACACACCAGATTGTAGGTCGAGATATTGTGGCAGCACCTAAATATAAACATTTTCAATCCATTAATAACAAATTGGTTATTAATTCTGGCTTCTTTACAATTAGTTAGTATACAATGATAAGCTTAAAGGGTGTGCAAAAATGCTTATATTTTTAAAATTCAAATTGCACAGCTTGTGTTTATCATCGAAAAATGTTATGCATACTATTAGAATCTTATCATGAACTCTGGTTTTTGGAAACATATATATTTATCATACTTGTTGTTTAGGATGTACATTGATAAATGTGAGAAAGATTTAAAAGTTTTAAGTCAGTTGGAAAATTTTACCACTTAGCTCCATAATATAAATAGCACAGTAAAGTTTTTTTTTATTTCTAAAAAGTAGATTTTTTGACAATTCTTAATGTTTTTTTCGGATACATAATGCCTCAAGTCGATGAAAAAAATGAGATATTGATTATAAATTCCTGTCAATGGTTAGTAGGTTTAATTAAGCTAAACTTTTTTTAAAATTTAATAAACACACTGTATAAATCATTTTGGAAAAATACTTAATTATCACCCATTGCGCTTCCCTTTCTAATATAGTATGTAAGTGAGAGAAAATTTGAAAACAAAGAAAGAATAAATCCTAAAAAAGCCTGATCTTTAAAAGTTAAATCTTGTCTTTTAAATTCATTTTTAATCTGTAACTAATTCTGTAGTTTTCAGAGTTAATCTCTTTCTTTTATGTAATACGTATATTTGTTAATATAACAGACGTACTTCCAATTGATTCAGTTTTAGACTTATTAATTAGGATATTTATGATTAAAATTCATGTTTTACATAATTTTAGAACATTTTATTATAAAATTATTGTAGTATGTAACAAATCAAAAGCAAAGCAAATACAGGGTGCGGCACATAAATCGAGACAAATTCTAATTTTTAAACAAACGAACATAAAATCGTCAATTTTAAAGATTTTATTGAATTTTAAAAACTGAGAGGCAGAATAGGTAAATGACTGTTAGATTATTAAAAAAAATCGCTGACAACCTCAATCACCGCCTCTACCCGCCTCCTCAACCGCTGACAGATCCAGGTCAAAAAGTACCTGTCCAAGCTGGCGTAGTTCTCCTTGATAGTGGCAATGAGGGAGGTCTTTGTTGTATGGGCACGTCTATTGGTGCATGCTTCAAAGTAGCCCCAGGCCCAAAAGTCCATTGAATTAAGATCGGGCTGCTGGGAGGCCACATTTCCTTAGGAACGTGAGTGACCGCAGGATCCAAATTCGCCCAACTTTCAAGCTACCCTTAGACACGGAGGCTCTTATTTTGACCACAGTTGAGCTAGAACGACGTTCTTTACCTTTTTAGAAATGGCATGAAGTTTCAGCTAGGGTTGTCAGCGCAACCCATAGTCTAAAATGAGTTTTAAAGTTCAATAGGGGTCCCTGAAGTCAAGAACCGAGAAATTTTCACGAATTTTCATGGTTTTTGACGTTTTTTACATCTCAAAATCTGCCCCGTTTCACTTTGCTGGAGTACTACGGCTAAGCCAATTCAGATAGACAGCTCTAGTCTTTTCTAGTGTCTTACGTATGAATCTAACAGTATCCCCAGCAAGTTACATAACTCTACCTCACCTACAGATGGGCTGAGGTCAGATTTAGTGGGCCCTAGTCAAGAATCCAGATTAAACCACCGGCGCATTTGGAATCTGCCTTGTTGTACATATGCGCGGCCAGCTCGTTGTACACGTCCATCTTCGCCCAAAGATATTTTTGTGCTAAAAGGTCATTACCTAAGCTTTTTAAAGTGGGGTCAAACGTCCTGATTGGTCAAGTAGTTTTGGCGCTATGGCTGTTTAAAGTTTGTCTCGATTTATGTGCCGCACCCTGTATATAACTTTCTGAAAGATAAAAATATAAATATTTAATTTACAGTAGGTTTTGAATTAGAAATTTCTTTTTGTAATATAAATTTACAATATTAAGTAACCATCCAAACATATATTAAATATTTTGAGATTGATTGGTAATATCAACTATAACATATGTATAGTCTACCCTTATTATTAATCTAAGCCTATGTGGAAATAGTGTTATTGCTTTGCTACTTTTTAATTCATTATGATAAATAAAAACTATTTCATGTACATATGTAGACTTAAATCTATCTATTTCTCTTTCTTCAAATAATTCATTTCGGTTTTCTTTCATAATATCAATGCCAATGATGTTAGAGTTAGATAGATTTATTTAGTGAATTATGATTTTTATGTTTCAAGAACAAAATTCTTCTAATTAATATAATAAAATATAATTGTCTGCATTATAAAGTTCTTTTCCTTTTATTTTTTATATTGTTTTCAGGCTACTTTTTACTTGAATTTACTTTGTCTTTTGGACTCTCTGTTAACATTTTAGAGTTAATACACTCTAAATTAAACCCAGCTATCCAATTCAGATGGATGAATTAACCCTAAATAAAGAAAAGCTATACTATTTTTGGCAATATATATACCAGGATTTTGGATGGCAATAATTTTTAAAATTTTCACAAAAAATTGTCAATTTGTGCCATTTGTAAATTCCGAAAATATTATAACTCTATCTTTAATTAATTCAACAACTAAAATAAGGTGCCATAATTTTATTACATAAAGTAGTTAGATTGTTAATATGTTTCTTAAAATTTTGGGAAAGCTTCAAATAGGTATTGAAAGTTTTAGGCTCTTTTGTCTAGATTTTTAGTCTAAAGATGTTTTCAGGCTATTTTTCTTTCCTTTGATTACATTGCCACTAGTTAATGTTTGTATACTCTAATCTGACAAGGTTGTGCTTTTCAGCAAGTTTCTTTCTTGGCTCTCAGCTTTATTTAGGAGGGGATTAGACACCCCCTTCAAAAATATTTGATATTATTCTCCATCCATTTACCTGCAGGGGCCAAAATTTAAAAAAAAAGACTGATAAATGAATTTATCTTATGTAAAAAATGAGAGTTTTATTCTTTACTCTAGTATGTACTATGTGCTAAAGATTATTGATCAGATAGAAAAAGTACAAATTACCATAACAGCATATTATCCATAAACATAAAATTCATACTTTTTAAAAATATTTAAAAAAGTAAGTTTGAATAATCTTATATTTTATCATATTTGTATATGTGACAAAAATAAATTTGTTGTATTGCATAAACATTTGTTGTCATCTTACACTATTTAACCCTTTACAGCCAATTTTTATGTGTTTTAAATAAGTGATAGAAAACAAGCATGATGATGTTAATTCATTGATATATTGTAAAGAATTAAGTTTTTAATGAATTAATTTTGATGAAATCAAAAGGCCTAATTTTACTCTATACCAGAATACTGTATTTATGAAGTAAAACACTCTAAAAGCTATAAATTTTACCCAAATAAAAAATGACCTTTTGCTCTGATCAAAAAGGACCACAACAACAGTAAAAATTAATTTTTAAATCCACTCAAAAAAGTTTATTGGGGACTTAATTCAAATTCAGGCTCTGCAGTTTGATTCTACTAGTGTCATAGTATATTTTTGATATATGTTTTAAAAATAGGTTAAAAACAGTTTAACCTAGTTGCTTTACATTAGTAATTATTCTCTTCCCTGACACAGCTGGAGGTTAATAATAATAGATTGATTAGTTTTCTTTCGATGCATTTATTATTATTTGAATCTTACACTGGATTATCCCATACATGTCTAATCAAAACTATATCTAAAATACATCTTTAGCATACAGTGACACGTTTTAATTAAAAATATTGTTTTAATTTATAATATAATTTTATTGGTATATATGTAATCAAGCTATAATACTTTTAAGAGTCAATTTTATTATCAGAGCAAAAATCATTTTGTTAGTTGTATAAAAATGTAAAATTAAGTTTTGAGATCAATTTTGACAAACAGTCTGAGACTGTGCCTTGCAAGGACCATTGAACCATTTCCAATCAACAGCACTTCCCCACTGAAAAACAATTTGATTTTTTGTTTGTGTCTTTTTTTAATAGGGTAGAGGGAAAATCTTAAATATGATAATGAAAAATTGAAGAAGAAAGACAATGTAAATTTTAAAAGATCAAAAAATCTGTCACTTATTCCAGAATCTTTTTAAATTTTATACATGAGTTTTGAGATAATATTTGATATTATATTTTTACTTGTATACAAGCATCATCTGTTTCATTTGATGGTTCATTTGTTCCCCAAAACGTTGTCACAACTAAAAAATTTAGGGTATAAAAGTTATAATTATATCTTTAGGTGAACTGGATGTTCATAAAAAATTAAATATTACTTATTGATCCATCCCACCACTGCCAGGATTTATCATCACCATCAACACGTTTTCCACCTGTCCAATATCCCCATTGTCCATATGTGTTGTTATTGCCATATATTAATCTTAGTTGACCTAGAATGTGTTTTTTAATAAAAAAAACTTTTGTTTAAAAAGGTTTATGAAACTAAATTAAATTTTATTTATCTATTTCCAAACTTGAAGTTGTTATGTTAAGAACTAATATTATTGTAATATTATTATTTCAAACTTACCTTGTACATATGAATCTTCTTTTTTAGAGGATACTTTTGGTAAGTTTCCTTGCAGTTCTAAACATGCTTGTTGAGCCTGTGACCAACTTAAACTGTCATTCAGAAAGTAGTAACATGTTCCTATAGAGTAAATAGGAATTGTAACATGTATTATAAGTAAAACACAAACAAGCATAAAGCATTTTATTTGCATTTATTTTACATATAGAAGTTCTGATTGATAAAAAGTAAACTAATTTTTGCTTACTTATCCTAATTATTTAGCAACCTATATTTGTGGGTTATTATTTACATAAAGATAGTGAAAGAAGCTTCTGTTAGAGGTAGAGTTCTGAAAATTTTCTGTGAATTCTTTTTTAAAATTTTTTTATGGTCAGAAAGGTGAACAGATTTTTTTGAGATATACTCACTTAATAAAATTTTACCCAATATTTTAAAAGGATTTAGTTACATTACCCCACCCCTTGGCTATTTTAGTGGGTTGTCTACTATTGCTAATGGATATGTATAGGAGTGTATGATGGCGGACACTTATATAGGTGTATCCATCCTTTTTGCCATGAGGTTCGTACACCCTCATACACCTCCTTCTACACGGCTCTGGATTGCATAGCACAAATTCCTTTTATTCTCCTCTTTGTACCTCTGATGTGAGTTGTTATGCTATTTTAAATTTTTAACATTTTATCTTGATAATAATTAAATTTTATTTTGTGTTACATATATGTATTTTGGCATAGAAATGTTTGAATATCAATAAAGATAAAGTTTCAAAATTCTGCTGTTTGCAAAAACACCCCTATGAGTAAAATCGCCAAAAATAAAAAATAAATAAAATAAAAGATAACCTGTTGATGGATTTTGGTTCCATCCTTCTAAACAAGGCCGATAAGCTACAAAAAAAAATTAATCATAGATAACTAATCGATTCTAATGATAAATATTATCTGGATTCTGAGAAGGGAATGTGGGGGGGGGGATAGAATAGGGTTAAAGATTTTTTGAAAGAATAATATTACTACATATATGATTGGCTATAATTTATAAAGAATGCTGAACTTGTAAATTCAAAAACTCATTTATATAAATCTGAGTTTGGTATCAAATCATTCAAGTAAACATTTCAATATTTAAAAAATAAACAGAATTTTTCAAACTTTTAGCTGTTTTGCTTTATAAAAGATTTTTTAAGTTACCTTCTCCAACTTCTTCATTTTCTGGCTCATCTGCATAATCTGATTTCAAAATGTTACATTACTTATTATATAATTCATTGTCTAATACATAATATTTTAAACTTGCATCTATACCTAGAAGTTTGGGCACT
Source organism: Acartia tonsa (assembly GCF_053477335.1). Classification (NCBI taxonomy): domain Eukaryota; kingdom Metazoa; phylum Arthropoda; class Copepoda; order Calanoida; family Acartiidae; genus Acartia; species Acartia tonsa. The sequence goes on from NC_137271.1 coordinate 47,650,665, forward strand.
TCAGGAGGGATTGGGAGGAAGTTAGTTTTGAAAAAAAGAAGAAATAAAACTTGAGAAATGATTTTTCTGGAAGCGTTTTTCTTGGAAGGGTATTAGTTCAATAAGTTAAAACCATTCAAGTACCCACAGTTCACTCGAAGCGACAGTAAGAGAAAAAAAATTTCCCAGACATAAGGCCAACTGTTTCTAAAATGTCCCAATAAACATATAAATTTAGTGGAAAAACATTAAATTTTAGAATTTTTAAAGTTAAATTTTCATTCTCTAGGAGATACCACATAATCATGACAAGAAAAGCAAAGCTTATTTATTTAAAATTATTTAATATGAACAACTTTGCTTTTATGAAGTCTTTTATAAAACTGAATTTCTGTGACCTTAGCAAAGCAACTGATAAAAATGGCCATAAGACTTGTCTTCCCTAGATAATATCCATTTTTAGATAGTTTATACAAACAATCAAAAATATGAGGCTATGATAGATAAATTTAACTGTTATAATACAAGTTTGACTAAGGCATACCTATAATAAAAAAATGATATTGAATTAGTAACTAATTTTAAACTAAGGCATAATAATAATGAAAAAAAACACATATTAATTTACTACTAACCATTGATATCCACATCATTTATGTCAGCTCCATTTTCCACCAGTATTTTTATTACATCTGTATATCCATACTCTGCTGCATACATAAGGCTTGTTTTTCCTAGATTATATTTATCTTTTTTTAAATTATGCTATTCAAAATAGATAAATATTAATAATTAATGATTAATAGTCAGGACCTATTAGATATGTGAAACACTTAAACTTAAACTTAAAGTCATAAAATAATATTAACAAATAATATATTAATTTACGAATAATCAAAATTAACCCTTACAGATTGGGGGGGGGGGGGGGCTTCTAGAGCCCCCCCTCTAGTTTTTTCAATCTCATTTTTTTGTAGGTAAGATGGAGTGCTGTGACTTCATGACTTTTTAAGTTTAGTAATTATACGTCGGCAAGAGTTGATTTTATTAGGATATCTGGTCTGTGTCGGTCGTGGTATCCGGTCAAAGTCGGTTGGGTAGCACCAAAATTAGAAAAAAATTCTAAAAAAATCTTAATTTCTACATTATGACTTTTGTGTATAAGGTGAAACCTAAAATTTTTTTGGTGAATACTTAAATATCAATGACCTTCTGAGAAAAAATGTGTTATGGCCGTTTGACCGCTCCCTGACCGACTTTATGACCGATTTTTGTCCGGCTTGTACTACAGACATATATCATGAATATCGTGGCTTCTATTACAGCTAGAGTCCTATAAATTTTTTTTGGTAAATCCTTGAGCAACATCAAACAGATAAAAATATTAATCATCGCCCCCAACCGCTGTTTTACTGCCGTAACCGCCGAAAATGGCGGTTTCCGTTATTTGCCGTTTTTTGGCGATGATCAGAAAAAGTAATTTTTTTGTTATGAAAAATAAAAGTTTGTCCTAAAATTTAGTCATCCTAGCTGCAAAATTGGCTGCTCTACAGCTGTTTTAAAATTTGGCGGCTGGCCGCTAAAAAGCGGCTAAGGAGCGGCCTGGCTGCTATGACTAGAAAAAGTAATTTTCTTTAAAAATACACATGAACCACCAGAAAAAAATTTTACGTCTTTATCTGTAACAGGAGCCGAGATAGCGGGGGGGCTCTTGGAGCCCCCCCCCTCCGATCTATTAAGGTGGGAATTGGGGCCCGAGCTGTAAGGGTTAACAAAAATATGATACTAGTATAGATAATTTTAACTGTTAATACACAAGTTAAACTAAAGTATAACTATGATAATAATAAAAATTATATTTATTAAGTAACTAACCATCGTTATCTATAGCATTTACGTCAGCTCCATTTTCAAGCAGTACTTTTAATGCATCTATATATCCATTCTCTGCTGCATACATAAGACTTGTCTTTCCTAGATTATATTTATCTTTTTTAAAATTATGCTATTCAAAATAGATAAATATTAATAATTAATGATTAATAGTCAGGACCTATTAGATATGTGAAACACTTAAATTTAAACTTTAAGTCATAAATAATATTAACAAATAATATATTGATTTATAACTGACCATTGTTATCCATAGCATTTATGTCAGCTCGATTTTCTAACAGTACTTTTATTACATCTGTATGTCCATACTCTGCTGCATACATAAGACTTGTCTTTCCTAGAATAAATCTATTTCTAGTTCATACAAATTAGCAAAAATATGATAAATTTTAACTGTTAATATACAAGTTAAAATAATAAAAATAAAAAAAATTTAAAAAAAAAAATAACCATTGTTATTTTCAGCATTTATGTCAGCTCCATTTTCCACCAGTTTTTTTTACTATATCTACATATCCTTTCTCTGCTGCATACATAAGACTTGTCTTTCCTAGATTATATTTTTTTTCAGAAAAAATAAATATAAACAACAAAATGATGCTATTATAGATTATTTTTTACTGTACATATACAAATTAAAATAGGTTTAGTCCCTTTCCAGACAACACCTCTTGAGGGCTGTTTTTACATATTTTAACAATAGCTTTTCTCCTATTTCTAGCCCCTGTTGAGAGCTCTAATTCAGCAGGCCAATAGCCTAACCTAAAAAAGCTACTGTAAAAATATGATGAAACGCCCCATAAGAGGTGTTGCCATGAAAGGGACTATAGCAAAAAATGTTATTTAACTAACCATTGTTATCTATAGCATTTATGTCAGTTCCATTTTCCAACAGTATTTTTATAAATTCTGTATTTCTATTAGCTGCTGCAACCAGGAGACTTGTGTACCCTAGATAATATTTAATTTTAAAAAGTTCACATAGACAAAAATTACAATGGTATGTAAAATATATATTAGATATAATTAACACTTATTGCTTTGGTTGCCTTAACCCTTAATGGTTTGGGGGTGGGTGTAGAGATAAATGCCCCCTTCCTCAATATAACTGGGTCACTGTTTAAATATGGGTATGATAACCTATTTGCAATTTTAACCCATTAGTGCCGAACCGGGTTTTAAAACCCGGTGCCAGAAAATGTAAAAAAAACCGGTTTCCGGCTTCATAATTGCATCATTCTCAGTATGAATCCCCCCTCTACTACCCTAACTTTCATTTCCCCCTGGAGCAGGCAGTTTTGCTTACTTCCGTTTGCCGGTATAGATCAACAAAGTTTGAAAATCATGACAATTCAAAATACCCCATCTAACTTTTTTGTTTTTATAGTAAAGTCGCTGATTTTTTTCTTTAAATCTAATGTTTATTGACAAGTACATCTATTTGTGAATTCGTTTTATTTAAATTATTATTTTTTATATGATTTTTTTATCGTTTTTTTACGCCCTATATAGGCCCGGTTCGGCATTTCCATTTTGAGTCTGAAATTTTTATTACCCGGTTTCACTAATAGATCTTTTTTGACAACAACAACAAAACAGGGTTTTTTTACCCGAAATCGCCGGCTAAACACGAAATTTGAAATAAATCGCTTCGTATTATACTTGTAGCTCTTTAGATTACATGAGGTTGTGTAGTTTTCAATTACGGATCGTATCAAAGTTCTAAAAAGTGTTCATCTCACTTTTGGCGTTCAAAAATTACATTTTTTGATTTTTGGTCAAAATAACCGGGTTTATACAGGTCAACCGGGTTTTAAAACTGGGGGAAAGCACCAAAAACGGGTGTTAATGCCTGGTTGGTATTTATGGCCAAGCCGAACCGGGTTTTTTTGCAACTTTCCTGTGCACGCCACTAGAGCAAAACAAAAAAATACGAATTCCGTTTTGACCATTATAAAGCTTCCCTGAAACTTACAGCTCGATCGGCCCATAAAAGTGGCGCTCGGCACTAATGGGTTAATATCTGCATCCTGGCAGGCATACGATACCAGCAAACCTGGCAGGCTCATCTAGTTTTTATTTTATTAAATACTATAATATAGGAGGGAACAAAAATTTCAAAAGTGAAAAAAATCCCAAGAGGATAATGCCATAATTTGTTACAACAGGAACTCAAACTTTTGTACCTCCACCTTGAGCTAATATTGGTGGTGAGAGCATGGCCAAAGAAAACAGAACCAAGATTATGGTTTTCTAAATAAAATATGTCTTAATGTAATAATTCATTAAACTGTAGTTCTTACTGAAATATTAAATACCTACAAATTTGATAAATATGCCATTAATTACAATTAAATTACAATTAGACTTACCAATCCTCCCATCTTGTCTTCTATGACAAAAATCCCATACTAAAATTAGAAGTTGTAACTTGATTGCTTATATAAGCTCACTGGGAGGCGTTTTTGTTGGTATTATATTTGGAATTACCATCAGCATAATTTTTTTTTTCAGATTAGAATAAAGTACTAATTTTGAAATAGGATGGCTTGAGTAAAAGGGGTAAAAATGTTGAATTAAATCAGATTAACTTCAAACATTAGTTTTGGAAAAAAATCTCTAATATAGGTTAGTTACATAAAACTAATGCTGTAAAAATTAAGTTTTACCTACTACTGCTATCTGGGTTCTTAGAATCTATATTACAAAGTAGTACAATGTTTGTCTGTCCATCCATCCATCCACCCGTCCGTCTGTCTGTCCCTTAAGATCTTGGTAACCAGTGAACCGATTGGATTCTACTCTTTGGGGAGTATAAATACTGGTCCTGTGGTGGTTTTAGGCTATTTTCTTGGTGGGTGGGACACCTCCAACCCCCTAAAAACCAAAAAAATCCCCCTCTCATTTTTTTTTACGAATTTGTACAAATTTTGCAAATTGGCGATCTGCAGGAGATTGACTTTAACACCTGTATTTAATATGAGGATGTACTACTAGAGGATATTTTAGTATTTTGGTAAGATAAAATGCTTTTTTTAAGTCAAAAAAATATTTTTGCTTTTGGGCTTTTTATCTTTTACACAGAAAATGAGATAGAAAAAAACAGATGGGGGGGGCGCCTTCCCCCCCCTGACCGTTAAGGGTTAAATGTGTAACTTTTGTGGACCATTTTTTGGATACATCCATTCATGGTAAATTTATTCCAATCTTCTTGATTTTAATATCAGTCAAATTTTTGTATTAATAACTTTCTGGTTTCTGAAATAGCAGGGGGTCAAATAAGTCAGAATCAAAATTCTACAGCTGTTTGTTTTTTACACTATTGCCTATGCCCACTGCTTACCTAATTTTATAGTATTTTTACAATGAATTATTTTTTTAGTATTTTTCTCAAACCTTAATTTATGTTAATTTCTTTTTATTTTTATTGTTTTGTTACCTAGGTAGATTGTTTAAACTTCTGCTTGATTTTATAATTTGTTACTAAGGCTGAGTTTAACACTCCCACTTTTTATCTAAGCCAAATTTATCATTCATATTTAAAAGTATGTATTTTTTCCTTTCAATAAATTATCAGGGACAAGGGACCATGATTCTGACAAACAATTCTAAGGGAAAATTTTCCTTTATTTACATGACAAAACAAGTTTTATGCCAAATTTGTACATCATAAAATCTGAATTTTCAGCAATTTTAAATGGAATTGATTGGCTAAATCATATCCCCATAATAAATAATGTTAGCTTTTGTTTTGTTTTCATAGAACTAGCCTTTGTCACCTAAGCCTAAAATAGCTATCAGTTTTAAAATTCCCTGGACCTTGATGTGCTTCATCATCAAGAAGAAGCAAATTGGTGCAGCAGTTAGTGAGATTCATTGTTGCACACAGACAGACACACATACTTTTGTACAAGTAAATAATTTTATTCAAATTCTTACTAATTTCTAATTCGTTTTGGTAAAAAAGTTTGCTTTGTTACCTAGGCTTATTGTGTTTGAAACTCCCACTTCTTACATAACTTATTTTTATTGCATTTTAAAATTTGCATTTTAGATATAATATTTTTTTTAGTAACTAAAACTACACTTTAGAATTAAAGACTGACCGTCAGTCAGCCTTTTGGGGCTTTGCCGTTTGATCAACCTAATTTTTTGTAATTTAGATTTAAAAAAATATTTTTGGGGGGAATTTTCTTTTTGTGTGTGTAGGGGGGAAGGGGGTAGTCGACCCCGCTATTTCAATTTTAGTTTAAAAAAGAAAAAAAAATATTTTTTTTTGAGGGTAGGGCTATTTTTGATTTTTGGGGGAATTAGGGGTGTCCCAACCCCCAAGAAAATAGTTTTAAACCTTCCCTGGACATATAAGAAGCTACCCTGTAAAGGCTAGGAGAACCCAATCGGTTCAGTGGTTAGCAAGATCCTTTGGTACAAACAGACAAACAGACAGACATCGTTCTACTTTGTAATATAGATTATACTTATTTGTATAAATTTTCACTGCATAATTTTCAGATTGCAGATTTTTTTCTCATGTTGATTACATCTTAATTTATGTTAATTTTTATAAAAATATTTCATTTTCAGATCTTGACTTGAGTAGTGCAAGAAACTCCTACTTCTTACGTAATAGTAATTTAGTATTCATTTTTAGTAGCAAAGCTACTCTATAATTCCGAATGTCCGTCCATCCGTCTGTCTCTCCGTCAGTTAGGAAGTGGGGGAAACATGATTTTCTGGGTTCATGTTCAAGATACAATGCAGAATTTTTTTTGTCAACATTCCTAACATTAAGGAGCATAATTAACTATAAAACATCCACAGGGGTTGGACTGCTTTTTAAGCAGATTTTTTTGCCACTTTTAGCTTTTACAACATATTTTCTCAGCTCCTACAAAAGATACATGGTTGAAACTTAATGCCAATATTCCCTTCAATATACACTATAATTAGGTATAAAAATCAATTGTAGGCTGACTGTTTTTTAGCCGGGTTTCTTTTAATAAAATTTTAGACATAAACCCTTTTTAACCCTTAATGGTTGGGGGGGGGGGCATTGAACGCCCCCCATCCGGTTTTTTCTATCTCATTTTCTGTGTGTGAAAGATAAAGAGCCCAAACTGCTTGACTTTTTAAGTATGGGTATGACACATAACTGAAAGTTGGAATTTTTTGAATATCTCCATCCTGGCGGGCACAGGATGCCAGCAAACCTGGCAGGGTCATCCAGGTAAAGAGCAAAAATATTTTTTTGACTAAAACAAAGCATTTTATCATACCAAAATACTAAAAAATTCTCTAGTAGTACATATAAAATACAGGTGTTCAAGTCACTTTCAGGTTCCAGGTATGATCCTGCAGGTCCTGATCCTCCAGGTCTCCAGAAATCTTTAAAAGGCTCCTGTGGCCGTATTTTTTGACTTAGAGACTTCAAATATTAAACCTAAGCTTTTCTTACATGTCTACATAACGTATTAAAATTTCATGAAGATCCGCCATCGTTTTTCCGCCGACCGCCGACTGTGGCGGCTGGCAGCTGCCAAGTACAGCTGCGGCCGCTGAAACTTATATTTGATATTTCTAATGTAAAATTTACGCAAAAAAAAACATTTTCTGGAAAAAAAAATTTCTTCTAGCTTAAAAAATAAGAAAGTTACAGCCGTTTGAAATTTTTAAGTAAAAAAAGACCTAAAAACAAAGGTTGTTAAATGAAAGGGTGAAGGAAGCGAAAATTGACTTAGACTTATGAAAGGTCGGAAATTCATAATCAAACCATAGACTTGCACAAAAAAAATTTAGCCCTCTAGCTCTAATAGGAACTGAGATAATAAGGGGGGGCGTTGAACGCCCCCTCCCCCCATCGACCGATTAAGGTGCGGCAAGGGGCCTGACTGTAAGGTGTTAAGTTTTTGCATATTCTCTATCTTTCTTTTCTTTTGGAATTAAAAAGATGATTATATAGACCAGCTGCGATATAAACTATTATTTAATTAAAATTTTTATGTTTTATATCAGACCAAATAAAATATGAAATCCTTACTTTTCTTTGTTATGATCATATATAATCTGCACTATACCTCACTTTATCCGTTTGTCTATTTCATATTACATTTTGTGCTTCGCTACTTATGGAGGTTGTCATCCTTATTTATATTTAGATTTTCTCTACAAGTGTCCTCTTCCCTAACTGACTCAAGTTGACATTTGTTTTGGTTTGTATTTGATCATAATTTACCTCCCTAATTTCCCCCTTAAAATCCATTGAAATATCTGTCAAAATATCAGTTTTTGCAGATATTTACATTTTTAAAATTCGCACTTCTTAATACTGAAAATCAGAAACAAACAAGGATGAAAAAGTCCATAAGTAGTAAAGTCAAATGCAGTTTAAATGCATCTTTCTTTCAATTTCACTTGTCCCAATTGCAAGCCGACAGGTTACCAATAGCCTTGTTGATATAATGATATCCAGTGGCTACGCTCCTATAGGCATCTTGGGAAACTTAAGTCACTATTTACTAAGAGGTTATTTCTTTTAGGAGGATAATCGTACCCTTTCCCAAAATAGTATACCTTTCACATAACCCATAAAAAGCTTTGCTGTAAAGTTGGGCAAATATAATTTAGTTGTTAGTTTTTTTTTATTTCATGCTATTTTATGATTTATTTGTATCTTATTATATATTTTATGATTATTCTTTATATCATAGCAGGAAGGGAGTGAACATTGGGCTGTTTATGATACAGTCCCCAAAGTTTTCTTATTTATTGGATTAACAACTTTGGGGAATTTTATCGAATTTTAATTGTTTTAACCACTAATTGTCATCTTCAGTAGTTGTTAAACATATGTAGCATATATCAATTTATCGGCCATTGTCTTATCCCTTTAGATCCTGGAATATTAGTAAATTTTTTCTTTTTTTCTTTTCTTAAAAAAATTGCTTCTTAACAGTGTAGTCCATGTGGTCCATTAGGTAACAAAGGGTAGTATCATTTTTTAATCCAAAGTAAATAAATTCCATTTAAAATTGCTGGATTTTTTTTGTGGCACAATATTGACATAAAACTTATAAAAAAGTTATATCAATATGCATGTTTCAATGCAGAAATGTTTTTAATTCTAGTTTAGGTTAGTTTATTCTAAGTAAGGATGATCACTGGATCAGAGCCCTGTAGTTACAAAAACACTTCACTAATAAGTACAGAGTAGCCAACACATTTTCACTCATTATACTAATTATGTAAAAATAAGTTAGGAAATCTCTTTAAATCAATTCAGAAACAAAAAATATCATGTAGAGAATGATATATTTTTTAATCACGCAACCTTGATTAGAAAGAAAATCACAAATATCTCTCTTAAAATTATTTTAGAAATAAGAATACGTAAACTATGGAAAACTACAACAGACCAATATTTTTTGATCACACTCTTTAGCTTTGTATAAATTCACAAAACCTTTTTGTTTAAAACAATTCAGAAATTGAACCATAAAAATCCTTACAATAAAAAAGATAATGACAATGTTCAAAAAGTATAGTAGACTTCGTCTAAATAGATGTTTTTACAATCATCTTTTTACTACATTGTGCTTTTTTAATGGAACAAAAGTAATTCTTAATTTTACCCACTTAAAAGTGTTAGAAATTAATAAGCAATATATTTATTTCTGAAATGGCTTGGGGCATTTTGTACAAAAAAAAGAAATATTTAGCATTTTAACAAAAAACTGTTTTTCCATATCATATGATTTTAGAAAAATTTATAGACCTAGAATAATTTCCAAGGTCATTATACTGACCAAACAACTTGAAATGCAAAGAGACCCCAGTCTCTATACACATATCATTGGAACTGGAATTGAAAGGTTTTTGGGGTAAAAACTGTAAAATATTTGTTTCTTGTACAAAAAGATGAAAATAAGATGTTGCTTATTGATTTCTTTTATTAGTAAGTGGTTTGAATTAATCAAATATTTGTTCCAAAAAAACACTTCATCTTTTTATGGCTTCATTAGATGGTTAGAAAATTATACTACTTACATTTAGTCTACATGTTTAAAATTTTTATGTTATGGACATCTAAATTTATGTAAATTTATTTTATGATTTTAAGTTTTGTTGTGTAGTTTGATCCAATTGAAACACTTCTCATCCATTAATTATATTTTTGTTTCAAAATTCTCTATTCTTCACAATATATGTCACTATGTCTGTCCGTCAGAATATAGAAAATATAAATATTAAATCTCATTTTTTTTTACCTTTCCAGCTTTATCAAAACACATTGTAACAATAATAGTAAAATTATGAAAACTGCTAATTTATTTCAGAAAAGTGGTTTGAGAGTCATCACACAGTCTTTTCAGTGGCAAAAATTAGAATAATATAAACACGTAAAAAATGACCTTTCAAAACAAAATCTACAAAGACTTTTTTTGAAGGGAGGAAGGGGACAAGGGGCGACAAATATTTACATATATATAAAGATTTTTATCTGCCTTTCTAAAAAGATTTCTTAACTACCTTTTTAGTGTTTTTTTAAGTGGTTAAAACGTTTGGACACTTAAATTAATGAACCAACCAATCAAAATTCAATAAAAGTCTTAAAAGTAATTAAGCTAAGAAATGGGAAAATACTATTGTAAAACTTTTCAATAAACAATTGTAATAAACAGCCCAATGTCCCCTCCCTCTCTGGAACCCTCTTCTCAATCTATTGCAGTTTAGCTAGATTTAATTAACTAGTATCTTTTTTTCTATGCTCCTGTCCTAAATGAAAAGAATAACAAATTGTTTTAGTACAATTTTACAACGTCTTTTTGTACATTTGTCCGCTCGTCTTAATTAGTTCACAATAAAGCTTTAACTTTAGCAATATAATGGCTAGAAGAATAGTCATCAGAGGTGCAAAACTGTTGAGGGAAGGGAAGAGCTTTGGGCTATATGCCATGCAATGTGCATGTATTGTAACCCATGTATCATGATCTGATCATCTGAAATACACCACTTTATTCAATAAGATTTTTTTCCTTGCAGCATAGCTGGTCTACAAGCTGTTAGCCTGTCATGAACAAAACAAGGATCTTGCCATGCCTTGCTAGATTAGAAAACACACATTTTAATAAAAATTATGCGCAAAAAATGCCCTTCCATATTGTAGTATATTATACAATAAAGCAAAGATGAGAATTGTACACATGGTAATTAGGAGAAAAATAATTTTATTATTTATATTATTAATATCCTCTTATTAGTAGCAAAGCTTCTCTATAATTCCAAATGTCCGTCTGTCTGTCCGTCTGAGACAAAGTGGGGGAAACGTGGAAGATTCTTATAACATATGCCCATCTAATCTATACATTATTTTGTCCATCTGTCTGTTGTTTGGGGTGCTAGATCAATTCCTAGATTTTTATGTTTTTGTAATTTTCTCAACTTTTTAAGATAATGGGATGAAATTTTCAGGGATTGTTTAGATTTACATTCTACATATTTTCTTTAAGTTTTATTACGGTTTTTCTATTAGTTGGGGTGCTAGATCAATTCCTAGATTGTTAGGTTTTCTGTGGTTTTCTCGATTCCTATTCATGATTTGCGGCTGAAATTATTGGGAATTGAATATGCTCATATTCTACATATTTTTATCAAGTTTCATTAAGATTTGTCTATAAATTGCGATGCTAGATTGATTCCTAGATTTTAAAATTTTTGTGGTTTTTAAGGTTGCGTGATTTTTAAGGTTTCCTTATTTCCCTATTTTATCAAGATTAATGTTTATTGTATGAAACTGTTTCATAGCATTTTTTTTTCCGACATCCATTTATAATTTTTAGCTTCGCTACTTATGGATGTTGTCATCCTTGTTCTATCTCTTCAATGAGAATTAATTAGAAAAAAGTCAAGATGCAGACATCCATACTTATGATATTATAGAATAATTAATTTAAATAGGAATTCATTGTTAACAATTTATTGATTTTAAAAGCCTAAAAAGAACATCTTATAAAGTAATATGATTGTTAGTAGCAAAATAAAATGAGATAATTAAGTCACAAATTCAAAAGGAACAGCCAAAAAGATTTAACAATACTTTACAATAATGTCATGGGTTTTCTAGATCAAATTAGTATGTTCGGCCACAATATCCCATCCAACAATGGGGTACATCAGGCAGGAAGTACACAAAATATGAACCACAATTTGTTGCCCTGCCTTCTAATTTCTTCCAACATTCTTTAGTCCAGTCAAAACAGATATCTATTTTTTTTGTTTCTCCAATCGCAATATGCCTTGTTCCTGAATAGTTCCATCCAGCTGCATCTGTGTCACAATTAAACTTTCCTTAAAAAAAGAATTACTTTTAACCTAACTTAATAGTCAAAATTAGAATATATGTTAACCTTTTATGCAAATTATTGTAATGTCTTCTTAAAAATTTATTCAAGATTTAGAAGGTATTGAAGGTTTATATAATAATATAATTTTGGCTGATTTATATGTATGTAATCTTCCATTCCATTTTGGCCCTCTTGGTGACAATGATATCATTATAGCCAATACAATTTTTGTAACAAAGACAGTGATCAGCAGGGTGGGTACTATAAATCACTATAAATACAGCACAATCTTTACCTGGTCCCGATTCAACAAGCTTGTTTCCAGCAGATGATGTAAAACGGTACCAACTAGATCCTTGCCAGTCAATGTGCTTTTTAGAATAACTGTTTAGATCACAGCTTGCTCTTCCTGGAGGTCCAATATATCCAAAATCATATCTTCTTTTATTAGAGTAGAGGGTATTGTAATTGGAACACTGGTTTGGCACTAAATATAGATATATTTTATAAGCACCTACAGGTATACAGATCAACTAAAAAGTTTAATTTGCAAATGTTTGCTTACAGAGCATTTTTCTGCATAATGTGTGCAAGATCCTTCATTACAAACAAAGGATGCTTACTACTTTATATAACAGGATGAGAAACAAATAAAATATCATAGCCAATATAACCCAAATTATTCGCCAGTTAAGTTTAACATTTTTATACTTGAACATATAAAAAAGTAAGAAATTATATTTCTAGCATTGTATTATATCCAGTTGTCAATACATAGCCCATGCCTTCGGCATCTCAGGACTATAAAAATCTTTAACCTATAACAGTCGGGCCCCTTGCCGCACCTTAATCAGTCGGGGGGAAGGGGGGGCGTTAAACGCCCCCCCATATTATCTCAGTTCCTATTAGAGCTAGAGGGCTAAATTTTTTTGTACAAGTCCCCTGTGTTATGATGAATTTCCGATCTTAAGTAAGACAAAGTCAATTTTCGCTTCCTTCACCCTTTTATTTAACAACCTTTGTTTTTAGGTCCTATTTTACTTAAAAATTTCAAACGGCTGTAATTTTCTTATTTTTGAAGCTAGAAGAACAATTTTTTTGCAGAAAATGTTTATCTTTATGTAAATTTTATATTTGAAATGTCAAAATATAAATTTCAGTGGCCGCAGCTGTACTTGGCAGCTGCCAGCCGCCGCAGTCGGCGGTCGGCGGGAAAACGGCGGTGGATCTTTATGAAATTTTAATACGTTATGAAGACATGTAAGAAAAGCTTAAGTTTAAAATTTGAAGTCTCTAAGTCAAAAATTAAGGCCACAGGAGCCTTTTAAAGATTTCTGGAGACCTGGAGGATCAGGACCTGCAGGATCATACCTGGAACCTGAAATTGACTTAAACACCTGTATTTCATATGAGGATGTACTACTAGAGGATATTTTAGTATTTTGGCAAGATAAAATACTTTGTTTAAGTCAAAAAAATATTTTTGCTCTTTACCTGGATGACCCTGCCAGGTTTGCTGGCATCCTGTGCCCGCCAGGATGGAGATATTCAAAAAATTCCAACTCTCAGTTATGTGTAATACCCAAACTTTAAAAGTCACGCAGTTTGGGCTCTTTATCTTTCACACACAGAAAATGAGATAGAAAAAACCGGATGGGGGGGCATTCAACGCCCCCCCCCCCCCCCGACCGTTAAGGGTTAATATATAGTACATTGAATATCCTCAGAAAGCTGTTTATAATACAATGCACGAAATAACTATTTCTTTATGTGTACAATCCCCTGTCCCTATAGCCAAAAATTATTGCTCTTTAGATTACCTGTTGTAGTAGTGGTTGTTGTAGTTGTAGTAGTTGTTGTTGTTGTAGTTGTAGTTGTTGTTGTAGTTGTAGTTGTTGTAGTTGTTGTTGTTGTTGTTGTTGTTGTAGTCGTTGTTGTTGTTGTTGTAGTTGTAGTTGTTGTAGTTGTTGTTGTTGTTGTTGTTGTTGATGTTGTTGATGTTGTTGTTGTTGTTGTTGTTGTTGTTGTTGTTGTAGTTGTTGTTGTTGTTGATGTTGATGTTGTTGTTGTTGTTGTTGTTGTTGTTGTTGTTGTTGTTGTTATTGTTGAAGTTGATATTCCTTGAATTAAAAATAGGTCTCAATCTTTTAAACAAAAATATACATTTCAAACTTTGCATACAAATTTCTGAGAAATGAGAAATTTTGGCCAAAGAATACATTTTAGAGAATTTTTCCAATTAGATATTGTAATGCTGATCCATTGAAATAAAGTACATTAATTTTGTCAAAACATTCTAATATACAACTTTAATATAGATTTACAAAACTGCACATTGGGGCATATCAACCAAAAAGGGAATTTAATTATTTGGAGCCCGAATTTCATATTCAAAATGTCAAATTAGAATGTTTGAGGTCAGGGAATGCATTTCTAAACTTATCAGAGCAATATGAATTTTTCTGTAGCGCAGCTACTCTTTTACTAGCTTTTTGGGCTGACATAACATGAAACCAGTACAGGCGATTATATTATGTCTTTGGGTAATCAAATATCGTTTTTTTAGCTGGTGGCACACAATGAAAACATGTTTCCTGATACTGTCTACTTGAATGTTGATTTTAAAACAAACAAAAAAAAATCTTGACTTCAACTAGAATTATTTAGGTCTAATTTTAGTTTGTGCTTTTTTCTGGCATTAGAAAGCTTACTTAAAAAGCGTATTTTTATGATTCCTTTGAAATCTGATGTAATATGGTTATCATAATACTCATAGAATGATTCAAACTTGGTTTGGGGGTTTTAAATAAAATCCCCTATGTGCACTGTTAGGAAAGGAAAAGTCTCCACACAATTATTATACCTTAAAAGTAATCACTTAATAACAAGGATGACAACATCCATAAGAAATTAAGCACAAACGTGTTAAAATATATCAAACAGAAAAGCAAAGTTCAAAGTAACAAAGCTACCTGCTTTGAATCATGGAAAGGAAACAAAGAAAATTCTTAATTAAATAGGACAGAAGTCACTGCTCAGTGGTCTTAGAAAGGTTACTTAATTCTTTATCTCACTTAAGGTAGGCAACTTATGTCATTCATCTGTCAACTTTAACGCGAGGAAGGCTACTTCATCTAACAAAATCTAGCTTTTCTGTTCATATCATACTAAAATCTAACAAAATTTAGCTTTTCTGTCCTTTACCTAGCAAAATCTATCAAAAATTAGATCTTTAGCATGGAATATATTTAATTATGGTTGATGTAAATATCATGCATTAATATCTTTTTTTATATACATTAAACTGTTTTTAACCTATTTTTGAATAGGGGGTATAAAATATACTAGGAAACCTATAGAATCAGACTGCAGAGCCCAAATTTGAATTAAGTCCCCAATAAACTTTTTTTGGGGGATTTAAAAGTTAATTTTTAATGTTGCTCTGGTCATGTTGACCAGAGCAAAAGGTCTTTTTTACTCGGGGTAATATTGTGGCTTTTAGAACATTTATATAATTCACTTTATATTGATACAATAAAAAAAAACGTTACTCTGTCCGATGGAAATATTTTTTTTTCTAAATTAATTTCATTGAAAAATCTAAAATATAAATAAAACATATAATTCTGAAGTCTGAACCAATAAGAAGTCTTCTTTAATTTCAATTCTTTACATTTCAAAAAAGAGTGTTTTCACAAAATGACTTTTTTCCAATGTAGTTAAATTCTTTTTATTTAATTAAAATGAAAAGAATGAAAACCATACACATAAAAGATACATACTTTTTAAAAATATTTAAAAAAATAAGTTTGAATAATCTTATTTTATATCATATTTGTATATGTGACAAAAATAAATTTGTTGTATTGCATAAACATTTGTTGTCATCTTACATTATTCAACCCTTTACAGCCAATTTTTATGTGTTTTAAATAAGTGATAGAACACAAACATGATAATGTTAATTCATTGATATATTGTAAATAACTAACTTTTTTATGAATTAATTTAGATGAAATCATAAGGCCTAATTTTACTCTATACCAGAATACAATATTTATGAAGCAAAACACTCTAAAAGCTACGAATTTTACCCAAATAAAAAAAGACCTTTTGCTCTGATCAAAAAGGACCACAGCAACAGTAAAAATTAATTTTTAAATCCCCCCAAAAAAGTTTATTGGGAACTTAATTCAAATTTAGGCTCTTCAGTTTGATTCTACTAGTGTCATAGTATAATTTTGATATATAATTTAAAAATTGGTTAAAAACAGTTTAAAGGGAAAAATACATTAACCCTTACAGATTGGGGGTGGGGAGGGCTCTAAGAGCCCCCCCCCCTCTAGTTTTTTCAATGACATTTTTTGGATCATGGAAAGAAAACAAAGTCATTCCTAATTAGGACAGAAGTCACTGGAAATAGGTCTAAGGAAGGCTACTTATGTCCTTCATCTAACAAAATCTAACTAAAGGGAGGTGACTTATGTCCTTTTTCTGACAAATTCTTACATTAGGAAGGCTGCTTATGTCCTTCATCTTGCAAAACTAAGCTTTTCTGTCCTTCACATAGCAAAACCTCACAAAACATAGCATTTCTGTCCTTCACATAGCAAATTCTTGCAAAACAGCAAATTCTTGCAAAACATAGTAAATTCTTGCAAAACATCTATGAATTTTAAAGGCTGTTAGCTGCCAAACGGCTGACCGTACAGATCATACCTGCACACTATTTTAAGCAGCATAAGAAGGCCTACAAATAATCTGGAATAGCTAAGATCCAATGATGCATAGGGAAAGCTTCACTGAAGAAAAACGTGCAAAATAGGTCTTTTTCGCGCATTTCTCTGCACTGCGAGATAATTATGCATTATTGATTTATGGCTATTCCAGATTATTTGTAGGCCTTCTTATGCCGCTTATAACAGTGTTTGGCAGCTAATAAGTTTAAAATTCATAGGTTTTTGAAAATATTGCTTACCAGCAATTTTTTACCGTGAACTGAAGTAGATCCAAATTGTTTAGCATAGAAAATATGGTATTTAGATATGGTCTTTTTTAAATACAGTAAAGTAAAAAATACATTTAATTTGCAAATTATCTGATTACCTGATTGTAATGGAGTAGATGGTGTGAATGTTGAATTGCCTAAATAATTATCTTTTATTAACAAATTTTTTTTTATTTTATTTGCTATATGTCTTAAATTTCAATTTCAATAATAGAAAAAATTTTAGAAATATATTGGGTTGTATAATGATTGACTTTTGAATATTTCAGGAAAATGCACTTACTCTTATTCAAAACTAAGAATGGTTTAAGTTTTGCTTCTCCATCACTTAAATACTAAAATAATATTTTTTTATTATTATTAATGTAATTAGATTAAACTCAATTGAATTAAATACATATATATTGATTTTAAAGGTTGATTTCATTGGCTTTTATCTATTAACAACACTAGCATAATCATACTGTTTTAACCATACTGTAACAAATTTGGAATGTTATTAAATAATATTGAAATTCCATTGAAAAAATATACCTGATCACAGAATCTAAACAGCTTCTCACAAATGGCTCTATTTTCTGGCCATCCTAATCAAATTAGAATATAGAATATCCTTTTTTTAAAACTTAAATTGTGTAATTGTTAATTTTGAGTGGCACAGATGTTTGTTTTTTATTCCAAACATTTAATTTGAGAGAAAATTTACTATAAGGATTATGTGGATCAATCATATTATTATATTATATCTTTTTCTTAATTTTTGTAACCAAAGCAAAAGCAAACTCATTAAAAGAGGTGTCAATGATTTCAGTTTACCCTCGAACTATATTTGAGAAAAATATTAAGATAAGAAATAAAGCATGATAAAATACCTGGTGCTGCCCAGTCAGTGCAGGCATAGTAGTAATGTGCACAGTCATCAATGTCCTTTGGTGGATTTCTAGCCATGGTAAAATCCCAGCCTAAAATTTTACAACTTAAGATCAACTAATTAATTTTAAAGATTTGTTTTATTGCATCTCTTGAAGAAATGAATCAAGAAATAATATCTTTGTCTATAACATTTTATTAAAAGATTTACCTTTTCTTACAACATTTGGGTGCCATGGTCTGTAAACCTCAACATCTGCATTCAAGTTTCCAACCCCAAATATTATGGCAAACAGTGTCAAAATCATCATCTAAATAATAGTGAAGAATTAATTCCAGCTCTTTGGAAGCCAGCTGCAATTAAAGTAATATTGCCTAAACAATAATCCTGAAATATTTCAAATTCTATCTAAATTTTGAAAAATAAAATAAAATCAAACTAAACATCATATGTCAAATTTTCCTGTTTTATCATACCTTAAAAAAATCTTAATCTAATAATATAGAAATCAAACTACAGTGTGTTTTTTTTTTATGAGCACTTTTTTGAAAGCAATTTTACCCCACTTATAGTTATCAGAATTTAATGATTAATGGCTTATTTTCTTCGTTTTTTAAGGGAAATTATGAAACAACAAAAAAAATTACAGTTTTTGTTGAAAAAGTACAGTAAAGTTGAAAATTAAAAACTTAGGTGACAACATCTAAAAATGGTTTTAGCGCATTTTTCTTATGCTCAAAATTTGATTTTCAGTAGTCGACTTTGGGGGGCCAGTACTTTCTCCCTAATTGAGATATGGCCTTCAAACTTTGACCTATTCTAGTACATGTCCCCAATAGTATCTGTATAAATTTATAGCTCTATATCTCAACTTTGAAGCGTTTTGCAGCCATTCTTGCAAAAGGTAGAATATTTGAACATAAGAAAAATGCGCTAAAACCATTTTTAGATGTTGACACCTAAGTTTTTAATTTTCAACTTTACTGTACTTTTTTAACAAAAACTGTAATTTTTTTGTTGTTTCATAATTTCCCTTAAAAAACGAAGAAAATAAGCCATTAATCATTAAATTCTGATAACTATAAGTGGGGTAAAATTGCTTTCAAAATACGATACCTTCTAATGTTTCATTCAAGTCTCTCAAATATTTTTAAAAAATCGAGATTTCATGATTTCTCATGGGAGGGTGGTGGTACCCTCCCCTGAAATAGTTATAAACCTACCTAGGACCTATGAGAAGCTACCCTGTTAGGAAGAGCCCGATTGGTTCAATGGTTAGCGAGATCCTTTGGTACACACAGACAGACAGACAAACAGACAGACAAACAGACAGACAGACAAACAGACAGACAAACAGACAGACAAACAGACAGACAAACAGACAGACAGACAAACAGACAGACAGACAAACAGACAGACAGACAAACAGACAGACAAACAGACAGACAAACAGACAGACAGACAAACAGACAGACAGACAAACAGACAGACAAATATACAGACAAACAGACAGACAAAGAGACAAACATCATGATACTTTATTTTTAGGATTTAGCTTAAAACTTTGGGTACATTTATTGAATTTGTTTGGGTTAATTAAAATTTGTGTTCAATCTTTTAAACCAATAATTTTAATTTACAGAAGGGATAAATTTGTTTATAATCATAGGGGACGTACATTTTTTTTATTGTCTTATGTCTTACGGTCTCTGAGTAAGGTATTTTTTGTGTAAGTTCTTTATGTAAGGGAAGCTTAAGGTCTGATTTATTGTCATTGGATGGTTTTAGGCTATATATTTACCCGCGATTGTAGCTCAACACGTGGCGCATCTGCTCGTCGTCGGGAAGGTGATAGGTTCGAATATCGGTCCGACACCGCGTCATAAGGATATTAAAAATGGTTTCTACTGCTGCTATGTCAGATGCATGACATAAATAGTTGGGGGAATGTCTTGGCCAAAAACAGATGCAACTCATTACCATGCACAGTTTTGACTTCTTAGACGTGCAATCAAAGAGTTGGTTGTCTGATGGGTGTTGATACCCTAGACGATTGAGCGCGTTACACTGTAATTTGAAATAGCGGAGTGACGTGGAGTGGACTTGTACCGGAAGCGTCACCACGCCCCTTGAGTCAATAGTCAATTGAGGCAATTTTATAGTATCTTTCTTCCGACTTAATTCTGAGAACATTATTATAAGCAAGGCTTCTCTATAATTAAATCCTATAAAGAAAAGTATGTCCTTTTACTGCTGTCTGTTTTAATGCAACACATTTATGTACAATTTTGTTTAGACTTGCAAATTAATGTTCTACTAATAAATTTCTGACAATCTACAAGAATTATTACTTGTTTATTCTTCCCTCTGATTTTAGAGCTTTGCTTTATGGCTGTTGTCACCCTTGTTTTCTCACTAACTAAGGTATGCTTCTAAAATATAGATTTAATTAGCATAGTAAAAGCAGGAAGGAAGGTGAAACTTGGCTGTTTATTACACTAGTCCCCATAGTTTTATAATAACGTATTCTTATTTGTTGGGTTGACAACTTTGGGGACTTTTAATAGATTTTTATTGGCTAGTTTATTAAGTTGAGTTTTCAAATGTTTGAACCACATATTGTAATTGGCAGAAGGGGTGATTTTGTGTATTAGCATCGAAGATGTACATTAATTTAACGGCTATTGTCTTATCCCTTTAGATCCCCGACACAACCCACGTTACATGCGTACCTACTACTAAGTTAGTTTAAGCACAAAAGAAGCTTTACGCTAACATTACGCCACAATAATCCAAATTTTCAGCAATTTTAAATGGAATAAATTGCTGAATCACGTCCCCTTTAAAAAAATACTGAAAAGCTTATGGTTAATGTTAAACTGTATTCAATTTATCTTTCCCTGTTTTTCCTAAAATTGCTGTATATTAAATTTTTTGCCTTATGGCTATTTTGTAAAATTTACATGTGGTTTTAATAGCGAAGCTTTTCTATATTTAGGTTCGTCTGTTCGTCCTTATGCCCGACTGCCCCGACATTTTTTTTTAACTGTTATTTCAGTCATGTTAGAGTTGTCCTATCAATTTTAAACTTTGCATGGTGACTTCTGTAACAGTTTGAAAGAAAAGTAACCTGTATTTAAAAAAAAACTTCAGCCATTGATTTTTGTATGGTATAACTATCAATTCGTCTGATTTTAGAATAATGATTCCTAGGACAACAAGGCATAATATTGTAAGCAAAGTATCTCTATAATCAATCATTAATCAAATTAAAGCATGTTTACAAATTGAATCCAGTATTTGCATTAAATTTTGATTCCCTTTTTAAGGCCTATAATTTAATGTAAATGTTCGGTTGGGCAATCATCTGATTTTATAGCTTCACTCTTATTGATGTTGTCATCCTTGTTTTCTGTGTGATAAGCGTTTACCTGCAGGGAGTGAGGGGATATAGAGGTTTTATTGTAAAAGTACCCACAGTTTTATAACAACGCTCTTTATTCATTGGCTTAACAATTTTGATTAAATTCCAAACGTGTCAACCACTTATTTTAACCTACAGAAAGGTTAATTTTGTGTGTCATCATTGGGGATGTGTATCAGTTTAGCAGCTGCCTGCAATTGTCTTATCCCTGAGATCTCTGGTTTGTAAGTGCATGTGTGTGTGTGGTTGTGTATGTGTGTGCGTGTTAGTGTGTGTGTATGTGTATATGTGTGTGTAAGTGTGTGTGTATGAAAGTGTGAGTGTTTCAGCTTTCTATCTTTTATAGGAGCTGAGGAAAATCATGTTTCTTCACTTTGTGACTGCCAGACAGTCGGACGGACAGACACTTTGAATTATAGAGTAGCTTTGCCACTAACAATGTATAAATGTGTTTGGGTGTAAGGATGTGTGTGCTGATTGATGAGGGTAAAATTTTTTGTGTATGTTTATGTGAGGTGTATAGATTTTGCTATTTACATGACCTTGAGTCAACTTTTTAAAAAAACTGTAAATTACAGATTTAAATTATTTTGCTTTCAAATTCCACAAGGATAATATCAGTTATATATTATCTGTGAATATGATAAGACTTTGCTTAGTGAGTTATCTTTTTAGTTAATCAGCCACTCTATAACTAGGAAATGTCTGTATATTTTTTTTTAGTTAAAAAATAACAGTTTTAAGATGAGTTACCTTTTGTAAAGTTTGATTTTAAAAAAAAATTTCTATAACTACCTAACTGATTGAGTTCTTCTTTATACAGTAGCTTCACATAGATTATTCCGTTTTATAAGCAAACCTTTAGATATTTCTGCCCCTTTCTTACCCTTAAAGCAGTAGATGCTATGGTTGCAGCTGCAAGTATTTCAATTAAGCAGCGGCCATTGTCCTATCCCTATAGATCTCTGGTTTGTGAAGGCTTATGTGTGTTGGGGCTGTATAGGTGTGTGTGTATGTATGAGTGTGTGTGTGTGTATGTCAGTGTGTGTTGGTGGGTGGGTGTTGTGTGTGTGTGTATGAGTGTTTGTGTATGTGTGTGTGATGTATGTTGTGGTGTGGTGGTGCGTGTGTGTGTGTACAAGTGTATGTGTGTTGTGGTTTGGTGGTTTGTTTTTATATGTGTGTATGTGTGTGTGAGTGTGTGTGTGTTGAGGGGTGGTGTGTGTGTGTGTATGTGTGTCTGGGTGTTTGTGTGTAAGGATGTGTGTGAGCTGATTGGTGAGAGTAGAAATATTTTTTTTGTGTGTGTGTGTATGTGCGTTTGAGTGTGTGTGTAAGTGTGTGGGGGTGTATGAATATATGTGTATGAGAGTGTGTGTATGTATGTGTGTGTTTGTGTGTGTGTGGGTGTGAATAGATATTGATCTATACTTGACCTAGAGTTAACTTTCTAAAACTTTAAAAAAAAAACTGTAAATCACAGATTTTATTATATTATTTTCTATTTTTACTCACTCTCAGTTCTATATCATCTGTGAACATGAAAAGACTTAGCTTAGTGAGTTATTTTTTTTAGTAGCGAAGCTACTCTATAATTTAAAATGTCCGTCCATCAGTCCTTAATGTTATGGTGAAAACATAATTTTCTTGGTCTGTTATTTGGAGTGCTAGATCGATTTATAGATTTTTTCGTGATTTTCTCAATTCCTTTTAAAGATAGAGGGTTGAAATTTTAGGGATTAATCAATTTTAGATTCTACTTATTTTCACAAAGTTTTAATAAGATTTGTCTCCTAATTGGGGTGCTAGATTGATTCCTAGATTTTTAGGTTTTCTTAATTTTCTCGATTCCTATTCAGGATTGACAGCTGAAATAATCAGGGATTGAATATTAATTGAGGTGCTAGATTGATTCCTAGTTTTTGTGATTTTAGAGGTTGCGTGATTTTAAAGGTTTCCTGTTTTATCTATTTAGATGTTTATTGTATGACACTGCTCTATAGTAATTTTTTTTCTAATATCCATTCATAATTTTTTAGCTTTGCTACTTATGGATGTTGTAATCCTGTTTAAGTTTAAAGTTTAAGATATCTTAAATAAAAGTAACAGGATGTTTGTCTTTTTGTCTAAATTTTGTAGTTACTAATAGATCCAGGGAAGGTTTATAAGCATTTTTGAGAGAAGTTGCCCCTACAAAAAAATGTCCCCTAGTGAACTCACAAAACCTATTATATAAAGTAGTAAGGTCCGTTTGTCTTTAGCAAAGGATCTCCTTAACCCCTGAACAGATATGTTTCTCTTTTATATTGAAGCTACTTTTAGGTCCAGGGAAGGTTTTTTAACTATTTTGGGGAATGGTATCTTATCTCTCCCAAAAAAAATTTAAATGGGGGTGTTGAAACTCCCCCCCCCCCCACCCCATCTCAAAGGCCACAAGAGGCTTCAAGAAGCATATCTGTATTTAAAATAAAACTACAAATAACTTGATTTTATCCATTTTTCAGATAAATTTATTAATTGAAAAAGCATTGAATACATTTTTCTCTCCTTTTTTTTACAATACAATCCTAACCCTAAAATTCCTTATTGTTCTTAAGATTCCAAGGAGAAATATAGTAATCTGAGTTAAGTAAAATTGGCTATTTAGTCTTTAAAATGTAATTTATTTTTCAGTTTTGTTTGCTGTGTTTCACAACTGGTAATTTTACAGAGGAAATACAGGTACTGCACATAAAAAAAACATTTGACTAATTATTTCTTGTATTTTAAAATTAAAGTGTTTATTAAGAACTTTTAAGTTGAATAATTATTATTATATTGCAAATTAGATAATGAGTAAAAATTTTTTCGCTTTAAAGCCCAATTCATAACAGGTTTTCTTATTTTTCATAAAAAATCCTTGATTTTTACCAACTAAGTAAAAAAATTATTCATCACCAAAATAATTGCCAATAAAGTATGACCCAATAAAAATTGTGTATATTATTCTAAAACTTTTTCTTTAATGTGACAGAGAAAGATTTAGGGGCTTAAAAAAAGGGGATGGGGGAAATAAGAGAGAAAACTAGTGTTTTATGAAAAATATAAAATCAGAAGCATAATAGGCTTTCATAAACTATGTACTAGATCTATATAAAGAAATTTTTATTTTATCAGACTTGATTTTATAAAAGAAATTTCCATTGTGATTAATAAAATAATTTATCTTTTTGTGTTAAATTAGGACATTTTCTCAATGATAAGAAACTTCTTACATTGAAGATTAGAGTATAACCTTACTATTTTAATACTGTTACTTATTTAGATTTTAGGAGAACCAACTAATTTGGAGAAAGGTAGATATGTGTTATAAATACATTATGCATGCTTAATTTTATATTAAATGGTAAGATTTAATAAATTTGACAAAGTTACAAGAAAAGTAAAAAACTATAGGATTAAAAAATGTTTTTTCAAAATCTTATAAATATTAAATTTTTTTTTTAGAACTATTGTATGAAGTTTCACTTTGTTCGAAGGTCAAAGGGTACAGAGATGAAAGTAGATTAAAAGAATTGGTGAAAGAAGGAGTTAACTTAGAAGTAAAGCATACAGATGGAGGTAAATTGATTGAATCAAAATCAAGTTAGTTATTACAAAGATTTTAGGTAAATAACTATTTCAACTATAATATTGAATTTTTCTAATAACTTTAAAGCTGTTATTTGTTAATATGTTCAATTAATGAAAGGTTACTTAAGGATTGTTCCAATTTTTTATTCATTTGAGAGAAGTTTTATGAGCTATTAACTAGTAGCATTTTAAATTTATAAATATTTAATCAATTTTTACACATAATTAGTTTTAAAACTTACCTTAAAATAGAAAGAAAAGTATTTCATTTTTTTTTTTTGTAATATTGATCATTGATAATAATTGGTATTCCAAATATTCTGGCAATGTGTGATCACACAACAAAACTTTCTCTCTCCTCTTAATGGACAAATAACATGGCATTTGATTTCTATATTGACAAAATAATTTGGAAACCTACTACCATATTTTCCAAAAATGTAATACATTTTTTTTTGTATTTTAAGCCAAAATGTATGGATTACAATATAAAAAAAATTATGAGGTGCTAAAAATGTTTTCTTCTTTTTTAATAACCCTATTATATTATAATATAAAAGGTGCTTTAGCATTTAGGGGGAATATAAAGGACCTTTGTCCTCCAGAATAGGATAATGATTAGGATTAAGGGAAAATAAAAAAAAATCCATTTTATCATTATGGTTCTTTATGTTACCTTAAAAGCAGAGTGGCAGTTGATGGCTTATGCAGTAACTATTATTTATTTCAGCAACTGCTCTTCATTTTGCAACACAAAACGAATGCCTATCAATTGTACAACTACTGTTAAAACATGGAGCTAATGTTGATTCTAGAGATGATCATGGTAAGTAAAATGGGATAAAATTACATACAAGCCTAGTTCAAAAAAAAAAATTCTGATTTTCTCTTAGGTCAACTTAAACAAGTATGATTAAATTATTATGTATTTTGATGAAAATCCTTAATTCTAGCATCATATTTTTTTCTACACTGCATGAAATATTTTCTTTTAAAGTTCCTCCTTCCCTGATTTCAGGTTGAACTTCCTGCACTTATAAAGTCTTGAGTTTGGACCCTTATAGATATTTGTTTATGAATACTTATCAAAAATGGTATTGTGTCATCTGTTTGATACTCTGCTTAAGATATATTTTATTTTAGGTTGGACTAGTCTTATGATTGCTTCATCGTATGAATTTCTACCCATCGACTATCCACCTCCAGACTATGAATTTCAACCTCCAGACCCAAGAATAATGGAAACTCTTTTGGAATATGGAGCAGATGTCAATGCTAAAAATAATGAAGGTTGGTAATATAAATGAAGTTACATTTTTGAACAATTAAATGTCATATATAATTTCCTTTGTTGATTTTAAATAATTTAAATTAAAAATTTATTCATAATAAAAAATCTTCACATTAAAATAATAGATTTGAAATAAGTTACATTTAGGTACAACTAGTCTTATGCTTGCATCAGACCCGGGAGTATTCAAATTATTACTAGAACATGGAGCAGATCCAAATGCTAAAAATTATAAAGGTATCTTCCAGATATTATTTGATATATTACAGCAAATTATAAGCATTTCAATTTTAATGATTCCTATATTGATGCTGTAATAAAGAATAGGGGCATTGTTTATTTGTTAGTTACACCCAACCTCAAGGCTTAATAGGTTTTTTTTTTAAACATGGAAACAGTTTTCAGAGGATGTACTGGGACTAGAATTTTAATCTGTCTGTAGCTCTGAACCAATATGATCCTTCTTTATAATTATATTTAGAGAGGGTACCATTACCCTCCTAAGAATTATCACCCTGGAAAAAAATTTAAAAATTTTTCTTCTATTTCTTATAAAACTGAAATATAAAAAAAACAGGAGGGCTGATGACTTACTCCAATCCCCCTAAAATTCCCCTAGAGGCTCTCTAAATTATAAACTGCTACAGGATTCATCATGTACATTTGAAAACCAGACATATCTAACATACCCAAATCAACAATAAGCGCTTTATGTTACTGAAACACTTACTGAACACCCTAATTACAATAAAGTTTGCATTAAAATATTAGACCTTTAGTGATAAGATTTGCTTGGGGTAGTTAATAAACTAATGATTTTACCTAGCAATCACAAGGTTTAAATTTTTACAGGGTTATTGAGAATAAGACAATGAATCATACATTGTTGTACATCCACAATGATAATAATTGATATATATCTTTATAAAATTCAAATCATGGGTTGAAAGGATTTAACTAGTTTGGACAAACCCATCAACAATTAATATAAACCAACAAATAAGCTTTTTAAAGAATACATTGGCATTTATTTAATGCAAATGCAAACACTTTTCTAAGCTTTCTAAGTTAAGCAAAAAAACTTTTAACAGTCATAGTATACATTTCAAGATTGGTTTTTAATCATTTGACCCATTCACTCCCACACGTTGATAAAACTACGATAAAGCCATATACTATATTTGCTCATATTTACTTATCAGAATTACAAAATGGTATTGTGTTTTCTGCTTGTTACTAGATAGAAAGATTTATATAATTTAATTTAGGTTGGACTAGTCTTATGCTGGCTTCATCTTTTCAATTCCAATATTCATACCTCTATGAATATGAACCTCTTGATCTAAGAAAAATCAAAATTCTACTGGAATATGGAGCAGATGTCAATGCTCAAAATGATGAAGGTTAGTAATATGAATAAATCTAAAACAGTCAGGCCTCTTGTGGTACCTTAATCGGTTAGGGGTGGGGGGGCGTTCAACGCCCCCACCCTATTATCTCAGTTTCTATTAGAGCTAGAGGGCAACATTTTTTTGTGCAAGTTCCCTGTTTGATAATAAATTTCCGACTTTAAGTAAGTCAAAGTCAATTTTCGCTTCTTTCACCCTTTTTTAAACAACCTTTGTTTTTAGGTCCTTTTTTACTTAAAAATTTCAAACAGCTGTAATTTTCTTATTTTTGAAGCTGGAAGAACCATGTTTTTTCAGAAAATGTTTATTTTTATGTAAATTTTATATTAGAAATTTTAATTGGTTATGTAGACATGTTAGAAAAGTTAAAAATTTGACATCTGTAAGTTAAAAATTGTGGCCACAGGAGTCTTTTAAAGATTTCTGGAGACCTGGAGGATCAGGACCTGCAGGATCATACCTGGAACCTGAAATTGACTTGAACATCTGTATTTCATATGAGGATGTACTACTAGAGGATATTTTAGTTCTTTTGTAAGATAAAATGCTTTGTTTAAGTTAAAAAAATATTTTTGCTCTTTACCTGGATGACCCTGCAAGGTTTGCTGGCATCCTGTGCCCGCCAGGATGGAGATATTCAAAAAATTCTCAGTTATGTGTCATACCCATACTTAAAAAGTCACGCAGTTTGGGCTCTTTATCTTTCACACAGAGAAAATGGGATAGAAAATGAAATAGACCGTTAAGTAATAAATTTAAAATTAAATTAAAAATATATTCATAATCAAAAAAAGTCTTTACATTAAAAGAATAGATTTGAAAGAAGTTACATTTAGGTACTACAAGTCTTATGCTTGCCAAATACCCAGAGATAATCAATTTGTTACTGCAACATGGAGCAGATCCCAATGCTAGAGATTATGAAGGTTTGTTTCTCAGATATTAGCAGTGCTTGTATCATTAAATCACAGTGCTTATGCTGCTAGTGTGCCAATTTTTGAATCCATTATGCGGTGGGGTTCCCCCAACCCTTTTTTTAAAATCAGGAGGTTGATTTGGGGGGTAGGGGGATTGGGGGTGCCCTATCCCCTAAGAAAATGCATAAAATTCACCACAGGACCAATACCTATATTCTCTAAAAAAAAAGAATTTGGAAAGGGGAGATATTTTTTCTACAATAAAAAAGCTTAAAACCACCTCAGGACCAGTGGGTATATTCCCTGAAGTGTAGAGCAGTTACATAGATCATAAGCTAAAGACAGAGATCAAGGTTTTTTCCCTTATTATCTGCTAATTACCTCTACATGTTATTTAAACAAAATATTGAACTTATTTTTTTAAATCTAGGAAGAACTGGCCTTATGTATGCAGCTTGTGGATATAAAAATGATTATAATAATAATTTACTAAGAATGTTTATTGAACATGGAGCTAATGTCAATGCCAAGGATAATAAAGGTAAGTTACATATAGGCTTGCCCTTATCCTGAGGGGCTACCCTGTATCAAATATAACCTAACCTTAATAATAACACACCAAAAAATACTCCAACCCCTTATTTCATATTGTAAAAGTAAAATTGTGCAATATAATTATTGGTTGTCAGCAATAGTTCAATCTTTAGCTAATACAAAAAGTACACTGAAAAATGTACTAGGGAGACAAACAAAACAAATGTACTAGAAAACAAAGCCACTACAGGTCAAACATACCAGGGGTTAAAAGGGAAAAATGGGGACATCTCTATGAAAAGGGGTTTTTGTATTGTAGAAATTGGCATTTAAATTTGCTTTTAGACAATATAATTTATATTGAAATTTTATCATGAGCACTGGAATTTTCATCTGCCTGAAAAGTCATTTTTAAATGCCTTTATTCTATTTTTATGTTATTGAAGCTCAAGGCTTAGAATTTGGGGTATTGGGTCTACTTGTGACAGTCTTTCAGCAGTTAAAGTGAATGCTTCCTTTAAGGAAACATGAGCCTGTTTTTCCCCATCTATGATATATGATGTTAAGGTTATGATAAATAGATGACATTTTTAGCTGCTTTTAGTTACTTTAAATCAATTATTTGAAAAAAAAAGATGTTCACTAATTTTTGTTAACATTGATCTTTTTAGGTCTTACTGCTTTGGATTGTACTCGGAAGAAAATCTATGGTCATAATGATTTTCCATATAATCATGAAAAAGAAGAAATAGCAGTTATACTCAGAAAACTTGGTAATTTCATTTTAAATTAAAACTTAAGTATAACAAAACAAAGTATACTTTGGTACTTGGTTTACGTTACCTTACCTCATAAGGGCATGATTTTCCTTTGAGTTATAAGTGATCATCTAGCTGGAGAATCCAGAGCAATATTAGCTTGTAAAGGGATGCGATACTCTAATACCCAAGGATATTAGTTTTTGTAAGATCCAACAGACAACCAATCCCATAATTGCATGACCTTTATCTGAGAAGTCCCAACTGTGCATAGTAATGAGTTGCACCTGTTTTTGGACCAATAAATTCCCACTACTCTAACTTTTTATGTTGCTCACCTGACATAGCAGCAATAGGAACCATATTTAACGTCTTTGGTTATGATGCTGTGACAGAAATTTGCCAAAACATTTTTGATTACAGTTTATGAAATATATATTTTAGTTATTGCTATTGCCTTTTTCTTATATCTAGGTGCTCCAAGGAAAGAAATTACAGAAATTATTCATGATTTTGCAGTTAATGTGGTTAATGATGTAAAGCTTACGAGTTTCATAATCTTTTATATTTTTATTCGTCCAATCTTGGGATTTTTTAATATTATTGATTGTCCAATATCTTGTTTTCCTTTTCCTGGAGGACGTTAACTAACATCAATTTAATCTAAAATGAAATTGTTAATTAAAATTAGTTTCTCAATAATCGTAAATAAATATATTTATTCAACTTCAATTTTAAATTTTAAATACAAAATAAACAATGCTTTATAAAGTAAATATGAACAAATTAAATAATTAAAATCAAAATTGGGAAAATAGATAATAAAGTTATTTATATTCTTAAAATAAAGTAACATGATGTTTGTTTTTCTGTGCCAAAAGACCTTGTTAACCACTGAAACGATAGGGTTCTCCTTTATAAAATAGCTCCTCATAGATCATGGAAAGTTTTATAACTATTCTGGGGAAAGTACCACAACCCTCTGAATAGAGATTGTAGGAACATAAATTGAAATAGTATCATAAAAAAGTAAAAAAATAAATTTTAAGCAGCTATCCCTTAACTAGATTACTAAGTTTTACTTTATTACTGTCAACCATTCTGTTTTACTGAATATATTGTTAGTTTAGTGTTGCCGCACTTTATACTTTATGTCTTTATCTTTTAATACAATATTGTCTGTCCATTTGAAGCTTAAGATCTTGGTGAGAGCTGAACCGATTTGGCTCTAGTCTTCAGGGAATATATTACTGGTCCTGTGGTGGTTTTAAGCTATTTTCTTGGGGGATACTTACACATACAAGATTAATAAATAATCATATTTCAAGTGCAATTCAAAATTATGCAAAGTTTTACTTTGTAAATAAGAAAGAAATTAAATATAAAAAAAGTATGTCTTTTATTAAATACTAATTAATTTCGCATCTTATTATGGATAGATTTCTGCAGATATTAAAATGAAAAATGCTAAGATTTAAACCAGTTTTGTTAGTCCTGAGTTCCAGGCTAACAAAACTGGTATTAATTTAATTACTTTCATTTAATATTTGTGGAAATATTTTTCAAATACAATGCCCTACATGATTCTCAGTATGGCTGAGAACCGGTTCTAATCCAGCAAATATAAAATTTTTTTGAACCCATACTAGATAGATTGTTATCAGATTAACATTGCTTAACTTGCATGCTAATATGGACCTCATTTATTAGTCAGTTCCTTCATCTAGTAGGAGGGGAGGGGATGGAGTAAAGGAGTTGGATGGGGGGTATCTTTATTTTAGCCAGTTGCAAATATTTCTTTATCAGAGTACATGAAAATTTGGTGTAACATCCAGGGCTGTGCCAGATATCCTGCCATTTTCAATATCCGGCCGGATACCAGATATTAAAACTATCGGGATACCGGAAATCTGGCTGATTTCTAAAGCCGGTAATTTGCTGGATATCTGGCCATATATCGGATATCAGGAGTTAGAAATCAGCCGGATATTCGGTATCCGACCAAAAAAGTATCTGGCCCAACCCTAGTAACATCCAAGTAAACCCAGAACCACTTCATTATGCAATCTAAATTTTCCTGGATATTTTGTCTACGGTAGTCCATAAGTGTACAGCTTTATAGTACATTGTTTCTATTTGTTAAAGCAACAGGTATGATAAAAGAAAAATATTCTGTTTTAAGAAAAATGCTTATATTTCAATCAAAATCTATATTTTTGTATTTTTTATTGATCCACTTCATTATGCAAATCAAAAGAAAATCAATGGGAAAACGTTTGTTTTGCCCTTTTCTCCACTTTTAAAAATTATTCTGATAAAATAACAACTTTTTAAGGGATTCATGCATTAATTATAATGTAAAACAGTTTAAGGTAGATTTTAATAATTTTTCTAAATAAGAAATAATCAAAAAAAAGAAATTCTATCCCTATCAATTTAGAGGACAGCTGCCGACCCCCAGTCTTATGGATGAAGCTAAATACATGTTAAAAACAAAAATTAGCCTGAAAAGTATACAAAAATGTTTTTTGATGTGTTAAAAAAAATCCATTTTAAAATCTTGATTTTGAGGATGATAGCCTTTAAGATGCTCTTACTGGTGGTGATGGTGAGCTAAATGTTATCAAAGTGCATGCCCATGATGAAAACTTATATATTGAACTATGGTCCAATTTTTGTAGTCATAGCAGCCTCCAGCCAAGCAATATTAAAAAAAAAAAAAGATTACAATTTTAATTACTAAAATTCATAAAGTAAATAATGTAGTTTTTAGATAATGGTTATATTTCATGTCGAGAGGCTCCACTGGAGGCTGCTATGACTACAAAAAATGGTACATAGGTTAATAGACAAGTGGTTGTAATGGTCATGTACTTATATAACATTTAGCTCACCTTCACCACCAGTAAGAGCATCTTAAAGGCCATCATCCTCAAAATCAAGATTTTAAAATAAATTTTTTTAACACATCAAAAAACATTTTTGTATACTTTTCAGGGTAATTTTTATCTTTAACATGTATTTAGCTTCATCCATAAGACAGGGGGTCAGCAGCTGTCCTCTAAAGTGATAGGGATAGAATTTCTTTTTTTCAATTATTTCTTATTTAGAAAAATCATTAAAATCTACCATAAACTGTTTTTCATTATAATTAATGCATAAATCCCTTTAAAAATTGTTATTTTATCAGAATTATTTTTTAAAAGTGGAGAAAAGGGCAAAACAAACGTTTTCTCATTGATTTTCTTTTGATTTGCATAATGAAGTGGATCGGTAAAAAATACAAAAATATAGATTTTGATTGAAATATCAGCATTTTACTTTAAACAGAATCTTTTTCTTTTATCATATGTGTTGCTTTAACAAATAGAAACAATGTACTGTAAAGCTGTACACTTATGGACTACCGTAGACAAAATATCCAGGAAAATGTAGATTGCATAATGAAGTGGTTCTGGGTTTAATAATATGTCAATTGATTAAACAGGAAGATTTGAAACTTTCTGAACTGCAAAATGAACATCATGATCATCATCACTGTGAATAAAACTTGAACCATCCTGTCAAATAAACTTTTTTAAAATCAGGGATCTTAAGGGATAAGACAAAATTTATTTACATACGTATATACCCTAATATATGTTTTAGGGGAAGGGAGGATTATTCACAGGGCTATAATGGGATAATACAATGGCCAAGAAATTGATGTACAAGACCTTAGATGATACACAAAATTACCCCTTCTGTAGATTACAACAAATTAATATTCAACAAAAGGACCCAAAGATTTTAAGTCAACCAAAAAGAAAACTTTCTCTTATAAAACTTTGGGGACTAGTGTAATAATCAGCCAAATGTCCCCTCCTTCCTTTTTTTTTATAAAAAGTCTTAATTGTATAAAAGCAAAAATTATGTACACATATCAATAAGAATTTGAAAGAAGAAGAATTTATAATTGAAATGAAAACAAACATTTATCATGAAAGAAAATAATGAAATATCATATTGTAACTGTAAAGAAATAGTTTTTAATTTAATTTCTATTTTAGATTAAAAAGTTTCCCTTGTTAAAGACGACATTTACTCTATCTCCTAACCTAAATATAATATAATATATCCAAAAATAATTCCATATGAATTTTAGTTACATTTATTACTAATAGTTATGCCCCTTGAGGCTAAAAGGGAAAATGAGGGAGGGGAAGCCGAAGGGTTGCTCTTTTTATTTGAATTTTAGTTTTTTAAAGAAAAAGTAAGAAAGTGGGACGATTCTCTTGGGAAGAGAACCATATTGGTTCAGAAGATAGTAAGATCTTATGGTACAGAAACGCAGAGGGAAAGAATGACAGACATTAAATTCCCTAATTTTGAATGTTGTCATTCTTTCTATTTTCTATATTTGTAGAAAAATACAGGGATATAAAAGGACAAGACAATAGCCAAAAATTGATGTAGATCTTCAATGATGATGCACAAAATTAAAATTAGTGGTTAAAACGTTTGGAGACTCAACTTATTAAAGCAACCAATCAAAAAATCAATTCAAAGTCCCCAAAGTTGTTAAGCAAACGAATAAGAAAATGTTATTATAAAACTTTAGGTACCTTAGTTCATTTAGTAGAATGATGGAATGTGTAGAAATTTCTGTGCCACTGTTTCCATTATATTCTCTAGGTGGGGACCAAAAGGAACCATATTATGTAATATATATTTCAAAATATGAAAGTAACAGTGTGTTTGTCTGTCTGTCTATGTAGCATATGATGTCTTTAACCAATATGGTTCTTTTATATTATATTCTCTAGGTGGGGACCAAAAGGAACCATATTATGCAATATATATTTCAAAATATGAAAGTAACAGTGTGTCTGTCTGTCTGTCCATATCCAGTATCCGGTCAGATAATAAAAATGACCGGATATCTGGCCAAACTGAATATTCGGCCCAACCCTACAAAAGATTTCTCTAACCAATATGGTTCTATTTTCTGAGGAAAATCATGTTTTCCCCACTTCGTGACAGCCAGTCGGACATTTTGATTAATAGAGTAGCTTTGCTACTAACAATGTATGCATGTGTTTGGGTTTTTGTGTGTAAGGATTGTCTGTGTGCTGATTGATGAGTGTAGAATTTTTTGTGTAAGCGTGTGTGTATGTGAGGTGTAAAGATTTTGCTCTTTACATGACCTTGAGTCAACTTTAAAAAAACTGTAAATTACAGATTTAGATTATTTCACTTTCAAATTCCACAAGGATAATATCAGTTATATATTATCTGTGAATATGACAAGACTTTGCTTAGTGAGTTATCTTTTTAGTTAATCAGCCACTCTAGAACTAGGGAATGTCTGTATATGTGTTTTAGTTAAAAAAAAAACAGGTTTAATATGAGTTACCTTATATAAAGTTGGATTTTTTAAAAAAATTTCTAAAACTACTTAACTTATTGAGTTCTTCTTTATACAGTAGAAGATTCACATAGATTATTTCATTTTTAACAGCAAACCTTTAGATATTTCTGCCCCTTTCTTACCCCTACAGCAGTAGATGCTATGGTTGCAGTTGCCAGTATTTCAATTAAGCAGCGGCCATTGTCCTATCCCTATAAACCTCTGGTTTTTAAATATGTGTGTGTATGTATGAGTGTGTGTGTGTTTGGGTTTTTGTGTCTAAGGATGTGTGTGTGTATGTGAGTATGTGTGGGTGTGTGTGCGTGGATTTTGTGTGTGTGAATTTGCATGGATTTTGTGTGTGTGTGAGTGTGTGTGTTGATGTGTGTGTGATGTATGTTAAGTGGTGTGGTGTGGTGGTGCGTAAGCGTGTGTATATGTGTATGTGTGTTGTGGTTTGCTGGTGTGTGTGTATGCTTGTGTGAGTGTGTTGTGGGGTGGTGTGTGTAAGTATGTGGGTGTGAATGAATATGTGTGTATGAGAGTGTTTGTATGTATGTGTGTTTGTGTGTGTGTTGGTGTGTATAGATATTGACCTATACTTGACCTAGAGTTAACTTTCTAAAACCTAAAAAAAACTGTAAATCACAGATTTTATTATTTTACTTTCTATTTTTACTCACACTCAGTTCTATATCATCTGTGAACATGAAAAGACTTAGCTTAGTGAGTTATCTTTTTAAGTAGCAAAGCTACTCTTTAATTAAAATTGTCCGTCTATCAGTCCGTAACATTATGGTGAAAACATAATTTTAACGGTCTTTTCTTTGGGGTGCTATATCAATTCCTAGATTTTTAAGTTTTTGTGATTTTCTCAATTCCTTTTAAAGATAGATGGTAGAGATATTAGAGGTTAATCAATTTTAGATTCTACTTTTTTTCACGAAGTTTCAATAAGAATTGTCTATCAATAGAGGTGTTAGATTGATTCCTAGTTTTTGTGATTTTAAACGTTGCATAATTTAAAAGGTTTCCTGTTGTACCTATTTTATCATGTTAAATGTTTTTTTTTATTACTGCTCTATAGTAATTTTTTTCCTAATATCCATTCATAATTTTTGAGCTTTGCTACTTATGGATGTTGTAATCCTTGTTTAGTTATTCACTTCTTTCTCACTAAGGGAATGTCTGTGTGAGTTAAAAATGATTAGCTTAAAGTTAAAGATATCATAAATAAAAGTAACAGGATGTTTGTCTGTGTGTCTTTTTGTCTAAATTTTGTAGCTACTAATAGATCCAGGGAAAGTTTATAAGCATTTTTGAGAGAAGTTGCCCCTACAAAAAAATGTCCCCTAGTATACTCACAAAACCTATTATATAAAGTAGTAAGGTCCGTTTGTCTTTAGCAAAGGATCTCAATAACCACTGAACAGATATAGTTCTCCTTTACATTGAAGCTTCTTTTAGGTCCAGGGAAGGTTTTTTAACTATTTTAGGGGATGGTATCTTATCTCTCCCAAAATAAATTTAAATGGGGGTGTTAACACTCCCCCCCCACCCCATCTCAAAGGCCACAAGAGGCTTCTAGAAGCATATCTGTATTTAATATAAAACTACAAATAACTTGATTTTATCCATTTTCCAGATTAATTTAGTAATTCAAAAAGCATTGAATACATTTGTCTCTCCTTTTTTACAATACAATCCTAACCCTAAAATTCTGTATTGTTCTTTAATCAAAATTAAGATTCCAAGGAAAAATATAGTAATCTGAGTTAAGTAAAATTGGCTATTTAGTCTTTAAAATGTAATTTATTTTTTAGTTTTGTTTGCTGTGTTTCACAACTGGTAGTTTTACAGAGAAAATTCAGGTACTGCACATAAAAAAACAAAAATTAAAGTGTTTATTTTGAACTTTTAATATTATATTGTAAATTAGATAATGAGTAAAAGTACTCTTAGAAACAACTTTATCATTTTAAAGCCCAATTCATAATAGGTTTTCTTATTTTTCATAAAAATCCTTGATTTCTACCAACTAAGTAAAAACACCAAAGTAATAACAAATTATATTTATAAAGTATGGCCCAATTTATTCTAAAACTTTTTATTTAATGTGATAAAGAAAGATGTAGGGGCTTAATAAAAGGGGTGGGGGGAGTAAGAGAGAAAGGTATGTCTAGTTTCTAACTGGAATTTTATGAAATAGGAACCAAAATAGACTTTTTATAAACTATGTACTATGTAAATCTATATAAATAAGTTTTTTATATTATCTGACTTTGATATTTTAGCAAGAGCTTTATTGGCATATTCAAAGAAATGTCAATTGTTAAAAATGATTTTCTCAATTAAGGTCAATAAAAAATAATTTTACTTTTTGGGTCAAAATATAACATTTTCTCATTAATATAGTATTACCTTATTACTATAATATTTTTACTTATTTAGGTGAAAAGAGCACCAACTGAATTGGAGAAAGGTAGATATGTGTTTTACATTCATTATGCATGCTGCTTAATTTTACATTAAATGGTAAATGGGATATAATAAATTTGACAAAGTGAAAAGAAAAGTAAAATACTATAGGATTAGAAACTGTTTTTGCAAAATCCCTAAAATATTAAATTTTATTTTCAGAACTATTGCATGAAACTGCAAATTGTGGGGAGGATGAAAGCAGAATACAAGAATTGATAAAAGAATTGATAAAAGAAGGTGTTAACTTAGAAGTAAAGGATACAGATGGAGGTAAAATGATTAAATCTAAATAAAGTTAGTTATGGGGAAGATTTTAGGTAAATAACTATTTCAACTATAACATTTAATTTTTCTAATAACTATTATGCTTATTTTTGTTAATATGTTTAATTTATTGCAGGTTATTTGAGGATTATTTCAATTTATCAACTATTTAAGAGAAGTTTTATGAGCTTTTAAATAGTTGCATTTTAATTTATGAAGCAAGCAATTTTTACACATAATTTGTTAAATATCAGAAAGAAAAAAGAAGGAAATACTTTTTATTTTGATTTGATATCAATTATTGTTTCAAGATATCAGGGACCTTTGTTCTCCAGAATAGGAGAAAAATTAGGATCAAGGGAAAATTTTAAAAAATCCATCTTATCATAATGGTTCTTTATTTTTTATGTGAAAAGCAG
The DNA here is from genome assembly GCF_053477335.1 of Acartia tonsa. NCBI lineage: Eukaryota > Metazoa > Arthropoda > Copepoda > Calanoida > Acartiidae > Acartia > Acartia tonsa. The sequence continues at coordinate 47,689,257 of NC_137271.1, forward strand.
AGTGGCAGTTAGTATCCTATGCAGTAACTATTATTTATTTTCAGAATTTCCTCTTCATGTTGCAACACAAAACGAATGCCTATCAATTGTACAACTACTGCTAAAACATGGAGCAAATGTTGATTCTATAAATGATCATGGTAAGTAAAATGGGGTAAAATTATATCGAAGCCTAGTTCACAAAATATTATTTGGAGGTAATCTGATTATTCCTAGGTCAACTTAAACAAGTATAAAATATTTTATGATTATTTTGTATCACATTTTTTTAAACACTGCATGAAATATTTTCTTTTGTAATTCCTCCTTCCCTGATTTCAGGTTGAACTTGGGTGATGCACCGCTATAGTTGGAAATTTATTGCCAGTCAAAACTTGCTCCACTTATAAAGTCTTGAGTTTGGGGTCTGTATAATGTATAGAAATAATATAAGCTAAAAAACAAAAAGGGTGTGTGTCCTCCCCCCTTAAACTTCCTTCACAATCAATTAGGGTTAAACATCTTTAGTTTTAATGAAACCTAATACAGACTATATTTGCTCAAATTCACTTACAAAACATAACATAACATAACATTTATTTAACTTTATCATGGTTAAATACATTTAATAAAAATAGAAATTATTAATTGTAATACAAAAGTAAGGAACCACAAAGTCAACTAGGACCGTACAAATGCGTAATTCCTAATTTGTTTATAAGATTTTGTTAAAATTGGAGATGTAGATATTTGTTGGTTAAGAATTTTAGATAATATTTTCTTTACTTTTATATTTTAATTTAGGTTGGACTAGTCTCATGAGGATTTCCTCTCATGAATTCAAAACCTATTCTGGTTATGTCCTTGATCAACCACCTGACCTAAGAGTAATCAAAATTCTATTGGAATATGGAGCAGATATCAATGCTAAAAATAATGAAGGTTGGTAATATAAATGAAGTTACATAATTAAATGTTGTATATATTTTGTTTAAAAATTTACTTTGTTGAATAATTTAAATTAAAAATATATACAGGGTGCGCCACATAAAACCGGACTTTTTTAAAACGGTCATAGCGTCAAAACTACTTGACTAATCAGGACGTTTGACCCCACTATAAAAAGCTTAGGTAATGACCTTCAAGCACAAAAAAATCTTTGGACGAAGATGGGCTCGTACTCCGAGCTGGCCGCGCTTAAGTTCAACAAGGCAGATTCGAAATGCGCTGGTGATATAATCTGGATTCTCGACTAGGGCCCACTAAATCGGACCTCAGCCCATCTGTAGATGAGGTAGAGTTATGCAACTTGCTGGGGATACTGTTAGATACATAAGTAAGACACTAGAAAAGACTAGAGCTCTCTATCTAAAATGGCTTGGCCGTAGTTATCCGGCAAAGTGAAACGTGGCAGATTTAGAGATGTCAAAAACGTCAAAAATCGTGTAAAATTGTGAAAATATGGAACTTAAAAACTTATTTTAGACTATGGGTTGCGCTGACAACCCTAGCTGAATCTTCATGCCATTTCTTAAAAGGTATAGAACGTCTTTCTAGCTCAACTGTGGTCCAAATAAAGGCCTCCGTGCCAAAGGGTAGCTTGAAAGTTGGGTGAATTTGGATTCTGCGGTTACTCACAATCCTAAGAAAATGTGGCCTCCCAGCAGCCCGATCTTAACTCAATAGACTTTTGGGCCTGGAGCTACTTTGAAGCATGCACCAATAGACGTGCTCATACCACAAAGACCTTCCTAATTGCCACTATCAAGGAGAACTTCGCCAGCTTGGACAGGTACATTTTGACCTGGGACTGCCGGCGGTTGAGGAGGCGGATAGAGGCGGTGATTGATGCTGGCGGCGATTTTATTCATTGATCTAATTGTCATATACCTAGTTTACTTCCCAGTTTTTAAAATTTAATAAAATCTATAAAATTGACGATTTTATGCTAATTTGTTTACAATTTAGAAAAAGTCCGGTTTTATGTGGCGCACCCTGTATATAATCAAAAAAAGTATTTAGATTAATAGAATAGATTTAAATAAAGTTACATTTAGGTGCAACTAGTCTTATGCTTGCAAGAGATCCAGGGGTATTCAATTTTTTACTGGAACATGGAGCAGATCTCAATGCTAGAGATTATGATGGTTTGTTTCTCAGATATTAGCAGAGCTTTTATCTTTAAATCACATTAGTGTGACTGCTGATGCTGCATGCTAGTGTGCAGATTTTGAAATCCATTATTTAAAATTCAGGGTGTTAAATTATTTTTTTTTTGGGGGGGGGGGCGGAGGGGATATGGGGGTGCCCTAATCCCCAAGAAAATACATAAAATCCACTATAGGACTAATACCTATATTCTCTAAAGAGTAGATCCCAATTTAGATTTTGCATACAAAAAAAGGAAAAAAATGTAAGGGGAGATATTTTTTCTACATTAAAAAAGCTTAAAACCACCTCAGGGCCAGTGGGTATATTCCCTGAAGTGTAGAGCAGTTACAGAGATCTTAAGCTAAAGACAGACATCAAGTCTTTTTCCCTTATTATCTGATAACTACCTCTATATGATATTTAAACAAAATATTGAACTAATTTATTAAAATCTAGGAAAAACTGGCCTTATGTATGCAGCTTGTAATTATAATAAACTTGGACTAAAAATGTTTATTAAACATGGAGTTAATGTCAATGCCAGAGATAACAAAGGTAAGTTACATATAGGCTTGCCCTAACCCTGAGGGGCTACCCTGGACCAAATATAACCTACCTTTACCTGATCTACAGTTGAAAATAACACTTCAAAAACTACCATAACTCTTATTTTAATTAATCTAAATACCATAGGGGTTTGATATGATAGAATAGGCACTATGAAGGAAATTCCTGATTCAATAAATGTGTGTAGAAGAAAAATTTTGAAATATAATGGTATAATGGTTGTCAGCAATAGTATTAGTACTAGGAAACAAACCCACTAGGGAACAACCATACCAAAAGGGACAAATGGGGACATCACTTAAGTTTTTTTTCATTTAGATATTTTGACTATAAAAGGGGTGTTTATATTTTGTAAAAATTGGCTTTCAAACTTTGTGCCCAATATATATAATATAGTATAATCTATAATGAAATTTTTATAATGAGCAAAGGAAATCTTTAAAAATTTTCATCCAACTAAAATGTATTTTCAAATGTCCATAAATTTTTTGTTATTGAATCTGAAAGGCTTGAAATTTGGGGTATTGGGTCTACTTGTGGCAGTCTTTCAGCAGTTAAAGTGTCTGTTTTGCCCTATCTTTGATATATGATACGATGTTTAGGTTTGATGAATAAATGAAATTTTTAGCTGCTTTTAGTTACTTTAAATCAATGATATGAAAAAATAGATGTTCACTAATTTTTCTTAACATTTATCTTTTTAGGTGATACTGCGTTGGATTGTACTCGGAAGAAAATCTATGACGAAAATACGCAATATTATGAAAAAAATCCTAACAAAGAAGAAATAGCAGTTATACTTAGAAAACATGGTAATTTCATTTTTAATTAAAACAAAGAATACTTTGATTCTTGGTTTACCTTACCTTACCTCATAAGAGCAAGATTCTCCTTAGATTTATAAGTGATTATCTAGATAGAGAATCCAGAGCAGAATAGGCTTATAATGGGATGCAATACTCTAATGACCAAAGTTATTAGTTTAAGTAACATCCAACAGACAACCATCCCTATGATTGCATGATCTTTGTCTGAGAAGTCCTAATTGTGCATTGTAATGAGTTGCACCTGTTTATGGGCCAATGCATTCCCCCCACTCTAACTAATTAAGTTGCACACATGACAGGGTAGCAGTTGGAATCATTTTTAGTTATGAACCAGTGTCAGGCTCAGATTAGAGCCTATCACTTCTCCCAGACAACTACGGATGCGCTACATGTTGAGCTACAGTTTTGGGTTTGCTACTTGGTTTACTATTAACCCACATAAGTAGCTCAACACAGGGCACATTTAATCTAATGTAAAAAATAATTTATGCTGATGCGTTGTCAGGTTCACCATATTAGTATTTAGATTAGGGGGAGTTTTTACCAAAAAACTGCCACAACTTTTTGCTATGCAGAGTTAGGACTTCCAGGTGAAAGTTGTGCAATCCAAGAGTTAGTTTCTGTATGGTGTTAATTTATCAAATGCCTTGGGTGTTTAAAAACATTAAAAGGATTTGCCCCCCTTAGTTGTTAAAGTGTCATGAACAGCAGCCCCACCTGTATTGAAGTAGGTTAAGGTGGCAGGAGAGCCCTGCATGTGAATTGATATTTAGGTTTTTTTTGTTTTTTGGCCCATATGTAGGTAGGCAGAATTATGCCAGAACATTTTTCATTAGAGTTTATTAAACAGTTATAAAATAAATATTTTGATTATTGATATTGCATTTTTTTTATCAAGGTGCTCCCAGGAAAGGAATTACAGAAATCATTCATGATTTTGCAGTTGAAAGAGTTAATGAAGCGAATACTGTTATATTGATATATAATACCTCTTCTAATATTTTTGAATTTCTGTTTATACTAGTGTTTACATTCTTTTGGACATTACCGCACAATCTTGAGAAATTAATTAAAATGGTAACATAAAAAATCTTTAAATGCATTTTGAGAAACTACCCCTTAGAAAATTAAGTATTTTCTCTATTATTGTCAGTGTCAACCATTCTGTTTTAATGAATATATTGTTATCATAGTGTTGCTGCACTACACACTCAAATATGTTTACATCTATCTGGCTGTAAATTCCAGTTAAGTGCTGAACCGTTTTGGCTCTTGTCTTTAGGGAATATACTACGGGTCCTGTGGTGATATTAAGCTTGTTGGGTGGATCGCCCTCAACCTGCAAAAAAAAATATACCCTGCCCAAAAAATTGTCTTCTTTTTTGTAACCAAAAGGTTACTGCTGAACAGATTGGTCTCTACTCTTCAGAGATTATACCTACTATCCCCCCAAAATTTTTTTAAACAAAAACAAATGAGGGGTATGGGGAAACCCAAAAAAATTGTAAATATTTTTAGAAAATAAAATAATATTTATAGTTTTTGTGTTATTTAATTTGTTAAGAAAATCCTTATAATAAAGTAGCAGGATGTTTGTCTCTCTATTTGTCTGTCTGTTTGTTTGTCTGTCTGTTTGTACTAAAGGACCCCCTTAAGTGCCACTAGTAACATTTTCTTATTCGTAGGCTATACAACTTCTAAGCACAATTTAGAAAAGAATATTATCAACCCTATAGCTTTTCCATCAAGAAAGCCTGTATGTCTAATTTAAACATATATGTACCACCAATTATTATTTCAAAAATAAGGTAAGTAGAATAATAATATCACAAAAACAAGGATGACAACATCCATAAGTAGCGAAGCTCAAAAATTATGATTGTATATCAGGAAAAAAATACTATAAAGCAGTGTTATATAATAAATATTAATATTGGTAAAATAGGGAAATCATCACACCTTAAAAATCACGCAACCTTATATTCATGAAAACTTAAAAATCTAGGAATTGATCTAGCACCACAATTAATACACAAATATTAATGAAACTTAATGAAAATATGTAATACATGAGGATATTCAATCACTGATAATTTCAACCGTCAATCCTGAATAGGAATTGAGAAAACTATGAAAACCTAAAAAATCTAGGAATTGATCTAGCATCCCAATCAACAAAAAAAATAATGATAAAACTTGGTGAAAATATGTAGAATATAAAATAAATTAATCCCTAAAAATTTCAGCCCTTTATCTTGAAAAGGAGTTGAGAAAATCACGAAAACGTAAAAATCTAGGAATCGATGTAGCACCCCAAATAACAAACAGACGGACAGAACAATGTATATATCAGATGGGCATATATAGTGGGAATCTTCACTAAAATTTTCAGCTGTTTATCTTGAATAGGAGCCGAAAAAATCACGTTTCCACCAATTCATTAATTATGGACGTACGGACGGACAGACGGAATTATAGAGTAGCTTCGCTACTAATAATTGTTGTCAAAAATAAAAAGCATGTTTGAAATGGACATTAAGACATTTTGGTTATGATCATAGAATTGCTATTTATTATTTGATCTATCCCTTATCGACAGACAGACAGACAGACACAAATTATATAAAAGTTTTGCTATAAAAAACTTGACAAGCACATTATGATTGCGTAGGAACCCTTGGAGCTTGACTAGGATCAGAATCCTAGACATAAGCCTCACTGACAGTCACACATATTTTTAAACATAAGTTTAAAACGGCAGTTTCAACTTATGGGCAAAATCTGCAATTTTAAATCATAGCTATCCTAGACCTAAACCTAGCTGAAGCCACCCTCAGCCACAGCTACCGAGCTAGGGAAGACAAAGTGAAACAAGAATAACAACATCCATATGCCTAAGACGTACAGACAAAGTAATATATTAAGTAGCTTTGCTTTTAAAAATAAATTTAGATAAATCATGCTAATAAACAAAGCTTAAAGAATGAAGTTGCTAACATTGGCCTAAATGACGTCTTCCAAACTGCTATTTCAAAAATTATTATTTTCTGAATACAAGAAATGTACTATGATATAATCATTTATTTCTTACTTTGTTATAAAGTATATTTGGTAAAGCATGTGGCAAAAAAACCTCCCCAGCCCTTCCCCCTTTTTCACCCCTATTGGTTTTACACCCCTTTTGGTATTGTCTTGCAGTTACTAGTAAAACTTTGCTATCAACAAGTTTAATGATATCAGTATCCCTCAGTAGCGAAGCAGAAAACAATCCTCATAATGTGTGTCTGTCTGTCGGTAAAGAAGGATATCGCTAACCGCTAGAACGATATGGTTCTCAATTACAATGTAGCTTCTCATGGGTCTTAGGATTGTTTAGAACTATTTGGAGAGGGAACCACCAACCTTCCAGGATAAATCGCCTCTAAAAACATAAAAAAAACCACATTAAATTTTTAAAAACTTTTTCTTATTGAAACTTAAATCAAAAGGGGGTTGGAGGTCGAATTCTTCCCAACTAGAGGCCTCTAGGGGCGTAGCCGCTAGTCAATAAAATGGTATTATTCAAAAATAAGAAGAAATTAGAATCAAACATTGAAAATATATCATTCGTTTATTATTATTATGTCATAATGAAAGCATATTATCTATAATTTTAAAACATGATTACATAGTTTTTTTTTTACATATTTACTTTTATTACATCATAATTTAACCCTTCTTTACATAAGTTTGAAAACAGTTAGAGAACCAGGTATTTAAAAGGATAAGACAATGGCTGATAACTTGATGTACATCCCCAATTATGCTACACAAAATTATCCCTTTTGTAGATTACAATTAGGTTGAAACATGTGTGGACACTCAACTAAATTAACAAACCAATTAAAAGAGAGGGGTAGGTTTCTCGTAGAATCCGTAAAGGTGTGTGTTTTAAGGCTTAAAAATAGTAGTAGAACGATAATATTCACTAAATATGTGTATTTCTTATTCAAAAGAACTATAGACAACATTTTTTTTTTTTTAAGTTAACATAAATTTTTATCGTTCTACTACTGTTTTTAACTTATAACACATAACCTTTACGGATTTTACCAGAAACCTACCCCTCTCTTTATCAAAAGTACCCAACAAATAAGTACCCAACAAATAAGAAAACGTTATAAGAAGTCTTTGGGTACTAGTGAAATAAACAGCCCAATGTCTCTTCCCATCACTGGGTAATTTTATTGTTTTCAAAAGTGTGTTTTGGAGGTGTGATTTTTTCTCACTCTTTACTCATTTTTTACATCATCTACTTTATGATTCATAGTTTTTATACAATAAGCTTAACATTGAGCAATATTTTTCTCTAAATAAAATTACATATAAATAAGTTTTTTTCAGTATTTTTTGTATGGTAATTAAATAAATCATGTTTTTTTACCTTCTTACTTTAAGTTTTTAGAACAAATAAGTATTATTTATACAAAAACAAATAATGCAAAATAAAATCATATCAATATTTAAATAGCATTTGAAGAAATAATATAATTTAGATTCATTATAAATAATTGACAATTGGCGTCCTCTTATATAAATTATTAAGCAACAAATAAAATAACATGGTATTAATCATAAAACTTTGGGTACCAGTGTAATTGTTCCATGTTTTCTTAAAACAAGAATGACAACATCAACAAAAGCAAAATTAATTGAATCAAAGATTACAATATAAGGATAAAATATAATTGTTTTAGGAAAAAAAAACAACATTAAAATATATTGTTGATAGAATTAAAAAGAATGTAAGCTTACAGCAAATAATTTGAAATCCTATTGAATAAAAAAATTTTCTATTACATTGAATAGAAACTTTAACTTACTTTGAAAAGATTTTCAGTGAAGATTCTAAATAATTGTTAAAATATCTTTTACATGAAGGACTAAAAAGTTAAGTATTAGAAAACAAATGTATTCATGTATTAAATATTTTTCATGTTATTAATCATATCATTAATAGTTTTGGTTTATTAAAGTCCTTTAAGTTTAAATAAACTTGAATAAAAAAATATTAATACTGCAACACTTACATGATACAATTGTCATTTTAAACTCTATTTGAATGATAAAAAAGAAAATTTGAGAAATTTTGAAAATGTTTTTTACTCTTTTTTTTATCACATATTTCTTTTTCTTATCTAAACTTTTTTTTATATATTTTTGATGGATGGATTATAGCTTTCTTTAAATAAAATGAATTGACATTCAATTTTATAATGATTATAATCAATTTGAGATATGATTTACTAGCTATGTAAAGAATGGAAAAAAAGATTAATTAATATATATTAGTAAACCAGCTACTCTATAATAACGGTTTGTTTTTACGTTCATCCAAACCGACAAATATCCAGTTGATCAGAAATGGTTCTCAGCCATACTAAAAAATCATGTACAGCATTGTTTTACTGACAATTTTCCCTGAATATTAAGATAAAAATCATAAAAAATACCAGTTTTGTTAGTCAGGAACTTTGGCACCTTGTTGCTAACAAAACTGGTTTTAATTTTAATTTTTCATTTTAATATCTGAGGAAAGCTGTCTATAATACAATGCAGTAAATATATATCATTGGCTTATAGTTTATATTTTTTTCTATTATTGCTGCACTATTTATGTACACAGATGTCCTTGTCTCTTTTTTTATAATCATAATATTAAGCAATACATGGTACTAATTTATAATACTGGTGACTGTTATATTTTATTACTAGCGGTTACGCCCCTGGCCGCCTCTAGTGGCATTTAAATGTTTTTTTAAAATTTTTAATATCTAATTTGAGAAATAATTTGTCTATGTTACGATCAGCTGTTAAATTCATGTCTCTACTCAGCGCCACTACGCTAGCGACACTATGCAGCGGAATATTTAATATATTTTCGATTTTTTTGTGATTTCTCTTTGGAGGGTGGTGTTACCCTTACCCAAAATAGTTATAAACCTTCCCGGGACCTTTGAGAAGCTAACCTGTTAAGGAGAGCCTGATCGGTTCAGCAGTTAGCAAGATCCTTCAGTACACACAAAAAGACAGACAAACATCCTGTTACTTTAGTATTAGGATAATACATTTTAGTTTTTATTATATTTACATCGGTGTAGATGTTTTTTGTCAGAAACATTATGGTTTTTAAAAAATAATCTATGATTTTTTTTCTTTTGATTTTGTTGATTTTTTATTGCTTGGTTTTTGTGGCGATTTTACCAAGATATAATGTGCAAATAATTTAAAAAGACACTTTAATACATATTCTTAGCCTAATTAAATAAAAATAGAAAACAATATCTATAAGAACTTTCTTTAATTTAGTTAATTATTTTTAAATAGGGCACTTAAATTATTTGATTTAATTTTCTTTGTTATATTTTTCTGCTGAGCATAGTACAAATCAATAAATAACATAATATGCATCTTAGAACCAGTTTTCTAAAACAAAGACTTGTGACAATAATAGACAATTTTTAATATATATTTATCTTTATGATTATGATAGTTGACTAGTTTTAACTTAATATGTGTTATGTACTTAGCAAATTTTAGGCTAGACTTAGACCAAAACATCACAAAAAAACATCTTATTGTAGAATGTTTCAAAAATCTTAAAAGTCTTTTCAATCATGTATTTATAAATAAAATCAATCTTTTATCAAATTTTGCAAGAAAACAAAATTAAAAATTGTAAATTTTTTCATGCTGTTTTGACCTTAATTTGTCTAACTTCATTTTGCCTTGATTCAAAGTAAAACCTAAATATATACCTAAATATAGAGTAATAGTATAGTATATACCACTTTTATATTTGTTGGAGGGGAGTAATATAATATTTTTTGTTGGACACTATATTAAAACTTCATTGATATATAACTACTTATTTTGATATTGTTTACAATACTTCATAGATTTATGTGTCTTTTTGTTTTCATTTGCACAAGAAAATGTTCATTTTTTTTCTTTTCTGGCAACCAGTATAGAGGTGAGTGTGGATTGAGGGTGGGAGCACTGGTGAGTGGGCGGGCTGGATTAAGGCCATTGCTGATGAATGGGGGGCGGTGGACTGGTCTGACTGGTCTGATGGGGCCCTACCAACATTGATTGTCATTCAGACCTAAACAAATAATTTAAAATTAACACATTTTTAGCTTCAAAAATTCAATTAAAAATTTTAGACTTTTCATTAAATTTCTTTTCAGGTATTTAAACTTCATTAGAGTAAATTTATCTTTTGAAAATTATGCTCATTTTTCTAATGGGGAAAATATATCTCTTAATCACTAAAAGAAGGACATTAACTCTTAAACCCTTTCTTTACCCCTGTATTTAATAAATATAAATCAAAAGAAGAATTTGGTGCATGAGAATAATAGGATAGATTGATTTATTGTTTCATCTCGTATTTCTATCAATGAATCCATGAGTTTGGCTGCCTTAAAAATTAAAAATAGGAACCAAAACTTCATAATTTGACTTGTCTTTAGTAGGCTTGCAGTAAATTAACTAGCTTAGATTGATAAACACAAAATTAAATACATCACAAAGTTACAAATTTTACAATAAACCTACAATAACTTAAAATACACATACAGAGAAAAAAAGTCTAAACAAACATTGTACACAGATTAAAAAAGAAGTAGTTTAAATTTTAGGATTGTCATATTTTCCCATTCAAATTATTACAAGACAACATTGAGATCTAAATAAACCTATAAAAACAAATAATGATGAGTATTTTATAACAGAGCAAATAATATTTTATTGCATCATATTGTAGACAGCTTTCCATGGACATTAAAATCAAAACTATGAGATTTAAACCAGTCTTTTTTGGCACAAGGGCTGAAGGATCCGGCTAACAAAACTTGTACTAATATTATGATTATTTATTTTAATATTCGTTGAACACTGGCTATAATACAATACAATACATGATTTTTCAGTATGACTTAGAACCAGTTTTAATCCAGTGAATATTAATAGGTTTTGAAGTTATACTGAAATATTTTTATAATTATTCAAATAAATCAATATTCAACTGTGTTACATATCACTCTTTTTTTCTACAACATATATGTCTCATGTTCATTATTCAATTTATTTGGTCTTATTTTACTACAATATGCCTAGATATGTATTTATGTACTATGTAATTTCTAATACAATATTTCAATAATATACAAAATAAATATCCTAATATAAAACAACAGATAAACATACAAATAAAACTAAAAATGAAATAACTTTTCTATTTAAATGTGAAATTCTAATTTAATCTTATGTACTTAAAAAAATCTTAACTAGATTGTCTTAGCAAAATAATAATCTTTGCTAGTTTTAGCTTTTTTTTTGCAAATTGTTTATGTAGTTGTTATATCAACATAAGTATGTAGTAATTGTAATATAATACTTTTTATTTTATTATATGTCAGCCATGATTACTTTTATTGAATGTAATTTAGTAGACAATTTAAAGTTATGTCAATAATATGTCAGCCATGACAATAGATGTAGAACATGCGTGGATATTATTTAGGTTGCTAACTCACTTATTGAATATTTCGTTCATACAATAATATGGGGAACAATGTGACAAACAGAGGTATGGGGGTTTCATAAATTTAGCCCGCTGCTGGTTTAACTTTAATAGAGAAAATGAAAATCTGGTGTAAAATCCTAGTAATAACATATCCATTGTCATGACCAATTAACCAAATTTTAGCCATGTTTACTTTTGATTATAGCTGGACAAATCAAATCAAATCAAATCAGCCTTATGACGTCAAATAAAAAATAATGTATTATCCATCTTTTTTTTAGAGATTTCTTTCGCACTTCTCCCCTCATCTACCTCATTTTTATGACGCCACATGGCTTATTTTTTTAGGCACTTTGTTCAGCTACATATTAATTGAGTGAAAGATACAGTAAATTATTTTTTCAATTTTCAAATTGCTTAACCCTTATAGATCGGGGGGGGGGGGGCTAATTAGCCCCCCCCTCTATTTTTTCAATGTCATTATTTTGTAGGTATGAAAAAATCTAAATAAATCTGAATTTCTACATTATGACTTTTGTGTATAAGGTAGAGACCTAATTTTTTTTGTTGTTGAATGCTTAGATATCAATGAACATCTGAGAAAAGTAGTTTTATGATGGATTGGATTATATGATTAAAATATCCAATTGACAGTTAGATTTGCTCTTTAAACTTTGTAAACTAGCTCACTGAAACAAACAATTCATTTCATAATTATAGTAGAAAGAAAAATTGAAACCCAGCAGCCAAGAAAATGTATTTTGAAAAAAATCATAGTAGGAAAGGTACAGCTACGATTTAAGTAAGAGTGGTTATGCACTCACAATACCTTCCTATAACACCCCAGCTAGTTAGTTTCTTTGGTATCCTCAGGTAAATTTGTACCTGGCCTAAGCTAGCTGTGAATACAATAGGATAAATAACTGTAAGGTGCCTAAAAATACTAAATTACATCCTTTTTGTACTTTTTTTGCAGTTTTATCTTAATACTTTTATGTATAACATCTTCAGAAAATCCATTCAAATATATGTTGGAAGGAAATTACATTCTGAAGGATTATAACATTTTGTCATACTCTACAGGGAGGGAGGGGATATTGGACTCTTTATTCTACAAATTATTGTAAGAATGTTGTCTTATTCGTTGGATCAAAATATTTGGAGACTTTAACCCTTAACGGTCGGGGGGGGGGGGGGGCGTTGAACGCCCCCCCATCCGGTTTTTTCTATCTCATTTTCTGTGTGTGAAAGATAAAGAGCCCAAACTGCTTGACTTTTTAAGTATGGGTATGACACATAACTGAGAGTTGGAATTTTTTGAATATCTCCATCCTGGCGGGCACAGGATGCCAGCAAACCTGGCAGGGTCATCTAGGTAAAGAGCAAAAATATTTTTTTGACTAAAACAAAGCATTTTATCATACCAAAATACTAAAAAATCCTCTAGTAGTACATCCTTATATGAAATACAGGTGTTCAAGTCACTTTCAGGTTCCAGGTATGATCCTGCAGGTCCTGATCCTCCAGGTCTCCAGAAATCTTTAAAAGGCTCCTGTGGCCTCAATTTTTGACTTAGAGACTTCAAATTTTAAACTTAAGCTTTTCTTACATGTCTACACAACGTATTAAAATTTCATGAAGACCCGCCGCCGTTTTCCCGCCGACCGCCGACTGCGGCGGCTGGCAGCTGCCAAGTACAGCTGCGTCCGCTGAAATTTATATTTTGATATTTCTAATGTAAAATTTACATAAAGATAAACATTTTCTGGAAAAAAAATTTTCTTCTAGCTTCAAAAATAAGAAAATTACAGCCGTTTGAAATTTTTAAGTAAAAAAAGACCTAAAAACAAAGGTTGTTAAATAAAAGGGTGAAGGAAGCGAAAATTGACTTGGACTTATAAAAGGTCGGAAATTCAATATCAAACAGGGGACTTGCACAAAAAAATTTAGCCCTCTAGCTCTAATAGGAACTGAGATAATTAGGGGGGGCGTTGAACGCCCCCCCCCCGACCGATTAAGGTGCGGCAAGGGGCCCGACTGTAAAGGGTTAATTGAATTTTTGATTTAATGGTTCCTTTTAATTGTATAAGACAATGGACGATATATTGATGTACATCCCCATACATCCCAAAACATTTAGTGGTTAGATTTGGACACTCAACTGCCTGAACCAACCAATCAAAATTCAATAAATTCAAGTCACAAAGTTGTTAAGCCAATAAATAAGAGTACTGAAAATGTTACAAGCATTGGGATGTTTTAGGCTATTTTTCCCCTTTGTTATCCCTTTAAATACAAATCTCTTAGTATTGAAAAAATGGAGGAAAAAAAAAATATCTACTGTTAAAAAATAATTAAAAACACATTGGTAAAAATAAACAGCCACATTTGTGTGACTTATCAAACAAATGTCTTAAAACTTATCAGTAACTTTTTTCAGTAATTGAAATACTTTCCGACTTTTTGCAATTTTACGCACTTTAAACTTTAAAGTTTTGTTGTTAAGCTTTGTTAGAACTGCCAATTCAAAGGGTGGTTGGTTGATTTAGGGTCGGATTTTGTACACAAAGGAGGTAGGGGACAGTGGGTTGTTCATGACACTGGTCCACAAAGTTTCAAACTGACGTTTTTTTATTCATTGACCATTTATTAAAATTTAATTGGTTGGCTCATTAAGTTGAGTGTGCAAATTTACAACCACTAATGTAATCGACAAAAGGGATAATTTTATGCATAATCATTGGGGATGTAAAACAATTTTTCGTCCATTGTCTTATACCATAGGATCCATGGATTTCGGGGATTTTTAGTTAATTTCTAAACTCACTGAAATGTACAATGAACTTAATTAAACTTATGGAAGTAGTATTTCTGTAGTTTTTTTTCATTGCCCTTTTATCGTTTATTCTTGATCTACTGGGTAGTTTAAAATAGGTTCTACCACACAATAAAAATAAAAATTTAAATAAAAAATATGCTAAACTCTCCAGAAATCCTTATAATAAAGTAACAGGATGTTTCTCCTTTACAATTTAGCTTCTTATAGGCCCTGGGAAGGTTTATAGCTGTTTTAAGGGAGGGTACCACCACCTTTCCAAGAGAAATTTTCAAAAATAAAAAAAAACGCCTAGCAGGTAAACAGCTGATTTTAACATTGAAGATTGAAAAGAAAAAATTTTAGTTGCTTCTGGAGGCCTCTAGGGGAGTAGCATTAAGCCATATTTTGATAAAATCTAAGCAAATACTAAAGGCTTGTTTGAAAAGCAATGATACAGTATACATTTATATTGACCAATGGTAAAATGTATACTGGCCTATCAATGGTCATTTGTATTGTATGACGTCATTTTTTATAAGGTTCTATAAGAAGCTTCATGTTTGAAATTTACCGACTAACAGGCGTACTTACACAAACATTTTATTAGTAGCTACGCTTCTTCAAACTTGCAGCAGACAAAAAGTTTATCTGTAAATGCCTCTTAATTTAGTGCCAGACTTTAATTGTTTAACTTTCTACAATAGGTCTCAGGGATCCAAAGGGATAAGATAATGGTATACATCCCCAATGAGGATAAACTAAATACACCTAAAAGTAGATGAAAAAAAATATTGGTTGAGAAGTTTGGGCACTAATAGTCTGTACTATAAAACAATCAAATTTTAATAAAAGTACCCAAAGTTTATTTTGTTATAAAACATTGGGTACCATACAGGTGCTATAATTGCAACACATATTTTAATTGTTTAACTTTCTACAATAGGTCTCAAGGATCTTAAGGGATAAGACAATGGTATACATCCCCAATGATGAGAATCAAATCTACCTTTTCTTTACCCCGGGGTAAATTTTTTTTTGGGGGGGGGTAATGTAAATATTATTAAATATTTCTATGACGACACAAGACTTTGAACTTTGCTTTTATGGCTTTTTCATTTTCATTAGTTTATGATTTAAGAGTTTATAAAAGTTCTCCCCTATCCCTCAGCTTTGAACGGCAGAATTTTAGAATTTTTGTAAGAAATTTTTGTGTATTGGCCTATCTCTGTAGTTATGGTTTATCAGGGATCTTAAGGGATAAGACAATGGTGGACTATAAATTGAATATGATACCCTTGTGGAGAACATAATTATTTATGGAAAGGTTTGAACACTGCTAGTTTTTACCAACTAATTCAGATTACAAAAAGTACCCAAAGTTTATAGAATGAAAATCTTTGGGTACCAGTTGGTAGTATAATTTAAAGTCCAATATCTTTACCCTCCCTCTGGTTTATAAGGAAAGAAGTAAATATAGGAAAAATGCTATGATTTATGTTATTATAGATAAATTGATCCTTTGTGTAGATTATGATTTATAAATTATGTATGAAAATCTTTTATCATTGCTAGTTTGCATCTATTAATATATACATGCAATCTAAGTTCTTAAGATTTCTTAGCCTAAAAAAGAGAATATATCCTTAATAATTAAAATACATATAAAATTTGAAATCAAATATCTCCTCCCACCCTGTAGTTCATAAAGAAAGGATACAAATATAGAAAAAATGTAATTATTTGAGTAAGCTTGACTTTAGAGTTGCGCTTGACAATCGATATCCATTTAAAAAAATTATTTTAAAAATTAAGCTAACTACTTCTAAGGTTGAAAATTAGCTACTATACAGTATTTCAATAAAAGACTATTTGAAAAAAAATATTTTCTATTCTAGGACATATTTTGAATAAAAATAATGGATGTAGAATATACGTGGATATTATCACAGGGGAAAACTTTTTCGTCACTTTAGCTTGGTAACGTGGAACTTGTGTATTGATCAGTTTGTTCATCTAGTAGAGGTAAAGGGGATGGAAATTGGGAATCATAATTTTAGCCCGTTGCAAGTTTCATTTTATTACAAAACATGAAAATCTGGTGTATGCATGTAAGATCCAAGTAATAATATATCCATTATAAACTATATAAATGAATGACCTGCGCTCATGTGCAATGGCTTGTCCATGTTCTGAGGTGCGCAGCTGGGTTGCTTGTCTTAGAGGGGAGGAGTTGGTTGTCTTATGGATAGTCGGTCATCAACGCCTTTACTCTAAAGGAAAAGATAATATTGTAAAAGAAGTCTTTTTCTATATTATATCTTTCTTTATTAAGCAGGACTTATTTGGATTCAGTTTTAAGAGTTTTAATTAATTTTTGTAATATTTATAACAAAATCCCTCCAAAAACAAGGACAATTATGTATATAACTTTGATATATAGTTTCTTAAGATTTAGCTAACAAATGATTCAATTAGGATCTACATTTCATTAAAATACCCCCCTTCATACTGTTATGGTTTTAAGCTATTTTTATTTAAAGAATGTATACATATTTCGTTGCCCTACATAATAAATATTTACAAATTTTAAAACTATTGGGGTGCTTATTTCAACAAAAAAATTAAACAAGGATGATAACATCCATTAAAATTAAACTTAACAAATCTGTTATAACAACAAATGTCTTATCATCATGCCCAGTATTTGGTGTTAGATAGAAAAAATGCTATATGGGTCTTTATACATGGTTTGAAAGCAATAGAACGATTCCAATATGTATGAATTTACACTCATAGCTATCCTTTACAGACATATGGATTTAAATGTAGATTTGTTGGCACTCTATAAAACATGTTCTAAATAAAAGTACACACAAAAGAAATTCTATAATAATAAAACTATGTACAAACTTTCACTAAAATGTACAGGGTGAGCAAGATGTTTTGACTTGCTTTGAAATTATGAAAACAATTTTAACAGCAAAAATTTCATAATTTTAATGTTTCAAGTATATTTTGCGGCAATTTTAGTTTTAAAAGAAAAAAAATTAGAGGTGGAGGATTATTTTTTAAAGGGTTGAATTCTCTTCGGAGGGTTATACTACACTTGTCCAAAATAGTTATAAACCTTCCTAAACCTATGAGAAGCCACACTGCAAAGGAGAGCAATTATTAACAGATTACAAATTGAGAGATCCTTTGGAAAAATACACACACACACAATCAATACATCATGTTACTTTTGGTGTGTAAATATTTGCTACAAGAGTTATTTTTTATCTGTGTGTTTGTAATTCAATCTGTCTATATGTCAATATGTCAATATGTATATATTTCAGGGTCAAAAAATTTAAGGGGAAACATGATTTTCTCAGCTACTATAAAATATTCATCTTTTTTAATGGCCAACCTGTGCAAAGTGCATCATCTAAGTAGGAAATGTCGCAACTAATATTCTCAAGTGGATAAGCAAAATATACAACAAACCATAACTGTAATAATAATAATAATAGTAGTAGTAACTACATTTTTATTAATTTACCTTTTTTCATGGTATCAAAGTCAAACATTACAGTTGCCATTTGAATAAATGTATAATTAATAGATGTATAATCCAGACAACTAGCTGGTTCAAGTGGTGGAGACCAGTTTAGAATGCTAGTATATTACTTTCAGTTTTGTTGTTGTAGGATCTTTGTTTTTTTTTAACGCTATTTGCTGATTTTAAAGACCCAATCTACAATCAGAAAAGGTGTCCTACCCTGTGGACAGAGTTACAAATAGCACATGCCATCTCAATATTCTATACTTTAGTACATATTTATCTACTCATTTTTAAAGTAGATCAGTCAAACATAAATGTGCTAGGTTGGCATTTGTTATGTTATGTCACATTTAACAAAAGTAGTCATGGCCGACATAAAAACAAAAAAGTTATGATTTAGTTAGTCAATAAAATTATAGGTCTTTCCAGATTTTAAAAACCTGTGGTGCCCTAGCGCTAGAGAACTATTCTGTGTAAATAAAACCTAACCTAACCTGACTTAATTTAAAATCCAATCACATGTAAAACTCCATTACCATCTTATTTTCAATACTTAATAAGATGAAATAAATTTCTAATTTGTGCTTTATACATAATTCAAAATACATTATTATGTACAAACAAAAAATACTATAAAAAACATACTTAAAATTAAACTAACAGTAGTAATATAAAAATTAGGGACAGCAGAAAGTGCCATGTGTGACATCATAAAAATATGTCTAAAAAGAAAGGACAAGAGAAGAAGTGAGAAAGAACACCCCTAAAAAAAGATGGACAATAGACATATTTTTTTGACGTCACACATGACACTTTTTGCTGTCTCTAAAAATTATAAGAAATATGCATATTATTAACACACACTTACATGCGTTTTTAATGAAAAAAACATTAAAGTTAAAATTTCAACTATACTAGTATTACTTTTTACAACCCTGTATATGTATGTTCATTAAAATTGAATACTAGTCAAGATTAATTTTCAGCACTTGTACACAACTAAATATATATTATCAAACATGGATCTAAGGGGATAAGACAATGGTTGATAAATTGATGTATATTCTTATGGATGATACTCAAAATTACCCCTTTTTTTTATTACAATTATTGTTTGAAACTTTTGGCCACTAAACCTAATGAATGAACCAATCAACATTCAATAAAAGTTCCCAAATTTTGGAAACATACAAATAAGAAAAATGTTATTATAAAACATTGGGGACTAGTGTAATAAACAGACCAATGTCACCTCCCCCCCTCCTGGCTATTCTTGGTTTGTTTGTTTAAGTGTACAAGTCACAAAAATAAATCTCATTAAAAAAAATATACAAATACCAAAGAAAACATAAATACAATAAATGTACAACATATTTATATACAAAAAGAGGTGGTGTCCACAGGAATATGTAGGGTGTAGCTTCCCCCTTGTGGACACACAGCCCCCAAAATATGGATCTTAGTAAATTCTGACCCATTGATGATTACGATAACAATACAGTAATCTGGTTCTAGGGAGGGTTGTTAACAAACAATTTAGATGCCATTTGCAAAAATGGGGTCTTCAGTCTTTTTAAGAATATAATTTCATACTTTTTTTTGTACAAATTTATCAAGGATGGGACAATTGACAACAAATTAATTTCTATCCCTTCCTCCTTGAATTCTAAAATTAAATACATTTCCAGTATGGCTTTGAAATCTATTACTATCTGCTTGATTAGAACCAGTTTCCAGCCAAACTGAAAATCAAGTATCAAATCGTATAATAGACTGTTTAAATCTTAAAATTGTTAATTTTCATATCCGCGGAAAGATGTCTATAATACAATATGATACCTAACATTTAAAAAAAAACATACATATGAAATTAAATTCTTAAACAGCATGACATCCAAAATGTATTATGTCCATAGAGTTTTCTTGCTTGCAGCTGAGCTGAAGTTACCTTTAACTTATAGGTCTTTACTTGCTATGAGGTTTAGGGATGATTCCTGTAGCAACAAGGCAAGGCAGGAGGGGTTTAGGGGCTGCGGTGGCTGGATTTACCCAACCACCCAACTGATATTACACCAGCCCTACAAAACTAGGCGTTAAAAAAAGAAAGGATATTGTCTCTAAATCATGGTTAACTAATATGAAGTTTAAGATATATTTCTATTTTAAATCATTAATAATGAATTTAAGCCTGCAATTTAAAGGATAAATTGATTATAGATTGATTTATAACCCCAATTTAATGTTAAACAAAGTTGACAATTTCATTGATAAAAATTATTGGTTCAAATGTTTTGATATAATTAGTTTGGGACCTATCATCAAAATGTCATTAAAAGTACCCAAAGTTTTTGGGTAAACAAATAAGAAAGCATGGTTGTAAAACTTTGGGTACTAGTGTAATTTAAAGTTCAATGTTCCCTCTAAATGTTCCTGAACAAAAGCACACAACAACCAGGAATCTAATCAGGAATCTATAGGGATAAGACAATGGCCGATAAATTTATGTACATCGCAAGTGATAATGCACAAAGTTACCCCTTTTGTAGATTACAATTAGTGGTTAAAACGTTTTGACACCTAACTTAATGAACCAACCAAACAAAATATAATAAAAGTCCCAAAAGTTATTAAGCCAACCAATAAGAAAACATTATTACAAAACTTTAGGGACTAGTGTAATAAACAGCCAATGTCCCCCCTACCTGCACACATACTCTTATACACACACAGACACCTACACTTACACACACACACACAAAAACACACACAAAAACACACATATACACATATACACACAAACATACACACAAACACACACAGACATAAACACACACATTCTTTCAGATAGTTTTGCACAAGTTGGCTTTAGCACTAGGGTTTTAGCCAGGGGGTAGGGAGAGGACAATGGCATAAAAATATATTTTCTACCAATTACAGGCTAAATAAATTTGGGTACATTGGACTGAAAAGGTTACCAAAGCTTTGAAAATATTTTCAATAATTTTTAGATTGAAAACTTTGGGGACTTTTATAAATTCTTAATTGGGTACTACATAATAGCAGTGTCCAAATTTTTCCATCAATAACTTTAATCTTTACAGATAGAATATCTTAATTTATAACAATTGGAGGTGTGCATCATCTTATCGTCCATAGTCTTATCCCTTAAGATTCCTGGGTTTTAGAGTTATTTTGATAGAATTATATTAATGGATTTATAATTATTTGGATGTTGCGCCAGATTCTCATGTACTATGGTAAAGTAATGATTGCAACTGGCTATAAAAACAATGCAACAATCCACACCCTTCCTAATGGATGAACGAACTGACAAATAAATGAGGAATAAAGTCAATGCTAAATTGACGACAAATTTTCCAATTTTAGTAGATCCACTTGTATCTTGCATCCATTATTATATTGCATCATTGTTGCAAAACTTCTGTATAACGTCACCTATTAGGGGAAGGAAGGGGACATTGGGCTGTTTATTACACTAGTCCCCAAAGTTTAACAATAACGTGTTCTTATTAGTTGGCCTAACAACTTTGGAGACTGATTGTATGCATCAATTTTGCACAACTATTGTACACAACGTCACCTATTTGTTATCAGAATGTGTGATTTAGACAAATAATTCCATTTAAAATTGCCAAAAATTAAACAATTTCTTTGCATAGAGTTGGCGTAGAACTTGTTTTTTAATGTAACTGAAGGGAAGTGGGTAAGAAGGGTGAGAAATTGGTTGTGAGGAAATTATAATTGTTTGACAGAATAGCATTCCCTGATTTGTTACATTATCTTAAACTAGCTGCTGCACCCCTAGTATCTAGGGGAAGATAGAAAGGGGTAGAAAAATAATCTGAAACCAACCTAAAACATTAATTCAGGTTCCAAGAAAATCACGGTTCAATCTGAGGCCATTTACGAGAACTTAAGCTTTGGAAAGAAAAACATTACAACTACATATTATAGGATATAGAAAAGGTGAATAGTCTAACCATTTAATAGAAATTTTGTAACTAGTTCTTTAGTGGCAACGCCAAACACAGTGTGTGTGTATCTGCAAATGGATAAAGATTAAGGCATAGTGTTGAAAAGAGAAATAAGACAATGGACGATAAATTGACTTAATACCCCTTAAAATTAAAAGTTGAAAGCCAGCGAATTTGAAGGATTCTGTACTATTTAGATTGGACATTTTGAAGGAAATCGCTAATTTTATATATCAATAATACACTATGATTCAAATATAGATTTACTTTTTACTACCGATTTTAACATAATTTTTAAATCAATGTTTAAAATGGTTTTGGTGTTATTTCTTCAGAGTTTTTAATCTATAATACAAGTTATAAGGTTTAATTTTAAAAAAACCTATAACTCCTTTACATAAATTAGGACCCCCTATAAGAGTCTGATAGTTTATAATTAAATTTTTTTATTATTAAATTATGTATATAGAACGTATAAATCAAAATGATTATAGAAAAAGTGAAACTTTTAGGTATTTGAAGAAAATAGGAAACTGGGATTATCAATTCACGAAAATACTCAAAATGCACCATTATTTAATTTAATTTGTATATTTGATAGTTAATTATCGCATTGAATTATAGACAGCTTTCAGTGGATATTAAAATGAATAAAATATGATTAAAACCAGTTTTGATATCCCCACAGGGCAGAAGGCCTGTGCTAACAAAACTGGTTTAAATTTTACGACTTTGATATTTTATATTTGTGGGAAACTTGTTATAATATGGTACAATACATTTAGCTTAGTAATTAGTATAGCTTAGAACCAGTTTTAAAGCCATACTGGAAACAAACAGGTTTGGTCAGTTAAAAATGGTCTCGGACTAATTAAAAGTAAAAAATTAATGGTTCATTGTGAGTATTCTACTCGCTTGAATTTCTTAGTTATCCATTTACATTCAAATGATTAAAAGTTTTACTTTATTTTATAATTGCTTTGATATAAATAAAAAGGGTTTTATATATAATCTACAACATTTAGATTAAAAAAAAAAACGGCTCATGGCAAATTGCTGCAATATACTATATCATATAATCTTTTTATCAATGACTTTTTAGGGCCTGGCAAAGATAAATACGCATGATAAATTCAGCAAAATGGAACAATTTCTTTGCAATGGACTATAATTGAATCTTTTCCCTCAAACTCTGTAAATTATGCCTATTGTAGCTATTTTTTAGGGATAGTTTGCATCCCCCAACAAATTATTCTTTCTGTACATCAATATTATTGGTGTAAAAGTTTAAACACTGAAGTTTTGTACAACCCAAATCAAGGCTTTGAATCTAAAAAAGAAAGAAAGTTTTTTTTATCATTCATAATTTAGCAGAAGATTAATTTAACACTCATACAATTTATATAGGGAGGGAGTGGACATTGGACTATTAATTACACTGGTACTTAAAGTTGTATAACCACGTTATCTTATACGTTAGACTAAAAAAATATGTACTTGAATTTTGATTTGTTGGTTCCCAACTAGTAGTGTCCAAACTTTTCAACCAATAATTTTAAGCTTCAGACAGGGCAATTTTTGTTTATCATCCTTGGGGATAATCAGTTTATCTATCATTCTCTTTAAAGTTATTGATAAAAAAACATATACAATAAAGTATTATACAGCAGCTTATTGACAGAGGTGCCTTCACACAAAGTGCCTGTAGAACACTGATAAACACCCCCCATATTATTATTTTAAAATAAATTGAAAGTAAGGGGGAGATTAATTTTCTATGCCTAATCCCTGTGTGGGAGACCCTAACCCTGCAGGGCCTAAACATGCGGTGTCATCAGCACCCAGTATCCAATATAACCTAACCTAACAAATGAACCCCCACCATTTACAAGAAGAAAGTGGGGCTTATCAGTGCTCAACAAGGTACTTTATGTGAAAGCACCCCGTTTCCAATGAGACCCTAAAAATGCAATGATGATTGGATGGTTCAAATCAGTTTCTGTTTCTACTTACATTTAACGGTTACTGTTTCTGCAAATTAATTAGATAATAATGGAGAACAAAAATTATACATAAATAAATAAAATAATATTATTATTCTAAAACATATAATGATAAAAAGGACGATTTTCTAAAAGTAGCACAGCAAAAAAAGTTAACTTTTTAAAAATCTAATTCACAATTAAAAAAAAGAATAGAAGCTTTTTATTGAACCTATAAAAAGGGCGCCTTACTGGCCAATTAAAATGTATACTGGACTGCTATTGGTCATTTGTATTGTATGACGTCATTTTTATAGGCACTTAGACTTTAAAGTTGCTACTTTTTAAGTTTCTAGACATGGAAAAAGGCCATTCCTTCGTTATAGAGTAGCTTTGCTTGAAGTAATAAAAAAATTAATAAAAGTAAATGAAAATGCTATTTTTTTAAAAATCTATAGAGGGGAAATAAATTTATTTTGACTATAATATTTTTTTTACTAATTATGAATTATAAGACAAATTCTTCTAAATAGAGAAGAAAATATTTATGCTATTCTATTAAGTAACATTAAACATACTAAAAGAAGGATAGAGATTGTCTTAAAAGAGATAGACAAAAATGGCGAGAAAATGATATTAAAGAACTGTAGCATTGAAAATAACGGAAAAATATCAATGAAAAAGGCGAAAAAATAAGTCGAAATATAAGCAGAAAGATTATCAGAAAAATGGCGCAAAGAAAGAATGGAGAAATTTACATATTTACTAAAAATGACAGCAAAATGAGTCAAACTATTTAAGCGGAAAGGTTAATATAGAAAAATGACGGGAAATAACAAAAAAAACAGCTGATTAAGGAGACCTTACCTAGTGAGAAAGAGGATCCAGTAGAAAAGGTTGAAGATGGAGAAGAGGATGGGAAAGAGGCCCAGGAAGAACAGGTCCAGCCGCGCGGTGCGGATCTTTTCCTAAAAAAGAAACCGGTATCTTAGTCATGTAGAACAAAATGCAAATTTTGGTAATTATCAGTGTGATTTTTATATACAAATGAGTATATTTAATTACCAACTCACAAGTATTTAAGTATGAAATTTATTTTGAATTACAAAATGTTATAAGTATAGATATATACAATCCTTAGATGCTTATGATAAACAAACCAGTATATAGGTTTTGCTTTACAAAAAAGTGCTTTTTCTGAAAGTGCCTAGCAAGCAAGGAATACACCTCCTCCTATATTTTTGAAATAAAATATATATAGGTGGAGGGGGTGGAGATTTTTTTTATGTTTAACCATTTGAAGGGGAACCTATCCTTATTATTGTTGTGCCTTAACCTTGTTACCAATTATTTATCCTAACCTAATTTAAGACACTACTTCCAACCCCAACCCCCCTCTAATTTAATTTTATTTCAAAACAGGGTGGGATGGGTTTTTGTGCTTGCTATGTACTTTGAGGAAAACAGCAAAATTTTCAGGTTATATCTATACAATTGAAGCAAATGTATAATTTATATAGATACAAATATGATGAATTCACTTTTTACATCATAGTATTTTTGGTAGCTGTCCCATAGTAGCTGATAGTGCCCTAGCAAAAGGGGGATTGATGCAACCGCTTTTGGCCTACATATTCTATTGACGTCAGGAAATACCCTATACTCTCTTTCCTATAGGGTTTCTTGACCCCTTCCCTTTCTTTTTCCCTCTACTATGACGCCAATAGAATATTTAGGCCAAAAGCTGTGACATCTATCCCCATTTTCCGGGGGCACTAAACATACGTCAAAAATGGTAGTTATGATATTTCTGTAATTTAGCATCTTAAAATGTTTTTTTTTTGCTTGTTGCTCTGCTTATGGACATAGTTTTACTAGTTTAATGTTTAATAAAAAGTATTGTACACCATTTGTCATTATCATGATACATGATTTTATGTAGCTGTGTTTAGTGCCTTAAGAAATGGGGATAGACATAACAGCTTTTGGCCTACCTATTCTATTGACGTCATAGTAGAAGAGAAGAGAAGGAAAGGGGACAATAACCCTCCTAGAAAAGAGATGGGGTATACCGTATATTTCTTGACGTCAAATGAATAGGTATAGCAGTGATATATATATCCCCATTTTTCTAGGGCACTATAGACAGCTACTGACTTTATTAAATAGCTTATTTGCAGCAGCATTTGTGTACAAATATATCTTTCATAATATCCTCGTATTCTATATCCATTCATATAATACAGTTAATGTCATGGATCTAAAGGGATAAGACAATGGCCAATAAATTGATGTACATTGTACATTCCCAATGTTAATACACAAAATTACCCCATCTGTTGATTACTATTAGTGGTTGAAACGTTCGGACACTCAAATTAATGAACCAACCAATCAATATTCAGTTAAAGTCCCCAAAGTTGTAAAGCCAATGAATAAGAAACGTTATTATAAAACTGTGATGACTAGGTGTAATAAACAGCCCATTGTACACATTCTGACTGAGTTAAATTCAAAATAATATATAGATAACTTAAGACACGATGTCTTTGTAATTTAATATCCTGGGTTAATAATTAGATAAGGAGTTAGTAGCAAAGCTACTCTATGATCAAAACATGTTTTTATGTCTGTCATATATCAGGAAAGGAGGGGACATTGGGATTTTTATTACACTAGTCCCCAAAGTTTTACAATAACGTTTTCTTATTCGTTGGCTTGAGAACTTTGGGGACTTTTATGAATTTTGATTGTTTGGTTCATTAATTTTTCTAAAATTTTTTACTACTTCCATCTCCAAAAATAGTTTTAAACCTCCCCAGGACCCATGATCAGCCACATGGTAAAGGAGAACCATATCGGTCAATATTATGATACATATTTTTCCAGTAAGACTTCGAAACGGATTAATATCCGCTGGGTTTAGAACCAGTTCTCTGCCATACTGAAAAATCATGTATAACATTTCATTACAGACAATTTACCACTAATATTAAAACAAAAATGATAATATTAATACCAGTTATATAGCCCGAGCCTTCTGCCCCTTGGGGCTAACAATAAATATCATTTAATAGCTTATTTTCAGCGTTTATGTACATATATATAATTAAACAAAGATGACAAAATACATTGAAGTTCTAAAATTAAACGAGCGTTAACACTAATAGAATGTCAAAACTTAATAAGAAGAATATTTATTTGTAAGTGTAAACAAAATTGTAAAAAAAATTGTTGCAAAATTGCGTAAATACAAAATAAAGGAAAGGACATACTTTCATGTTTAGAATTTGATTATAAAGATGCATTTGTTTTAATAATCCACCTTGTTGTACTAGGAATCATTGTTACAACAATCTGATGATTAGGATAATCTTATCATATAAAAAGTTGAAGCCAAAAAAGTTAAAAGTTAGCATGCTTAAAATGGACTTTCAATTAACTATTATGAAGTTGCTACGCTTTCTGAATCATACCTGTTTTGAAATCGATAGGACACTTCTAACATGTCTAGATTAACAGTAATATCTAACCGTTATGGACGTAGCAACGGACCGACCCTAATTATAGAAAAGCTTCGCTTTTGAGAATACAATATCGAATAAACGGTAATAGATGTAAAGCATAGATTTACAATTAAAGACCAAGCAGTCAATTATAATATTAATTCATATTATACAATTTTTAATATATTATACAAAAAATTTATACAATTTTAATACTGTACATAAAACTGATTTTTTAAATTTATTTTGCATTTAATGTGCATTTAATAAACTTACCATAAGCTGCACATTGATAATTATAACATAAAATATATAGTATAGATACTTACATAAAAGTAAAAGGATGTGTTTTGACAAATACATGACTGTAATTTTTAAAGTTTTCAGCAGGTGAGGTCAATCATGATTAAAAATGACGAACTGGCATACCCTTATTGTAGAAATTTTAGCTGCCATGGAGGAAGGGAACATTGGGTTGTATATTACACTAGTCCCCAAAGTTTTATAGTAACGTTTTCATATTCATTAGTTTAACAACTTTTTGGACTTTGCCATTGTCTTATCCCTTTAGCTCCCTGGTTAAAAATATTTTCATAAATGAGAAAGAAATCGACAATAGCTGTTCCATAGAAATGGAAAAACCTAATTTTCAGGTTTTTGTGGAAGAAATATAATTTTGCTTAGGTAACACATTTACAATTTACGCACGAATCGCAAGGGATAAGACAATGGATGATAAATAGTAATTCACATTCCCAGATGATGATAAACAAAATTACCCCATATATTGATCAAAATGTTGGTAACAAAATTCAATAAAAGTACCCAAAGTTTTTTACCAGGAAATAACATTTCGTGTTTATAAAACTTTGGGTACCAGAGTAATTGAAAGTCCAATGTCCCAAAATTTTATGATTTTTTTGTTGGTTGGTTCTTTCAGTTTCAACGTTTCAAGCACTAATTGTAATCTACAGAAGTGGAGAAATCTTGTGTATCTCACAATTGCCTTATCCCTTTAGAGCCCTGATGAATGCCACACTATAATGCGGGTTTTTTGTTAAATTCTTTTGCCAACAATAACTACAGTGTGTTTTTTTTATGAAAACTTTTTTGAAAGCAATTTTACCCCACTTATAGTTATCAGAATTTAATGACTATTGGCTTATTTTCTTCGTTTTTTAATGCAATAAATAGAACACCAAAAAAATATTTCAGTTTTTATTTAAAAAGTACAATTAAATCTAAAATTCAAAACTTAGGTGTCAACGTCTAAAAATGGTTTTAGCGTATTTTTCTTTTGCTCAAATATTCAAGCTTTTGCAAGAATGGCTGCTAAACACTTCAAAGTTGAGATATAGAGCTAAAAATGTATACAGATACTATTAGGGACATGTACTAGAATATATCAAAGTTTGAAGGTCATATCTCAACCAGGGAGGGAGTACTGGCCCCCCAAAGTCGACTACAGAAAATCCAATTTTTTTCTTGCAAAGGGTAGAAGATTTATGCACAAGAAAAATGCGCTAAAACCATTTTTAGATGTTGACACCTAAGTTTTGAATTTTAGATTTTACTGTACTTTTAAAATAAAAACTGAAATATTTTTTTGTTGTTCTATTAATTGCATTAAAAAACGAAGAAAATAAGCCATCAATCATTAAATTCTGATAACTACAAGTGGGGTAAAATTGCTTTCAAAAAAGTTCTCATAAAAAAAAACACATTGTAGGATGATAACATTTTGAAGCAACGCAGGGAAGTATTGTAAAAAAAAAATTTTTTCTCTGAAAAGTACAAGGTCAAAACTTTGAAAATGTAATTTTCGAGATCCTAATGGACAGATAAAAAATATATAAATCATAGTGTAAAAGTATAAGTAGAGTAGCTTTTCTGCTTAACACATTCTATATTGGATTAAAAATAAATACTTTTTAAATCACAAAACGAAAAAGAAAAAAATTATTTTCTTCAAATTAAGAACGAAATATCTTGCCTTGAAATGTTTGAGAAAATTGAGTAACTTATCAGACGTACGTATGGACAGACAAAAATTTTCAATTATAGAGTAGCTTCACAATAGTTTTGTTGTCCCGAAGGGCCGAAGAACGGGCAGTTAAAAGTTGTATTATTCTTTCAAGAGGCGATTTCTTTAGGAAGGGTGGTCGTACGCTCCCTCAGAAAAATTAAAAGTCTTAAAATTGAGAAGCTAAAATGTAAAGGAGAACCAATATGAGCCAATAAATTGACGTTTCTTACGGAGAGACGGACATTTCTAATTATAGAGTGGCTTAGCTTGTTCATTAATTTTGGCGTTTCTTTGCGTCTTTAAAACGTATTATATGCAGCTTTCCATGGATACGATGGCTTCGAACCGGTTCTAATCCAGCAGAAAAGCAATTTCAAAAACCTACCTCAATATTTTGTTCAATAATTTTGGCCTTTCTCTGTGTCTTTAAAAGTAGCTAAAACAAGCCAAAAAGCAGTCCTGTCGCCATGAGTGTGTTATACTTAATTATGCTCCATATTGATATTAATGTTGACAAGAAGTTTCAGCCGTCTATATTTTATAGGTGCAAAGAAATTCACGTTTCATACGGACAGACGTACATTTCGACTTATTAAGTAGCTTTGCTTTGAAATCCTACCTCAATATTTTGTTCAATAATTTTGGCGTTTCTCTGGGTTTTCTCGTTGCCTCCTTTGTCAGGTGGGCACATCAATCCTAAAATATGAAATATGTTAAAAGCATGACCGACAGACCGACGTACGGTCCAAGTAAATTATATAAATGCATGGATTTAAAGGGATAAGGCAAAGACCGATAATTATACAACAAAACGTTTGGACCCTTAACTTAATGAACCAAACAAATAAAAATCCAATGAGAGTCCCCAAAAATGTTCAGACAAAGAATGAAAAAACGTTAATATAAAACTTTGGGGACTAGCGTAATTTACAGTCCAATGTCCCATGTCATCTTATTGAACCAAATTTTAATAAAAGTCTCCAAAGTTGTTGAGCCAACCAATAAGAAACCGTTATTATAAAACTTTGAGAACCAGTGTAATAAACAGCCCAATGTCCACTCTCTACATGGTATTCGATCCAAATTTTACTTTTTTTATTTAGAATTTAATCTTAGGTAACCTAAAAGCTATTGAAAAAGTAACAAAAAGAAATTTTTGGAAAGCAATTATTTAGAGAGTCTTTGCAAATTGTTTACAATTTTGTTTAAAACGTAGCGCAGCTACTATATTACTAGGGTATGTCCGTCGGTCGTTAGTCATGTGATCTAAAGGAATTAGACAATGGACGATAAATTGATGTATATCCCCAATGGATGAAAAACAAAATTACCACTTCTATAGATTATAATTATTGGTTAAAACTGGTACCCAGAGTTTTTAAAGGAAAACTATGGGTTCCAGTGTAATGTTATTCATACAGTTTTTGATGACTTTAACCTTCTGAAAAATACAATTGAACAATTATCTTGATATATTTATTAGCTTTTTATTGCTGTGCTACTTATAATATTAAACCAGGGAGGGAGGTGACATTGGACTGTTTCTTACAAAAGTCCTCAAAGTTTTATAATTCATTGGCTTGACAACTTTGGGGACTCTTAATAAATTTTGATTGGTTGAAACCTTTATTTGAATGTACATACGTTTCAACCACTAATTATATCTACAGTAGGAGTAATTGTGTGTATAATCATTGGGTATGCACATTAATTTTCATTTAATTATCCCTTTAGATCCCTGAAATTGTTAGAATGTTATTGCTGCGCCACTTAGGAGTATTAAACGCATTTGTTAAATAATAATTTGTATTCTTTTTATTATAAAAAAGAACAATTATAAAAGAATCTTTAGTGTAAATAGAGGGGACAATGTGCTGCTTATTTTACTAGTCCCTAAAGTTTTAAAATAACGTTTTTTATTCGTTGGCTTAACAACTTTGGAGACCTTTATTAAATTTTGATTGGTTGGTTGATTAAGTTTCAACCACTAATAGTAATCTGTGTATCATCATTGGGGATGTACATAATTTTCCAATTCCGTTAGATCACTGATATTTGTTAAATTACAAGTTTGTATTCTGTTTATTATAAAAAGAACGATTATATAAATAATTTAGGGATCAAAGGGGATAAGACAATAGCCGACAAGTTGAAGTACATTCCAAATGATGATTTACAAAAATAATTCTTCTGTAGATTACAATTAGTGATTGGAACGTTTAGACACTCAATTCAACAAACAAATATTAAAAATTCATTAAAAGTCTTCAAAATTATTGAGACAACGAATGAAAACATTGTTATATAACTTTGGGTACTAGTGTAATAAACAGCCCATTGTCTCCTCCCTCCCTGGTTATTAAAAATAGGAGTGTAAATATATATTTTGTCCATTGTCTTATCCCTCAAGATTACTGGGCATACCATCACCCAATAGGCAACCAATAAGCCTTAACTGTTTATTTGCCAAGACATTCTACCAATATTATTATTAAATGTCTTTAGTTATGACGCGGTTTGTACCAAAATTTGAACCTAACACCGCAAGTATTCTAATATCTTTAGTATGAAACGATCTGAAGTTTTGATTCCCATTTTTTGTTCCTAAAAAGAAGATAATGTTATATTTATTTATA